>NW_028318057.1:916875-1222500 GCF_062004578.1 Staurois parvus
GTCATACTGGTACACCATTAGACTTTGATTGGTATCAAGCCAGCTGTCAACTTTCATGTAAAAGCAATCGTAGTGGTTAATTAGCCACTGGATTGCTTTTACAAGCAGTGGGAGGGGATGCCCCCCCCCCCCGCTGCTTTCTCGGGTTATCCCGTCCCACCTAGAAACCTGGGAATTGACCATAGAGCTGATCGGAGAACGGCTCCAACCATCTGTAATGCACCGCCTGGCGGTACCTCTAGCAACCCACGGAATAGGATTCCCCAGAGCGCGGAGTCTAAGTCCCAGTCTGTTTGTTCACCAGGGCCCCTGATGGTGGGGATGGATATTATTTCCCCTTCTTTTACCCCACGATATGTCCATAAAGACTATCCCCTTTGTTACTTTGCTAATGCCACAGAGAAGAAACGAGGGGTTGCCCTTTGCTTATCCCCTCCATTTTTTCGTTCACTGAATCTAAAATTATTAGGGAACAGGAGGGGCGCTATCTTCTGGTGAAAGGTCACTTGGGCAAAAACGTACTCACTTTTTTAATATACTATGCTCCAAATACTAATCAGTGGAATTTCTTCATTCTTTATTGAGCTCTTTGGCCTCAGAGCTTGAGGGCGATGTTATTTTGGCTGGTGACTCTAACTTAGCATTAGATCAGATACTGGATCGATCCCGAACCGGCATGCTTCAGTCCCCTTCCAGACAGATCCGTAAGTTTGCCCGAGTTCGTTACGATCTCATCGATGCCTGGAGAGAAGCTAAACCAACTTCTCAAGATTATTCTCATTTCTCTAGGGCTCATAATTGCTATTCCTGCATTGATCACATATTCCTTCATACACGCTCACTTTCCAGAATGCTCACAGTTAAAATTCTTTCCACACCTCTCGTCCTGGACTCATGGGAGGACTAGTCAAATACAAAAAATTGCAGCGCTTGAGTATTTAATACAGGGAATTAACATATATATAGCAGAGTTGAACATTTATATTCTGACATGTACCAGATCCCACATTCATAAATTAATATAAACAATGGTCAGATAAGTAATGAAGATCTATCCAACCAATCAAAGTGCCTATAGTGATAGGGATGTTGAAGTCATAAGTCTTAGGGTGTATCCAAGCAAATCCGTGACTTCCGTGATAACTGTAAAATGCACTAACCAGATAGCGCAAGTAAATGCGCATTGGAGTATAATGACCTACTCCTGGTCACAGCCAAATGGTCCTCAGCGTAAAGCCCTCAGGAACCCCAGTGCACCACTCTTGCCGTCTCCTACCACCAGGGGGAGTGCGCTTCTTTACAGTAGCATGAAATCACTTTATATCCTCTATCGCCAGGATTGGTGTGCTTTCATATCAGGAGATCATCTCAGGGACTCGGCAATAAGACCTTAAGATGCCTTCCAGCAAATGTGAATATTTCTGTCAATTTCTTTCTAAAGGCGCTTCACATAAAAGACGAAAAAGGCACTTGAGATAAACTGACCCAGCGGGAAAGAGGGTGAATATTTGCTGCTTTTCCCAGAGGTTATGCTGCTTCATGTGCTGGCATCCATCATGGGAGGACTGCTCCTCATTTGCGCCTTAACAAATCTATCTTGGGCAATGCTTCATACTGTCAGGATATTTCTACACATTTGAAACTGTATTTGAAATCAAGAAGGCAGACGATACTACTGCTATTAATTGAGCGGCCCATAAGGCCTCGGTCAAGGGGTTTCTTATTCAACTTTCCTCACGACTTAAAAAAGCTTGGAATGACTTAATTTTAACTAACACTCAAGTATAAACTGACCTTGTTACTCAATATAAACAGAATCCTGATCCGGATTTATTAGTTAAACTTGACAAAGCCCAGTTAGAACTTAACCTATGCCTTACCACTACAGCCGACAAACAGTTACGAATGTCCAATCATAAATTTTTCCCTTGGAGAGACAGGCCAGGCACCTTATTAGCGCGTAAGCTCTCTCCCAAACATTCTCACGTGGCTCTCCCTGAAATCAGACTAAATACCGGTACTCTGTCTCAAGATCCCAGTAAGATTCTCCAAAAGTTTCACTCTTTTGTATACTGATCTGTACCATTCACCTCAAGGGGACATGTCCTCATCTTCCAAAAGTTTCCTGAGATCTGTCACTCTTCCTTCTCTTCAAGAGGCCCATAGATACTTAATGGAACAGCCTATAACCTGCGAGGAAATTCGAAATGCCTTAAAAAACCTTGCTCCTCATAAATCCCCAGGCCTTCCTCATGCCTATTATAAAGCTTTCCCAGACCTCCTGATCCCACATATGGCCCACTATATTAATTATTTACAAGATGGGGGAGTGGTACCTTCCGATGAAAATAAAGCATTCATTAGTGTCATTTCTAAACCCAACAAAGATGCTACTGTAGTCTCTAATTATTGTCCTATTTCCTCAATGAATTGTGATCTAAAGATCCTTACTAAAGTTTTGGCACTATGCCTTCATATATTTTTAGCGCTTTATATTCATGATGATCAATCAGGATTTATTAGCGGTCGACAAACACTGGATCAAATCTCCATAAAGCATTCGACAGCTTATCTTGGGGCTATCTATTTTAGATGTTGGGTGCGTTTGGGTTTGGCCCCTCCTTTTTGACTTTAGTGGGGGCTCTATATTATAATCCTTCAGCTCAGTTTTCTATTTGTGGATACAAATCAGTCCCTCTATCTATCGAGAGGTACTAGGCAGGGCTGCCCCCTTTCCCCTCTACTTTTTGCATTGGCAATGGAACTACTTGCTTTTGCTATCTGTTCTGACCCTACTATTTCTGGTATCTATTTTGGCCAACGAGATCATAAATGTGCCTTATTTGCTGACGATGTCCTTATGTATATATCTGCTCTTCAAACATCTCTACCTAGTCTCCTCCATTTATTTTAGTCTTAAAATATTTTCTATGGCCTCGGGTCTTACTCTTAATTCCTCTAAAACAATTGCTTTAAATATTTTTTTACCTAATTCAGAGGTCCAATATCTTCGGGACAACTTTGATTTTCAGTGGGCCCCCCTTTCTCTCCCCTATTTAGGGATTCATCTCATGAGCTCTATCTCATCACTATATAATACTAACTACCCCCCTCTTTTTAAACGACTTAAGACTGACTTACATGACTGGGCGGATCTTCTCTTATCCTGGTTTGGTAGAATTAATTCCATTAAAATGACTTTTCTGCCAAGACTATTATATTATTTTCGGACTTTCCGATCATGGTACCCAGACGGAAAATCTTACTCTTACAATCAACAGCTTCTAGATTTATATGGAGAGGTAAACATCCTCGGGTCAATAATTCGACTTCATTTTCCCTAAAAAAACATGGCGGTTTGGGACTTCCTAATCTTATGACTTATTTTCATGTGGCTCAGATAGCACAGCTCTCCTGTACTACTGCTAGGGGCTATGTACCTCAGTGGGTTGGCATTGAGGCCCTATCTTGCCGTCCATATGCTGTTGGCTCCCTTATGTGGCTTCCCAGTCGGTTGCGTCCTCCCATCCTTTGCCCTAAGTTGTCCTACTCTTTAACGGTCTGGGATAGATGGTGGGCCCGCAAGCCTTTATTTTCCCTATATACCCCTCTAGGCCCAGTTTTTTGTAACCCTGAGTTTACACCCGGTCTAACACCATCTGTGTTTCAATGGTGGATCAATAAGGGTTTTTTGCGTAATGCAGACTACACTGTGTTCCAAATTATTATGCAAATGATATTTTTCTAATTTACCTAAATAATTGATGTAAATAACAATCAGCATAATTTTCATGTTATCAACTATTAAGAGTACAATTCAAATTTTATTGAACAAACCTCCTAATAATAACAGTATTGTTTTTAAACATAAAAAACTTACAATGCACTGTTCCAAATTATTACGCACAGTAAGTTTCAAAACACTTTATAGGTTGTAAAGAACTGAAAATTGTCATTTGTTGTGTTTGCAGCATATTTACTGAAATCAAAAGCTATTTCAATCAAACTTTTAACAACATTTTAACTTTTTAAACATTTTAACAGGTCACGTTACATTTTAACATAGGGCCCCTTATTTGATAGCAGCTTCACAAGTCTTGCATCCATTGAACTTGTGAGTTTTTGGACAGTTTCTGCTTGAATTTGTTTGCAAGATGTCAGAATAGCCTCCCAGAGCTGCTGTTTGGATGTAAACTGCCTCCCACCCTCATAGAGCTTTTGCTTGAGGATGCTCCAAAGCTTCTCAATAGGATTGAGGTCAGGGGAGGATGGAGGCCACACCATGACTTTCTCTCCTTTTATCCCCATAACAGCCATTGATGCAGAGGTATTCTTTGCAGCATGAGATGGTGCATTGTTATGCATGAAGATGATTTTATTACAGAAAGCATAGTTCTTCCTTCTGTACCAGGAAAGAAAGTGGTCAGTCATAAACTCCACATACTTTGCAGAGGTCATCTTTACACCTTCGTGGACCCTAAAGGGGCCAACCAGCTCTGTTCCCATGATTCCGACCCAAAACATAACTCCACCACCGCCTTGCTGACGTCGCAGCCTTGTTGGAACAGGGTGGCCGTCCACCAGCCATCCACTACTCTATCCATCTGGACCATCCAGGGTTGCACTGCACTCATCAGTGAAACAGGATTGTTTGAAAATTAGTCTTCATGTATTTTTCTGCCCAATGCAGCCGTTTCTGCTTGTGAGCATTGGTTATTGGTGGCCGAATAGAAGGTTTATGCACAGTTGCAAGACTCTGGAGAACTCTACACCTTGATGTCCGTGGGACTCCAGAGGCACCAGCAGCTTCAAATATCTGTTTGCTGCTATGTAATGGTATTTTAGCAGCTGCTGTCTTGATCCGATGCATGGATCTGGCAGAAATCTTCCTCAATGTGCCTTTATATGCACGAACCCGTCTGTGCTATGAATCAGCCACAAATCTCTTAATAGTGCGATGATCACGCTTAAGTTGAAATATTTAATGTTTTCATACCTCGTCCAAGGCATTGAACTATTTCACTCTTTTCAGCAGCAGAGAGATCCTTTTTCTTCCCCATATTGTTTGAAACTCTTTTCAGCAGCAGAGAGATCCTTTTTCTTCCCCACATTGTTTGAAAATGGTGCTCTGCTTAATAATGTGGAACACAGTCCTTTAGTAGTTTTTCCTTAAATTGGGCTCAGCGGCCAATCTAATTATCACAGGTGTCCGAGATAGTTTTCAGTAATCAAAAGAGCCCTGACACACAATGCCATCCATGAGTTAAACTGAAAAACAAAATATTTAATCTTTGTGAAACTTAAAAAGAATTTGCATAATAATTTGGAACACGGTGTATTTGGATGGACTTCTTCCTTGTTCTCTCCAATATTTTCAGACAAAATGTCAGATGCCCTCCAGTGAAATGTTTCGCTATCATCAAATTATATATTTTATCACTAGTAAACTCAAATTACTAACAAAACCCTGTATACGTACCCCTCTAGAAATCTCCTGCGGGGCTACTGGGATCTAATATTTATGCTTCCCTTGTTGATCCACATATTAAACTTTCTTATATGGTACAGTGGGAAAGGGATTTGAATAGTTCTCTAGATTTGGACACTTGACAGACTACAGCTAATGCTCTAAAATCTTGATTAGCACCACACTTATTGAATCTAACTACAAAACGCTTCTTCAATGGTATCTAGTTCCTACACGTCTTGCTAAAATGTACCCATCTGTGTCACCCAGCTGTTTTCGACACTGCAGACAAGAGGGTACTATGCTCCACATATGGTGGAAATGTCCTGTGGTAAATAGATTTTGGATCCGTTTATTTAACTCACTCGGTAATGAGAATTAATATATGCAGATCCCCTGAAATAGCCTTATTTAATCTATTGCCCACTGATATTCCTAAGGATTCAGTTAAATTAATTCTTTATATTCTGTTGGCGGCAAGAATTACTATAGCTAAACGTTGGAAACAGTCAACAATTCCGCTGGACTTGGTCAAACAGAAACTTAATTGGATTATGATTAATGATAAACTTACTAGTATAATTAACAATAATACCTCTAAATTTGAGAACTCCGGGGAACCATGGATTAGGTATCTTTCTGTTATTTAATGGGCTTTTGGCTGGCCCTCTTTCTTTCTTTCTTTCTCTCTTTTTCCTCTTTTTAGATTTATTCTTTACCCTCTTTTTTCAGTTCTTTCTTTAATTTCCGGTCTCTCTACCTTTGTTAACTGTTTATATGATAATACCGACACCTTTTGATTGATGGAATAGTTGCTTAAACTCGACCAAACCCTACTGGGGTTTCCAGTTTATTGTTCACTGCATTATTGGTCGATATATTATTATGTAACTACACATTCCATGACACTAATTGTTTACTACAACTTATCATGTGGGTGGGTTATGTTTCCTGTATTTCTGTATATTGTTTCTACAGATTTTCAAAAAGAAATAGCAATATAAATGACGACTTTGTGTAAAAGAAAAAAAAAAAAATTTGGTAATTTTCCAAAAACTTCTGGTAAAAAAATCTTCCATTGAGTCAACATGCCTCTCGGCAAATAGTTTGGGGTGTCTTCTTTCTGAAAAGGAGTCGTTTGTGGGGGTTTTGTGCTATCCTGGAATTTCAGGCTCCCAAAAAGTCCCCATACTGGGGAGAAGTAGCAGTATATATTTGAAGTGTAATTCCAAATATACCCATGGCATGTATAAGCAATATACCATTTAAATGAAAAATTTTTTTTTGTCATTTTCCAAAAACTTGTGGAAAAATAAAAATCTTCCTTGGACTCAACATACCTCTCAGCAAATAGCTTAGGGCATTTACTTTCCGAAAAGGGGTCATTTTGGGGGGGTGTACTGCCCTTGCATTTTAGCACTTCAAGAAATGTGATGTGGCAGTCAGAAAGTAAAAGCTGCGTAAATTGCATTTATACTACAGTTTGTAGACGCTATAACTTTCACACAAACCAATTAATATACACTTATTGGGATTTTTGTTACCAAAGAAATGTAGCAATACAATTTGGCCTAAATTTATGACAAAATTGAAGTTTATTGGATATTTTTTATAACAGAAAGTAAAAAATGTATTCTTTCTTCAAAATTGTTGATCTTTTTTTGCTTATATCACAAGAAATAAAAAGCCCATTGTTCATCAAATACCATCAAAAGGAAGCTCTATTTGTGTGAAAAAAGGACATCAACTCGGTTTGGGTACATTGTTGCATGACATAGTGCAGCCAAATAGCAAAAAATGGCTTGGTCAGGAAGGGGGTAAATCTTCCGGAGGACAAGTGGTTAAAATAAATTGTACCTTATCTTTTGGCTTGGTGGATCACTGGTTTCCCTTATGTGAAAATCCAGCCTCTAGCCATCACCTTTCCTCTCTATTGTGGGCATCCCTGAAGCCTGACAACTTAGCGTAAACCTTGCAGTGTACATGCACCAAGTCAACTGTCACATTATCATTTGGAAATATTACAGCCAGAGCTGCCTGTGCATTGCCCTAGCTGCTCTAGCAGTGCTAGTTTCATTTTATGCGTACAACTCTTGAGTGTGCGTGTGCACTGAAAAATTTACTCTGTGCTGCCAGGCTCCCAGGGGTTGCCCATCTCCACTTTTTGTATCATACCAATACAAACAAAGAAATAAACATAATCCCATTAGGTTAGGCAAAGTTAACCCAGGATTCACAATATAAAACAAAATATCATCAGCATATGCAGCTACCTTATGCTCTATGTCATCTATCTTGATTCCTCCTAAATATACACTCTTTTTTACCGTCGCCAGTAAAGTTTCCAATGATATTACAAATAATAACGGGAATAAGGGGCATCCCTGAATAAAAGAGAGATCTCAGCGCACTAATGGCTAATGTCTAGTGCTATATGTTCATATTCCAAATAAAGTCTATGACCAGTAACCACTTCAGATGGCAGCCATCTTAGAGTGAGCCAGCTCTGTAGGCAAAGGAAAAGAAAAAAGAGAGGCACCTTCTGAGTGCAGTATGTAAAGGAAATGTATTAATCCACAATGTAAATAAGGAAGGTAAGGATGATACTCAATGTGCAAGCTATAGACCGATTTCCTTGTTGAACACAGATACCAAACTATATGCAAAAGTTCTGGCAAATAGGTTAAGAGACTTGATGCCGGAATGGATACATATGGATCAGGTAGGTTTCGTCCCAGGAAGCGAGGGTAGAGGCAATGGATTAAGATCTTTGTTTCTCATACAAAAAAGTAGGAGAGAGAAAATCCCGGCAGTGGTCCTCTCAATAGATGCAGAAAAGGCATTTGACAGAGTGGATTGGGGTTGTATGTTGGATACGCTGGAAATATTGAGGATGGGACCCAGAATAAGAGAATGTATAAGGAAATTATATAGTCAACCCTCTGCAGCAGTCATGGTTAATGGGGAATTGTCAGAGTGCTTTGGAATGCAGAATGGAACTAGACAGGGATGTCCTTTGTCTCTACTGTTGTACGTTCTATCTTTGGAATCTTTGCTGACTACAATAAGGAATAACATAGATATAAAAGGGATTAGGAAAGGACAGATAGAGCATAAGGTGGCAGCTTATGCAGATGATATGTTGTTCTATGTGGGAAACCCAATGATAACATTACCAAACTTAATGAAATCATTGAGGGAATATGGAGAGATGTCAAACTTAAAAATTAACCCAATAAAATGGAGATTTTAAATATAAATCTTTTAAACAGCGAGAAAAATATATTACAGGAGGAATTTCCCTTTGTATGGAGAGAAAAAGAATTAAAATATTTAGGTATAAAATTAACTGTATATTCTAAGAATTTATATAGATCAACTTATATCCCATTATTAAATGAGATTAAGGATGAACTAAGAAAACTAGGTGGGGAACTCTGTCATGGATAGGTCGTATAAATCTGATAAAAATTGTAATTGTTCCAAAAATTCTATATAGATTCCAAATGATACCAATCAAAATACCAGAAGAATATTTTAGAATAATTAAAAAAATGTTAACAAGATTTATTTGGAGGAACAAAAACCTAGAATAAGTTATACAATCTTAAGTAGAAATAAAGAGAAAGGTGGACTGGGAGTTCCAGACTTAAAAAGGTACTATAACTCAGTAATACTGACAAGAATTTTTGATTGGACACATAATTCACATGTGAAAAGTTGGGTAAAAATAGAAAACACACTAAGTAACACAAACCTTAGTAGAATTGTATGGTTACCCCCACAATTCCGAGGATTAGCAGATAGCACAAGTGTTAAGAGGATGTTTTACATAAACAAAAAGGGTGGGAATATATTTCACTTTTAATGCCATTATGATCCACAGATTATTTTCCTCCAGGTAAATAAAGTGTTGCTGGGAAGTGGATAAAAAAGAAAGACGTACGGTTGAGAGATGTAATGGTGGGAGAGGAAGTAGGTTCACTTAAAGATTTGGAAAAAAAGACAGAAATATTTACAAAAATTGACGTTGGCTTTATTTTCAGTTGAAACACTTTGTAGGGAAGCTTCCAAGGCCATTGAGAACAAGAGAGAATTGGAACCCTTTTGAGCACTTATTAGACACAAGGGGAGATGGGAAACACGGGATATCAAAAATATATAAGATTCTCACTGGAATAATCACAGCTACAAGTCCACCATTTATAGAGAATGGGAAAGGGATATAGGATTAATAATGGATGTGGAAAAGCAAAAGAAAACATATAGTTTAATACACAAAAATGTAAATATGAAGAAGGTAGAGATGAATTATAAATGTTTGGAAAGATGGTATATCACACCGAGTGTAGCACACAGACTGAATGGAGATAGCTCACCTTTATGTTGGCGTGGATGAGGGATAGAGGTACAATGTATCAATGTATTTGGTGAGAGTATCCTAAAATTCAAGAGTATTGGGGGAAAATAGTAGATATGATTCAGAAAATAATAGAGGTTGATATTCCAAAAGACCCAGAGACTTGCCTATTCCATGGTACTAAGCTTTTGATTAAGAAATATAAAAAATATGGTTTATTGTACTATCTTAATGCAGCAAAGGGATTGATACCCAAGTTTTGGAAGAAACAGGAGGTACCAAAAATAAAGGATTGGATAAATAGGGTGTGGACCAGATATATAGATTGGAAGAACTTTACCACTTGAGTGAAGATAAGATGAAGAGTTTTCGTGCCAAGTGGAAAAGGTGGGAGGATTTTAAGGAGTCAGAATTAATCCTAGAGTATATGGGAGAGTAATAGAGAAATAACGTGGATATGTTTCTGAATTGGGATCTCCAGAGGGAGTGGGAAAGATGCAGAGCGGAGGTTTTGGGGGGTTGGAGGGGGGGGGGTATGTGGTTGGGTGGTAGGGGGGGGGAGGGAAGGGGAAATGTTAAGGATTTTGGTTAACAATCAGATATTATGACAATCAAATCTGTGGTAGTTTTATGTGTTTATCTGTTTATGGTTTGTCTGTATAATTTTGACATTTTGAAAATGTAATAAAATATTTAAATTATGAAAAAAATCCACAATGTAAAAACTCACATATAGGGAAGTAAAAACAAGCCCATCAGTAGAATGTTTGCTGTGTCCTGCAGGGGTCCATCCCGTGTAGAGCTGGCTGCTGGGGCAGTAAAGTATGGATCTGTAACTCTTCACTGAGGCCACCTGGGGTCAGGGTACCCAATGTGTAAATCCAGAACGCCTCACGCTGACATAGAAGAGTGAACTGTTCAACATGAGGAGAGTTCTGGGGATGGATTCAATGATCCACAGCAATAGGCCTTCAGTGGATCCCTGGTGTACTTCAAGAAAATGTCTGGGGACGCTGTGTTGGTCATTACCATCCTCTATGAGCCATTTATGTTCGCCAAATCGTATTCTCATAAGGGGTATCCTTGCCTTGTACCGTTCTACATCTTAAAAGACCTCGAGAGGGACCCATTTACCTTCACCGCCGCTGACGGGACATTATAGATCTCCTTTATCCAACTCATCATCTTAGTCCCTATTCCCAAGGCCTCTAGGGTATTTATCATAGACCCCCAGTCTATCCTGTCAAAAGCTTTCTCGGCGTCGATTGACAATAAAATTGTTGGTAACTTTTCTCTATTTGCCTTCTGTAAAAGAAGCAATGTTCTCAAATCATTATCCCTCCCTTCTGGGGACAGAGCCCACCTGATCCAAATGTATCCATTCCAGGAACAGCTCTTTTAACCTCGTAGCTAGCGCCTTCGCAAACCGTTTTGAATCTGTATTTAATAATGATATAGGTGTACAGCTAGTGCATTGTGAACTATCCTTTCCTTCTTCTAGGATAATCGTTATATATGCTTGCAGCAATTCTGCTATTATTCCCATTCCCTTTCCTAAGGCGTTCATGTATGTGCAAAATTTAGGGACCAATAAGTCTCCAAACTTTTTATAATACCCCACCGTATACCCATCGAGTCCTGGGCTTTTCCCTCCTGCTGTATTCTTCAGAGTCGTATTAATTTCCTCCTGGGAGATCACTTGTTCTAACGATACTAATTTTTCTCTTGATATTCTAGGCAGGTCTGTTGCCTTTAGAAATTCCTGCCATTTCCCCCACTTTTCTTCCTCTGTAGTTTTCGGGTTCCTAGGTTTTACATCATACAACCTACTATAAAATTTTTGGAACGTTTCAGCAATATCAGTGGTGGAATAAACCAGTTCTCCTTTTTCATCTTTAATTTTTTCAATATATTTTTTCGATTTCTTCTCCTTAAGTCTTTTCATCAAATATTTACCTGGTTTATTCCCTGACTGATATCTTTCCTTTGAGACCCTATTGAAGATCTTACTTGATTTCTGTTCCATTAGGTCTTTTAACTCTTCTAAGTGACAGAAACAATTGAGTACTAAAATTGTTTCTGTTGCAAGTGCACTAATACGGCTACAATCACCTCAAGCAACTCTTCTAAGTATAATCTTCAAATGAACCTTTGTATCCTGTCCCTTTTTATGTGCCTGTTCTAACCTATATAACTCTTCCGTCACCTCCTTTATTTTTCTCTCGTGATCTTTCTTTTTTTTAGTTCCTGCGGCTATCAAAATTCCCCTCACGTACGCCTTATGTACTTCCCAAATGGTGGCCACAGAAACTTCCTGTTTCATTTAACAAAAAAAATTGCTCTGTTTCCTCACTTCTCTACTTCTGGGTCCTGTATAAGCATCTCATTTAGTCTCCACATTGCTCTTTTGTTCTCTTCTCCTTCTACCTGTAATCTCGCCGTGAAAGGAGCATGATCTGAGATAGACATAACTTCTATATTGGATTTAACCAGTGAATCCAGTTGTCTATGCTCGATCATAATATAATCCAACCTTGAGTACGATCTATGCGCCAGGGAGAAGAAGGTATAATCTCTTTCTTTGGGATGTTTCACCCTCCATGCGTCCATTTGATGTAACCTCTTTTTCAACATTCTTAGTTTTTTACCTCCTCCTCTCTGTGCAATCGAAGATGTATCCATCCATGGATCAAGATAAGAATTAAAACCTCCTGCCAAAACCAGAATCCCCCTCTTAAACTCCGTAATTTTCCCCAACATGCCATACAAAAATACTTCTGGATTTTGATTTGGGCAATAAATATTAACCAAGGTATAGCTTTGTCCCCACATTTTCCCTCTTAAACATAGAAACTGTACCTCTGGGTCCACCAATCTCTCTTCCAAGTCAAAACCCACGTTTTTTGAGAACCCAATCGCTACTCCTTTAGCCCTCTTTATTGGCGAGTCCGCATAATACCAAGCTGGGTAGAACCTTAAGTGTAATTTGACATTAGTATCATGTGATAGATGTGTCTCATGTAAGAACAGAACGTCTGTGGAGAAAGTCGATGAACTTCCCTAAGTATCTTATGTGTTTTGGTAGGAGAATTTAAACCTTTCACATTATATGTCATTAAATTAATCAGGCTCATAGCTGTCTAATATTTCTGTTCTCTTTCTTATTCAAAGGGAAAACAGTATAGACTACCCATCTCATGGACCTTCCTCCAATCCCACTCCTCCAACATTCCCTCCATCCCACCCCTCCCCCTCCCCCCTACCCTCCCTCTCCCCCCTTCCACCCACCTCAACCCTTACCTAAATTACTAAAAAACCCTTGGCCTGTATGTTGCCCTGGAATCTGATGTGGGATTCCCCCACTGGTGATTCCTGAATTGGGGTAAAACTCTGAACATGAACACCTACTCCTACCCCCCGCTCTCAACATGGGGCTTAAGTGTTTACAATCCTGTTGGGGGAGAAAAAAAAAGGGGGGGAGAGGAAGACAAAAATTATTCCCCCTAAGCCCCCTGTCCCTCTCCCGCTAACCCCCCCAATTCAGTCTATGTTCTCTTTTTATTCACTGGCTGCCACTTCTCTTTTTTTGACCTTACACTCTCACTTTCATTTGACCCCTCTATCCACCCCACAATTCCCATATTCTGCAGTTCCAATTTTTCACAAAAGTCACTGAGTTCTTCATGGAATCTTAGCCTTGCTGATTTTACATCTTTCCACCTGATCAGACATGCCGGGAATCCCCAATTATATTGAATTATTTTTTCCTTCATCTGATCCAATAACGGTTTCAACAATCTTCTTTTAGTTAATGTCTCAGAAGAAATCTCTGCAAAGACTTGTAGTTTTGTTTCTCCAAATGTTAACTCTGGAGTCTCCCACAGTTTTTTCCATATTCTTTCCCTGTCCTGATAATCATGGAATCAGACAATCATGTCTCTAGTGGTGTCTGATGTTACTCCTGGTGGGCGTCTTAATCTATGTATTCTCTCAATCTTCAAAGGATCTGTGACTAATCTACCTGTCAATGAATTGAACACTTTCTTTACTTTTTCCTAGAGGTCCTCTTCCTGCGCATCTTCTGGGAGGCCACTCATCCTTAGATTATTTCTTTTCTCTCTATTTTCTTTAGATATCTGCTGAGTCTGTGTCCCCATTTTCTCCTCCACTTCTTCCACCCTTGTTAACATTCAACCAAGATCCTTATGGAGCACCACCATTTAATTTTTCATAGAAAGTTCAAGTTTTGCAAACATTTTCTCCATCTCTGTTTATGTGGGGATTTGTGATATGACTCGCTGTTGTTCAAGGGTGTTTTGATCGTTTATACTGTCAATATTTATAGATTCATTAGTCTGATTCTCTTCCCGTACTCCAAATGACAATCTAGACTGCTCCCCATCATATTTTCTTCTTCCTTCCTGTTGTTTCTCTGGACATTGTATCTCTGGGCTTTTTTCCTGTACTGGCAAATAGTTCTTTATTGTGCTAGTATTTGCACTGGATTGTGGGGGTTTTCCTCCCCCACCTGTAGTGGATCTACTCCTCATATTAACTATGCTTTGTCACAGATATTCTACTCAATGTTCAAAGTACAATATTTCACACCTCCAGGGGGGCCCGTCTCCAGTAACTTTTCATTCCCAAATAACATTTATAGTGCACACGTTATTAGCAGCAATACTTGGCCCTTGAGATACCCTGGCTCCTTAATCTTCTGACATTCCAGCCCCACAACTCAGGTATACAATTACTTAGCAACAGAGAGCAATTACAACTTTAAATCTCTTGCTGTTGTCCAATGCAACTCACCATCACCGTCCGAGCCTGAGATTCTGGGTCCATCTGCCTCTGTGCTGTGATCTCTTATGCCCCCGTCGGGATCTCGTATCCCAGTTTGTAGTATCAACTGAGAGGGGGTCTGGTTGGGAGCTTAAGATGTGCTGTGTCCAGATATCCTACATCCTTTGATATCTCGTTTGCTCCAGATTCCTGCAGTGTGTCATCCAGCCAGCCTGCCTAGTGCAGCCCTGCACAAACAGTCTCCCCTAGGGTTTTCCTTTCCTCTCCCAGGGCCTCCTGTACTCCTGGGAGCTCCCCCATCGGCCGATCCCCCATGGGCTCCGGGATCTGAGCCACCCAATCCCTCCCTCCAGGGCCAGCACAGGGGGAGACACCACACAACACCAGCAGGGAGCCAGCAGCAGGGCCAGATAAGCTTTGCAGGGTGGTGTAATGTGAATCAGGCCCCAGGCAGCTTGCTCATAGTGGGCATTGAGAGCTCCTGCACCTAGGAGTCTCCCAGCGCCATGTTCATGCCACTCCCCCCCAACCCTATTTTGACAGCAGTGGATGGTGTTCACGAGTGAAGGCATAACATGCTTTTAACCACCTCCTGCCCACCATATAGGAAAATGGCAGATGGGTGGGAGCTCTCGTGTTCTGGGAGGATGTCATATGATGATCCCCCACTCTAGCTGCGCATGCGCGCTGCACAGTGATTGGTGGTGCACTGTGTCCCTAGGACACAGTGGATCACAGATGGCAGTAAAGAGCCGATGATGTAGGCTCTACCATGTGATCAGCTGTGTCCAATCAAAGCTGATCACATGTAAACAGGAAATTTCTTTTATCGGCAGTCCTCTCCTCATGCTGGCAGCGCATGGGGAGAGGAGAGCCGGTTAGCTGCATTCCTCAGAGGGGACATCTACACTGAAAATCAGGGCACTGATCATCAGTGCCATGATTATCAGTGCAGTCCCATCAGTGCTGCCTTTCAGTGCCCATCATTGCCGCCGATCAGTGCCCATCAATGCCAGATATCAGTGTCCATCAATGCCACATATCAGTGCCCATCAGAGCTGCCTTTCACTACCCATTAGTGATGCCTGTCAATGCCCATCTGTGCTGCCTATCACTGCCTCCTCATCAGTGCAGTCTATCAGTACCCATCAGTGCCAATCAGTGCCAGTCAGTGCTGCCTATCAGTGCCCATAACTGCTGCCTATCAGTGCCACCTATCAGTGCCGTCAGTGCTGCCTATTAGTGCCCATCAGTGTCGCATATCAGTTCCACCTATCAGTGCTACCTATCAATGCCCATCAATGCCACATATCAGTGCCCATCAGTGCTGTCCTTCAGTGCCCATCAGTGATGCCTGTCAATGCCCATCAATGCTGCCTATAAGTGCCTCCCCATCAGTGCAGTTTATCAGTACCCATCAGTGCCATCTATCAGTGCCAATAAGTGCCACCTATCAATGCCAGTCAGTGCAGCCTCATCAGTGCCCACCAATGCCGCCTATCAGTGCAGCCTCATCAACACACATCAGTGAAGGAGAAAAATTACTTATTTACAAAATGTTATAACTTTTTTTTTTTTGTCTTTTTTTAGTTAGTTTAGTAAAAAAAAAAATCCCAGTAGTGGTTGAATACCACCAAAAGCGTTGCATGACCGCACAATTGTCATTCAAAGTGCAACAGTGCTGAAAGCTGAAAATTGGCCTGGGCAGGAATGGGGAGTTAAAGTGCCCGGTAGGCAAGTGGTTAATGACTATACTCAACATAATTGTTATGCATGTGTGTCTTAAGGAATACAAAAAGACAGCATCTTCAATCACATGAGTTTTATGTTAGTAATAAATTAGTAATTACATTTTTATGCATCGCATAAAGTTGCCGCCATAATTTCCTGCAGAGGAATTTAGTGGTATTTAATTGATAGCATCAAGGTGTTTGGGTGTCCAGCACATTGTGTAGTTTCACAATTTGTATATATGAAAATGACGATAACTTACCTATAATTTCATGTAACATATTCTGTGGGGCCCATATTGGAGACTTTTCACAAATATGGAAACAGTATATGAACATTTCCAAAAATCGGAATCATAATATGGTGAGATTTACTATCTATACATATATATATATATATATATATATATATATATATATATATATACATATACAGGATATAACAACGCATACCGTAATATCTCCAAAATTGTCCGTAAACATTGGAACATCCTTCAGCTAGATCCTAAGTTGGCTCCCATTTTGCCCACCTTTAGAAGGCCACGGACGTTAAAAAATATTTTGGCCCCTAACAAATTGCTAGGATGAAATGGGAGTAACATGGAAATTTGGTCCTATTTTGATCACAGGACTGGAGTGTTCCAATGTAGAAAAAGAAGATGTCTGATGTGTCAATTTATTAAGCACAATAAAGGGAATTGCTTTCAGATAAAGTAATTTTTAAAACTTGTGCTACAGATTTTGTAATATATGTGCTATTGTGGCCATGAAACCTACTGTATGGTGGCCGTACTATACACCTTCTATGGAAATGTATCGGGGAACACCGTAGGCTTATAAAAGATGGATGTGATAAACATAGCATCCCTCATCAATTTCTTCAGGCCCATGGCAAAACTTTGCTTGCCTTGAAGTCATGGCCATTGAGCACATTGAGGATCATTGACATATAACGAAAGGTTCTCTCTCTTATGCAAGAGGGAGACCTTTTGGATATATAAATTAGGTTCCTTGTCCCCAAATGGTCTAAACGAAGACCTTGAGATCCATAGTATTGTCTGAATAGCAATTGTAAATTTTGCCTTCATTTAATTTTTCTTACAAATTACCAATTTTTTCCCCCTATTTTTTCACATATTGTACAATGTTTTATAATAGTCTAACGTTGATTTTAAAACTTTGGCATTGTGTACAATTTTATGCTATAAGGTATTTTATGATGGGGTAATCACTCATTAATTGTGATTATTCGTACATGTATACATTTGGTATATATATTTTTCGTTTTAATATATAATTGTGTATGTATTAATTCATTCATTCAGGGAGAATTAATCAATTGTCTAACTACATAAGTCAGTATTTTAATTTGTCTAAGGTTATTTGTCAAAGGATTTGTCATAAAGGCAGTGGTGGAATATCACGATCAAGCCCCTTTGTCTGCCCATTAGATCGTCCATCTTATATAAAACAGCTAGTTGCCACAGTTATCCATGACTTGACACAGCGCATGCGTGCAAGACGCATTGTTGTGGAAACTAGCATGCTTGCAGTTCAGCCTAATCCTTGGTGGCCAACTTCTGCTTCCTCCCAGGACCCATGACGTCAGTTCTGGTGTACCATGGCCCCCGTTCCATGGATGTCGGGCCCTCGGGCCACCCTCATGAAGTCTGTTTCTGATTGTTTGGTCAGAGACATTCTCACCAATGGTCTGCTGGAGGTCATTGTGTAGGGCTCTGGCAGTTCTCACCCAGTTCCTCCTTGCACAAAGGAGCAGATACCGGTCCTGCTGATGGGTTAAAGACCTTCTATGGCCCTGTCCAGCTCTTCTAGAGTAGCTGCCTGTCTCCTGGAATCTCCTCCATGCTCTTGATACTGTGGTGGGAGACACAGCAAACCTTCTGGCAATTGCACGTCTGATAGACCCCAGATTTCACAAAAAAGAATATATGACAATGCCCATTGAAATTATAGGGGATATTTGCATTCCCTGTGATAGCTTTAAAAGTGATTTAAAAAATGAAAGGGACAGTGTACAAATAATTAAAAAAAAAAAAGAAAAAAAAAGAAAAAGCACCCTTGCCCCTCTGCACGCGCGCGCACCTGTGCGAACGTTGATCCTGTGCCAGTATGTAAACAGCGGTTGCACCATGCATGTGAGGTATCACCACAAATGTCAAATCAAGGGCAGTAACTCTAGCACTAGACCTCATCTGTAAATTTAAAATGATAGCTTGTAAAGGCTTTTAAAATATTGCCTATGGATATTAAAAATGTATGCAGGTTGTCGCCATTGCATGAGGCATGTGCAGTTTTAAAGCATATCATGTTTGGTATCTATTTACTTGGCATACCATCATCTTTTAGATTTTACCAAATAATTTGCCAATATATTGTGTTTTTGTGCATTAAAAGTAAAAAAAAAGTGTATTTTTTAAAAACAATTTGCGTTTGAAAAATTGCAGCGCAAGTACTATGTGACATAAAAAATTGCAGCACCCACCATTGTATTCACTAGGGTGTCTGCTTTAAAAAAAATATATAATGTTTGGGGGTTCAAATTAATTTCCTAGCAAAAAATACAGATTTTTTTCATGTGAACAAAAAGTGTCAGAAAAGGCTTGATCTTCAGGTGGTTAGAAGAGTGAATGATGTGTGGCATAAACTTCTAATGCTGGGCATAAAATGCCCCCATCCCCCCCAACGCCCCCTTTTTGGAAAGTAGACACCGCAAAATATGTGCTGAGAGGCATGTTGAGTCAATAGAAGAATTAATTTTTTTACCACAAGTTTTTAGAGAATGACAAAAAAAATTGTTAATACAAAATTGTCACTTAAATGATTTATTGCTCACACATGCCATGGGTATATGTGGAATTACTCTCCAAAATACATTCTGCTACTTCTCCCGAGTATGGGGGTACCACATGTGAGAGACGCTTTGGCAGTCTAGCCAAGTACAGGACCCCAAAATCCAATAAGCAACTTCAGGTTTTTAAAGGGCTTTATTTCCTCATTACACTTCCAGACTACCTATCACAGTTTCAGAGGCCCTGAAATGCCAGGATAGCACCAAACCCCTTTTTGGAAAGTAGACAGCCCAAGGAATTTGATAAGATACATGATGAGTATCTTGCAGATCTCGTTTGTTGCCACAGGTTTTTGGAAATGAAGAAAGAAAACAAAAACATATTTTTTCCTTTTCTTTTTTATATTTCAAAACCGTGTGAGAAAAAATTAGATCTGCAAAATACACACGATACCTTTTTAAATTCCTTGGGGTGTCTACTTTCCAAAAAGGGGTCATTTGGGGGGGGGGTTGGTGCTATCCTAGCATTTCAGGGCCTCCAAAACTGTGATAGGTAGTGAAGAATTATATGTATGAAAAATCAGCGAGCGCTTAAAATCGTACATCAGCAAAATGCACTAAAAAGGAACCTGTGACCTTCAGATAGCATATGTGATAGGGGAGTGCAGCACTATAAATTCAACCAATATAATAATTACGCAAAGTGCCAAGTGCATGTGAATCAAAAAAAGTTATGACTACGACAATGTGCATAAAATGAACTTATGCGCAATCAAATAAATAAATGAATAAATGTCAATAAAATAATTAAATAAAAAATGTTCAATATGAGTACAAATTGTCCTTAATTGTGGAATAAATCTTGTGCTTATATCAAGGAATTCTGTATTCCAGTGAAGGTATATTTCATGTGACCAATAATTCATTCGGTGAAGTGCGGAAGGTGGTAAAAATGCACACTCACCAGATGCACATTTAAAATATGCAGTGTATAATGTATGATGAAATCAGCCAGAGGTTCCTTTAAGGTGGAATGGATGTACAGCCTGGTAAGGATATCTCTCCTGTGGATATTGGGGCTGCTTTACAGCTTGATGTCACCTGGGATTCTGCGGATTTAATTGCTCAATACAGAGCCAGAAAGAAGGGTGCCCATAGTGTAGTAATGTTTAGGTATTTATTAATTAAAAAGACGTCATCCACGAAATAGCATTTCAAATGCAGAGCTTGCTGAAAAGATCACTGACCAGCTGGATTCAAAGATGGCCGCTGAACCTTCGTGAGGCTCCAGCAGCGTGATGTCACGGCGTACGGCTCCTCCTTAACGTGTTTCGTGCCATGCATGTTTTCAAAAGGGGTGTGCCAGTGCCGCAGGAAGTGAGGAAGTGAAATGAGGAAGTTACGCACCTTCAGGCTTTCAGAGTGGTCATTGGATTTCAGGCTCCTGTATGTGGCTAGGCTCCCAAAAAGTCTCACACATGTGGTATCCCCATACTCGGTAGAAGTAGCAGAATGTATTTTGGGGTATATTTCCACAGATACCCATGGCTTGTGTGAGAAATTTATAATTGTATATAAATTATATATAAAAATGACAACTTTGCATTAAAAAAAAATGTTTTGGTCAATTTCCAAAAACATGTGGAAAAAAATAAATCTTCCATGGACTCAATATGCCTCTCAGCAGATAGCTGAGGGTGTCTACTTTCTGAAAAGGGGTCATTTGGGGGTGTTTGTACTGTTCTGGTTTTTTAGCACCTCAAGAAATGTGAGGGGCAGTCAGAAAGTAAAAGCTGTAAAAATGCCATTATCTATAACATAGTTTGTAGAGGCTATAACTTTCACACAAAGCAACCAATATACACGTATTGGGATTTTGTAACCAAAAACATGTAGCAGAATACATTTTGGCCTAAATTTATGATGAAATTTGAGTTTTTTGGATATTTTTTATGACAGAAATGAGAAAATATTTTTTTTTCAAGCATTTTTTTCAAAGCTTTTTTTGTTTATTTTAGTACCAAAAATAAAAAGCTCACATGTGATCAAATACCACTGAAAGAAAGCTCTATTTGTGTGAAAAAAAGGACGTAATTTAATTTATTTACCATATTTCATGACTGCGCAATTGTCAGTTAAACTAGTGCAGCGCTGTATAGCAAAAAGAGGCCTGGTCATTAACCACTTGCCTACCAGGCACTTATACCCCCTTCCTTACCAGGCCAATTTTCAGCTTTCAGCGCTGCCGCACTTTGATTGACAATTGCGCGGTCATGCAACATTGTACCCATATGAAATTTTGATCATTTTTTTCTCACAAATAGAGCTTTCTTTTGGTGGTATTTAATCGCCACTGGGCGCTTTACTTTTTGCGCTATAAATTAAAAAAAGTGCAAAAAATTTGAAAAAAAAAAAAAGTTTATTTGTTTCTTTTATAAAATTTTTCAAACAGGTATTTTTTCTCCTTCACTGATTTGCGTTGATGAGGCGGCACTGATGGGCACTGATAGGCGGCACTGATGGGCACTGATAGGCAGCACTAAAGGGCACTGATAGGCAGTACTAATGAGGTGGCACGGATAGGCGGCATTGATAGACAGCACTAATTAGGGGTCACGGATAGGCGGCACTGATATGCAGCACTGATAGGCGGCACTGATAGGTGACACTGATGATGGGTACTGATAGACGGCACTGACTGGCATCACTTCTGGGCACTGACTGGCGGCACTGACTGGCACAACCCCTGGGCACTGACTGGTGGCACTGACTGGCAGCACTGCTGGGCTGCACTGGTGGGTGGCACTGGTGGGCAGCACTGGTGGGTGGGCACAGGTGGGTGGCACTGGTGGGCACAGGTGGGTGGCACTGGTGAGTGGGCACAGGTGGGTGGCACTGCTGGGCACATGTAGGTGGCACTTCTGGGCACAGGTAGGTGGCACTGCAGAGTGGCACAGGTGGGGGCACTGCTGGGCACAGGTGGGGGCACTGCTGGGAACGGGTGGGCGGGGCTAGTGGGCGCACTGCTGGGCGTAACTTGCGGGTGTCACTGCTGGGCACCGATCATCAGGGCACTGATCATCAGTGCCCTGATGATCGGTGCCGATCCCCGCTCTGACAACTGCCGGTTCTCGGCAGTACTTTCCTCACGATCTGACAGCGTGAGGAAAGTGCAGCCGAGAACCGGCACTTGCATTTCCCTGTGATCAGCGTGTCATTGGACACCGCTGATCACGTGGTAAAAGGCCGGTGGGATCGGCCTTTCACCACATCACGTGATCAGCTGTGTCCGTAGGACACAGCGATCACGGAGATCGCCGGGTGCGCGCCCCCTGGGGCGCGCAGGAGAGCGCGTTCTGGGAGGACGTCATATGACGTCCACTCAGAACTGGCCGGCCGCGGTGAAGCCGTCATTCGGCTATGCGCGGTCGGCAAGAAGTTAAGGGGGGGGGTAAATCCTCAGAATGGCAAGTGGTTAAAATAGAAATCAACGGCAAAATATTTATGTATAGGCATAAAAAAAATGATAAATACCTTTTTTCCCCTTTTTTTTTTAAGTGATCACAATTCCTCTGTTATCAGCTGCATAAGAGCTAAGGGAGGAGAAACAGCAACACTGAACTTCCTAGTGAAAGCCTGTGGACAGCAAAGCAGATACAAAGCAGGAACACCAAGGATTTCACACAAATTAAGCAATACAAAGAGAACAGGATACTTTTTCATACAAGTATATGGTACAGCAGGGACAGATCTGGAATAGGAAATTTGGGGTTTATATACAGTCAGGTCCATAAATATTGGGACATGGACACAATTCTAACATTTTTGGCTCTATACACCACCACAATGGATTTGAAATGAAAAGAACAAGATGTGCTTCAACTGCAGACTGTCAGCTTTAATTTGAGGGTATTTACATCCAAATCAGGTGAACGGTGTAGGAATGACAACAGTTTGCATATGTGCCTCCCACTTGTTAAGGGACCAAAAGTAATGGGACAGAATAATAATCATAAATCAAACTTTCACTTTTTAATACTTGGTTACAAATCCTTTGCAGTCAATGACAGCCTGAAGTGTGGAACGCATAGACATCACCAGACGCTGGGTTTCATCCCTGGTGATGCTCTGCCAGGCCTCTACTGCAACTGTCTTCAGTTCCTGCTTGTTCTTGGGGCATTTTCCCTTCAGTTTTGTCTTCAGCAAGTGAAATGCATGCTCAATCGGATTCAGGTCAGGTGATTGACGTGGCCATTGCATAACATTCCACTTCTTTCCCTTTAAAAACTCTTTGGTTGCTTTTGCAGTATGCTTTCAGTCATTGTCCATCTGCACTGTGAAGCGGCGTCCAATGAGTTGTGAAGCATTTGGCTGAATATGAGCAGATAATATTCCCGAAACACTTCAGAATTCATCCGGCTGCTTTTGTCAGCAGTCACATCATCAATAAATACAAGAGAAGCAGTTCCATTGGCAGCCATACATGCCCACGCCATGACACTACCACCACCATACTTCACTGATGAGGTGGTATGCTTAGGATCATGAGCAGTTCCTTTCCTTCTCCATACTCTTCTCTTCCCATCACTCTGGTACAAGTTGATCTCGGTCTCATCTGTCCATAGGATGTTCCAGAACTGTGAAGGCTTTTTTAGATGTCGTTTGGCAAACTCTAATCTGGCCTTCCTGTTTTTGAGGCTCACCAATGGTTTCCATCTTGTGGTGAACCCTCTGTATTCACTCTGGTGAAGTCTTCTCTTGATTGTTGACTTTGACACACATACACCTACCTCCTGGAGAGTGTTCTTGATCTGGCCAACTGTTGTGAAGGGTGTTTTCTTCACCAGGGAAAGAATTCTTCGCTCATCCACCACAGTTGTTTTCCGTGGTCTTCCGGGTCTTTTGGTGTTGCTGAGCTCACCGGTGCATTCCTTCTTTTTAAGAATGTTCCAAACAGTTGTTTTGGCCACGCCTAATGTTTTTGCTATCTCTCTGATGGGTTTGTTTTGTTTTTTCAGCCTAATGATGGCTTGCTTCACTGATAGTGACAGCTCTTTGGATCTCATCTTGAGAGTTGACAGCAACAGATTCCAAATGGAAATAGCACACTTAAAATGAACTCTGGACCTTTTATCTGCTCATTGTAATTGGGATAATGAGGGATAACACACACCTGGCCATGGAACAGCTGAGAAGCCAATTGTCCCATTACTTTTGGTCCCTTAACAAGTGGGAGGCACATATGCAAACTGTTGTAATTCCTACACCGTTCACTTGATTTGGATGTAAATACCTTCAAATTAAAGCTGACAGTCTGCAGTTAAAGCACATCTTGTTCAATTCATTTCAAATCCATTGTGGTGGTGTATAGAGCCAAAAATGTTAGAATTGTGTCCATGTCCCAATATTTATGGACCTGACTGTACTTCTTAACAAATAGGCATTGCAAAGTTACAGGCAAATACGTACACCTAGTAATTCTTTGAAAAAGTACAGATTAACTAAATCACTAAATTATTTACTCAACATAATTGTGAAGAGAATGGATGTGCTTAGATCAGGGCTGTCCAACTTAGGGTCTATGGGACCTTTTCTTTCTGGCGACGTCATAACTACATACCGTAGTTGTTAACAGTCCTGGGATTTTGGACACTGTCCCACATTTAAACTAAAAAAATCCCAGCGCCAAAGAAAGTATACAATTATGCAGCTGTGCACCAGTGAAAACCACCAATAATAAATAACACAAAAACAGCGCAAAAATTAAATAAATATAAATAATCACAAATAAACAAATGTCCGTGCCAAAATATATATATAATATTTCAAACATAAGTCCTTATTTTCCCAAAAGGATTTTCAAAACAATGTTCCAACATGTGCTTCCACCTAATCACCACGTGAAAAATAATATTGACCGCACTCACCAGATGGAGGTGAGTAATAAGCCTCATAGGATATAAGGGATCCTATAGCCCCTCAGGAGGAACTCAAATCGCCTTCACCCTGCTTAGATACAGCAATCGACTCCACTCTACTTCTCCATGGAATCCTCAATAGCGTTAGATCCCTATATTTACAGTTTGGAAACTGGTTTTCTTGAAGCCTTTGAGGCTATTAAACAAGGCCTGTTATTTTATTGAAAGTGTCCTTATTCTATCGATTTATATGGTATTGACTGGCAGTATCACACTATGTAGCCTTTCTTTCCTTGCACATTATTGAGGATTCCATGGAGAAGTAGAGTGGAGTCGATTGCTGTATCTAAGCAGGGTGAAGGCGATTTGAGTTCCTCCTGAGGGGCTATAGGATTCCTTATATCCTATGAGGCTTATTACTCACCTCCATCTGGTGAGTGCGGTCAATATTATTTTTCACGTGGTGATTAGGTGGAAGCACATGTTGGAACATTGTTTTGAAAATCCTTTTGGGAAAATAAGGACTTATGTTTGAAATATTATATATATATTTTTGCACGGACATTTGTTTATTTGTGATTATTTATATTTATTTAATTTTTGCACTGTTTTTTGTGTTATTTACTGTCCCACATTTATTGTCTACAGAATATAATTCAGAGTAGCAGCAGTGTAGCCAAGTGTTGGAATGCTCTTTGCATTCTACTACTCTGCACTGTAGTTATTCTGAAACTGCAGGAGATCACTGTGCGAACATGAATAATAAAGTTACATCCCAATGGCTTTGGGAATGGAGGAACAATGCTGGAGAAATTGTTTAGTTAAGTAATTGATGAACACCAATGGAGGAAGATTTATTATTAATTTTACTGAACACCAGAAGAAGAAGAAATAAAGGGGAGGGGATTTAACATTGCTGCTACTGACATTTACACCATTTGGTGGGACGGGTAATATTGCTACCACTAACACCAATAGAAGGGGGAAGTTATTATTCATGACACCAGTAATGGGGTGGGGGGGTTATTGACACCAGTGCTGAGGGGTATTATGGCTCCTACTAACATTAATGAAGGGGAGTTTAGTATTGCAGTCTCTGCTTACCATTACTCAGAAACCCTTATATAGCCATGTCTCTGGCAGTGTCTTTCTTCCATACTGGCTGGTGTGAGAGGGTGATACAGTAGTAGTATAGAGGTGAGAAGAGGGGTCCTTAGGATCGAGCTTCCTGGAAGGGGGTTATCCCAGTTATTTGCATGTCTTGTCTTGTTTTAGTATGATACCTATGGTCTATGAATGATGTTTTTGAATTTGAAATTGTAAAAAATAATTTTTGATATAGATAAGGTCCTGCATTTGTGGATGACCATGAGCCCTCTTAAGTTGGACACTACCTGGTGTTTGAGCTTAGCCCGGGCCTTGCCCTGAAAGACATAAAAAGGGGCAGGAGGGAAGCCTGATAAGTCCAACACCAATCACCCCCCCTGCTCCTTCCCGGCAGAGCCTAAGGGCCAGCTCTACCGCAGACCCCCTGCCCTACCCCACCCCCTGCTAGGGGCCAACAGGCCTCCACTGAGGCACCTTACCTGTGTCTGGCTGGTGCTGGCATCTCCTGGTCCCGGTACCTCTGACATCTTGCTCAGGAAGATGGTCGCCTGATGCTGGCCTGTCCCCCAGGCCGCTGTGCACCGCACCGCCTTTTTCAAATCTTGGTGTGAGGGCTGCGACCGGAAGCGGAAGTCACAGCCCTGGGCGAAGCCCCGCCCCTTCCGCTGGAAGCCGCGGTCTCCTGACGTCCGGCCCGGCAAAGTCCTCAGACTGCCAGCATGGGAAGGAGCGGAACTCCCCCCGATCCTCCCCAGATCTCACCACAGCCACCCCGACACCCCCCTCGACGGAGAGGGTCGGGGGGCGAAGAGCAGGTACGTGCTTAGTCCCGTCACCAGGGGTGCGTGCCCACTGCACCGCAGCCTGCCCAGGGAGGATATGCAGCCGGACACCCCGGCCTTCACTCCCGGATGCGTCGAGCCTCTCAGCCGGCTATCCGGCCCTCGGCTCCCCTGTCGTCTGCCGCACCCTGCGCCTCCTCATGTCTCCCCACCGGAGGAAACACCTGAACTGAGGTCAGAGGGGAGTGGAGCTCCTTTATTTTAGGGTGGAGGTGTTTCCTCAGATGGGGAGGAGCCGAGGTCTCTCAAGGCGCTGGCCTGAAAGACGAAAGGGGAAAAATACGCTTCTTTTACTTTTACTTTTAATGCACAAAAACACAATATATTGGACAATTGTTTGGTAAAATATAAAAGATAATGGTATGCCGAGTAAATATATACCAAACATGACATGCTTTAAAACTGCGCATGCCCCGTTCAATGGAGACAAACTGCAAACATTTTTAATATCCATAGGCAGCGCTTTAAAAGCCTTTAAAAGCCACCATTTTAGATTTACAGAGGAGGTCTAGTGTTAGAATTACTGCCCTTGATCTGATGTTCACGGCAATACCTCACATGCATGGTGCAACCGCTGTTTACATAACAGCACAGGGTCAAGGCTTGTGCACACAGGTGTGCTCGCATGGGAGGGGCAAATTGTTTTTTTTTTTTTTTAGTTATTTTGATTTTTTTTAATTATTTTTACATTGTACCTTTCTTTTTTTTATCACTTTTAATGCTATAACAGGGAATGCAAATAACCCCTATAACTTCAATGGGCTTTGTCATATATTCTTTTTTGAGAAATCTGAGGTCTATCAGACTCTAGATATTGTCAAGGTCCTACCTTTTCCCAGAGATTATATTTCTCCATGTGCTGGCATCCATGTTGGATTTCTGCAGAGCATGGTGGGAATCTTTTATGCCTTCTGGTCTCTGAGGTCCATCCCCCAGAGGGGTGTGGCTGATTACATATAAGCCTGTGGTCCGCACATGCCCTTTGCACTTGTGTCTTGTGTCTTGGTGTTGCTATAACTCTGTTCTGACTCTCGTGACTCTCCTGGAAGCTGACTCGGCTTGTGACCTGACCATTCTTTGTGTTCTCCTTTGATCTGACCCTCCGTTGCTGAACTCGGCCCGTGACCCGTAATTCTCGTCTGCTGTCCTGTACCGTTTTGACCCGGCCTGCCCGACTACTCTATTGTCTTTTCCACTAGCTACACGGCGGCAGCCATTACCGCAACTGAGGTGTCTCGGGGGCCGCGACCTGGTTCCTGGCTGCGTCAAGTCCTTCCCCACCATCAGGGGCCCTGGTGAAGGGCAGCCTGGGACTTAGACTCCGCGCCCTGGGGGACTTCGGTCTGTGGGTCGTGGTTGTTGGCAGCCAGTGCGTTACATTGTGATTAGGCCTGCCTGTCCGTTCCTCAGCTCCTGCCCTGACAGATATCTCCTCTGCCCTTACATTATCTAATCAAACCAAAATCGGTGTGATCAGATGCTTTCCCAATTTACAAATGCCGCTGTTTATATCCTGCGAAACTGAAGCGATGAAATGCTTGTAGCTTCCGAATTCTTAGACTATAGAGATGATTGGCACCATTCTGGTGTCCAATCAGCTCTATGGTCAGCTGGCAGAAACACCGGCTGCATTCTCAGGTTCCCCTGATGGCACGGGACTGCCCGAGAAGGCCGTGGAAGGCAGCGGAGGAGGGGGGACATCATCTCCCACTGCTTCTAAAAGCAATCTTGCAGCTAATTAGCCACTAGGATTGCTTTTACATGAAAGCCGATCACTGGCTGAAAAAAACAACACCAGGATGATGCCTGCAGCTGTAGGCATCATCCTGGTATAACCCTTCAAATCCAGTGATGTACCAGTACATCGCTGGTCATATATACTATGTTCTTTTTTTTTTTTTGTATGCAGCCAGTGGACTGAATGAAAAAATGAGAAGAAATCTCTGCCAGAAAAAGTGTGTGGTATGCCCACCATTAGAATATACCGCCCTGCATCCACCCACTTCTAATGGTGGGCACACATTAGGTCACACTTTGCCACAAGTGCCAGTTCCAAGATTGGATAAATGTCTAAATAGTGGCACGCTTGAATAAAAATTGTCCACGTATAAGTGGTACCCCATATGGAGAAATGATGACACCAAGTCCCAAACTATCTTGCCACTGCTCCCCATGTAGTCTGGGCATCCGGGGGGGGGGCTCCACGTGACTATCCTTTCCCTCATAAATCCGAAACTTATAAGTATATCCCAGGGGCGGACTGACCATTTGGAAACTCGGGCACTGCCCGAGGGCCCGGGGCCAGTAGGGGGCCCCATGAGATGCCCCTGGTACCTTTTTCATAGGCTTTTTTGAGTTTGGGCAAGGACACAGGGGCCCCATGATCCCCTATTGCCCGGGGGCCCCATGAGTTGTCAGTTCGCCCCTGGTATTGTCAAGGTCCTACCTTTTCCCAGAGGTTATGTTACTCCATGTGCTGGCATCCATCTTGGATTTCTGCTGAGCATGATGGGAAGCTTTTATGCCTTCAGGTCACTGAGGTCCATCCCCCCGAGGGGTGTGGCTGATTACATATAAGCCTGTGATCCGCACATGCTCTTTGCACTTGTGTCTTGTGTCTTTGTCTTGCTACAGCTCTGTGTATACGCTCGTGACTCTTCTGGTATTCTGACTCGGCTTGTGACTAAGACCATTCTCTGTGTGTTCCTTCGATCTGACCTTCCGTTGCTGAACCCGGCCCGTGACCTGTGATTCTCTGTCTACTGTTCTGTACTGTTTTGTCCCGTTGTTGTTGACCCGGCTTGCCTGACTACGCTATTGTCATTCTCACCAGCTACACGCCATTGGCGGCGGCCATTACCGCAGCCGGGGTGTCTCGGGGGCCGCGACCTGGTTCCTGGCTGCATCAAGTCCATCCCCACCATCAGGGGCCCTGGTGAAGGGCAGCCTGGGACTTAGACTCCGCGCCCTGAGGGACTTCGGTCTGTTGGTGGTGGTTGTCGTCAGCCAGTGCGTTACCCTGCCACTAGGCCTACCTGTCCATTCCACAGCCCTGCCCTGACATTACACAAGTGCCATGAATCCTGACGGTGCAGGTACGCCTTCGCTTCCAATGTTGGTCGCCAGACTGGATCAACAGGATCTCCTGTTGGATCAGTTCGCTCAGGCGTTGCAAACTCTGCTGGCACGCACCGCGCACCTTACTCCTGGTGTTATTAGGCCGGTTGTCACTCCGGTGGTCGCTCCCGCTGCTGTTCCGCTTGTTGCGCCTACCGCCGCGGCTGCTGCGACACCCGCAGCGCCCAGAGGTATGACTGGTTCAGCCCCTCTTCCACAGCGCTTTGGGGGTGAGCCGAGTCAGTGTCGTGGGTTCCTCAACCAGGTGGGGATTTACTTCGAATTAATACCCCACGCTTTTCCGACTGAGAGGTCAAAGGTGGGTTTCCTAATATCGCTGCTCTCAGACAAGGCCTTGGCCTGGGCGTATCCCTTATGGGAGAGGAATGACCCAGTGATTCACGAGTTTTCCGGTTTTGTCGATGCCTTCCGTAGGGTATTCGATGTACCGGCTCGCTCCGCCTCGGCTGCCAAGCTGCTCATGTCTATGCATCAGGGTTCACGGACCGTTGCCGAGTACGCCATAGAGTTTCGTACCCTGGCAGCAGAGGTGGGTTGGAACAATGAGGCTCTGGTGGCTGCGTTTTCTCAGGGTCTTTCTGATGCATTGAAGGACGAGATCGCAGCCAAGGAATTGCCTGTGGAGCTGGAAGCACTAATTTCCTTCCTGATCCTGATTGACACCAGGCTCAGGGAGAGGCCTTCACTCAAGGAACGCCTGCGGAGGCCTTCCAATCGCCTGGCACTTGCGTTTTCTGTCCCACCCGTTCCTCCCTCTCCTCCCACGCCTCCTGGGGATAGATTGTCTGGTGGTGAGCCCATGCAGCTGGGGTTTGCTCGCCTTTCCGAGGGAGAGCGGGCCGCTTGGCGTCGGAAGGGTCGCTGCCTGTACTGTGGCCTCGGTGGGCACTTTCGGCAGTCCTGTCCGGTCCGTCCAGGAAACGCTCGCACCTGAGATCCTGTCGGGGACAGATCTTGGGTGGAGTCTCCTCGTCCCCAGAGATAAGCCACTGATCACCGTTGTCCTCTCTTGGGCGGAGGGCTCGGTGACGGCCCAGGCGTTGGTGGATTCTGGGGCCGGCGGGTTGTTTATGGACAGCTCGTTTGCTGCCCAGCACTCCATTCCCCTGCAGGCTCGAGTTACCCCATTGGTTCTCGAGGCGATAGATGGCAGGCCCCTGCAACCACCGCAGGTTACCCACGAGACTATGCCAGTTGAAGTAGCTATTGGGGCTGTTCACAGGGAGTTGGCCTGTTTCCAGGTGATTTCTTCTCCGCACTATTCGGTGGTTTTGGGGTATCCCTGGCTCCAGATGCACAATCCAACCTTCAACTGGCAAACTGCCGAGATTCTCTCGTGGTCTCCACAGTGTGGGGCCGGGTGCATCCGTGGTCCGGTTAAGGTGTTGTGTGCCTCCTCGGACTCTGCGTTGCCCACTGATTATGGGGAGTACCAGGACGTGTTTGATAAGGTACGCGCTGGTGCCTTACCTGCTCATCGTCCTTACGACTGCGCCATATCCTTGCAACCCGGTGCCACTCCTCCACGTGGCAGGGTGTATCCTCTCTCGGTTGCGGAGAATAAGGCCATGGAGGAGTATGTTGCGGATGCGCTTTCCCGGGGGCACATTCGTAAGTCTACTTCCCCAGCAGGAGCGGGCTTTTTCTTTGTAAAGAAGAAGGGTGTTGAATTGAGGCCTTGCATCGATTATAGGGGTCTTAATCAAATCACCACTAAGAATGCCTACCCGATTCCCTTGATTACTGAGTTATTCGACCGCCTTAAGGGGGCAACAGTCTTTACCAAACTTGACCTTAGGGCGGCGTACAACCTCGTACGGATCAAACAGGGGGATGAGTGGAAGACCGCATTTAACACCAGAACCGGCCACTACGAATACTTGGTGATGCCCTTCGGGTTGTGTAACGTGCCCGCAGTTTTTCAGGAATTCATAAATGATGTCCTTCGTGACTTGTTGCAGCAGTGCGTGGTAGTTTACTTGGATGACATCCTGGTTTACTCTGCCTCCATGGAGTCCCATATCCAGGATGTCAAGCAGGTGCTGCAACGATTACGTGAGAACGAACTTTTTGAAGACTTGAGAAGTGTGAATTCCATCGATCCCAAGTTGCCTTTTTAGGCTACATCATATCTGCGGAGGGATTCTCCATGGACCCTCAGAAGGTTTCAGCGGTTCTGCAGTGGCCTCGTCCCAATGGTCTTCGGCCCATTCAGCGCTTTTTGGGTTTTGCCAACTACTATCGGAAGTTCATCAGGAACTTCTCCACGCTGGCAAAGCCTCTCTCAGACCTAACCAAGAAGGGCAGTAATCCTCACGAGTGGCCATCCGAGGCCATCGTAGCTTTCGAGGCTCTGAAATCCGCCTTCGCTTTAGCTCCGATACTGTCTCATCCCAATTCTGGATTGCCCTTTGTCCTTGAGGTCGATGCATCCGAGACGGGAGTAGGCGCTCTCCTGTCTCAACGTCGTTCGCCCGATGGACCCCTACTTCCCTGTGGGTTCTACTCCAGGAAGCTGTCCTCTGCAGAGTGCAACTACCAGATTGGAGATAGGGAGTTGTTGGCAATCATTCTGGCTCTCAAGGAATGGAGGCACCTGCTCGAGGGCTCCGCGGTTCCGGTCCTCATTCTTACCGATCATAAGAACCTGACTTATCTTTTGGAGGCCAAAAGATTGACACCCCGTCAGGCCAGATGGGCCTTGTTCTTGTCGCGGTTCAACTATGTGGTCTCCTATTTGCCTGGTTCCAAGAATGTCAGGGCTGATGCATTATCGCGGCAATACTCTGAGTTGTCCAGGGAGGACTCTGAGCCAACCTCGGTCATACCTCCGGATCAGATCCTGGCTGCCATTCGCACCAGTCTGACTTCTCCCCTTGGGGAGCAGATTTTGGTGGCTCAAACTGATGCTCCTCCCGAGAGACCGGAGGGTAGATGTTTTGTACCCGAGGGGTTGCGCACCCGTCTGCTGCGTACTTACCATAACTCCAAAACTGCCGAGCATCCGGGGAGGAACCAGTTGTCTTGGGTCGTCTCTCGGTTGTTCTGGTGGCCAACTCTCCGTGCCTACATCGCCTCTTATGTAGCGGCATGTTCGATCTGTGCCCAGAATAAATCTCCACGGCATCTTCCAATGGGTCTTCTGCAACCCATTCCCAATGGGGAGTGTCCTTGGTCACACCTGGGCATGGACTTTATTGTAGACCTCCCTGTGTCGTTTTTCCAAAATGTGCCATTGTATTCCACTCAGGAAATTACCAACAGCGCAAGAACTGGCCACGGTCTTTTCCAGGGAGATTTTTCGCCTGCATGGGTTGCCCAAGGTGATTGTCTCGGACCGCGGGAGTCAGTTCGTGTCTAGATTCTGGCGCGCCTTCTGCTCCCAGTTGGGTATTAGTCTCTCCTTTTCTTCAGCCTACCACCCGCAGTCCAATGGGGCTGCGGAGCGTTCCAATCAGGCCTTAGAACAATTCCTTCGGTGTTATATCTCGGACCATCAGGACGATTGGGCCGATCTCCTGCCTTGGACAGAGTTTGCCAGGAACTCAGCGGTCAACTCCTCCTCCGGGATGTCTCCCTTCATGGCCAACTATGGGTACCAACCCGCGGTATTACCTGAGAGGTTCTCACCACAGGACATTCCGGCTGTGGAGAACCATCTTTCTGCCCTGCGTTCTTCATGGGGGCAGATCCAGAGGGCTTTGAGGGACTCGGCTCAGCGTCAGAAGTTCCAGGCTGATCGCAGACGGTTGCCCGCTCCTTCATACCAGGTCGGCGATCGGGTGTGGTTGTCTACTCATAACCTCAATCTTCGGGTGCCCACACCCAAACTAGCTCCCCGTTTTGTCGGTCCTTTTCGCATTCACCGCAAGGTGAATCCGGTGGCCTATGCCCTTGCCCTTCCACCTGGGATACGGATCTCCAATATCTTTCATGTATCACTGTTGAAACCTCTGATCTGCAATCGCTTCACTACCTCTCTGCCTCGGCCCCGTCCCATTCGGGTTGACGGTCATGAGGAGTATGAGGTGAGCCGGAGCCTGGACTCTTGTTTGGTGCGCGGTCGATTACAGTTCCTGGTTCATTGGCGCGGTTATGGTCCCGAGGAGCGTTCCTGGGTTCCTTCCGCGGATGTCCATGCCCCTGCCCTCCTCCGCGCTTTTCATACCCGCTTTCCTCAGAAACCTTTTGTTGAGCCGCGGAGGGGGAGGGGCCCTTGAGGAGGAGGTACTGTCAAGGTCCTACCTTTTCCCAGAGGTTATGTTACTCCATGTGCTGGCATACATCTTGGATTTCTGCTGAGCATGGTGGGAAGCTTTTATGCCTTCAGGTCTCTGAGGTCCATCCCCCAGAGGGGTGTGGCTGAGTACATATAAGCCTGTGATCCGCACATTCTCTTTGCACTTGTGTCTTGTGTCTTTGTCTTGCTACAGCTCTGTGTATACGCTCGTGACTCTTCTGGTATTCTGACTCGGCTTGTGACTAAGACCATTCTCTGTGTGTTCCTTCGATCTGACCTTCCGTTGCTGAACCCGGCCCGTGACCTGTGATTCTCTGTCTACTGTTCTGTACTGTTTTCTCCTGTTGTTGTTGACCCGGCTTGCCTGACTACGCTATTGTCATTCTCACCAGCTACACGCCATTGGCGGCGGCCATTACCGCAGCCGGGGTGTCTCGGGGGCCGCGACCTGGTTCCTGGCTGCGTCAAGTCCATCCCCACCATCAGGGGCCCTGGTGAAGGGCAGCCTGGGACTTAGACTCCGCGCCCTGAGGGACTTCGGTCTGTTGGTGGTGGTTGTCGTCAGCCAGTGCGTTACCCTGCCACTAGGCCTACCTGTCCGTTCCACAGCCCTGCCCTGACAGGTATAGCCTGTTGTCCTCTCACATTTCTTCTACATCTTGACCCCATATCTGGCAAGCTTGCAGGGGAGATATTGTTTGAATGCAAGGCGGCCAGAAAAATTAATAAGGGACTCATCAACGCAGATGTTTTGCTGGGGAGTATAGACATCTGCAAATATTAGGTTAAGGTGATTTGCGAGGGGCTGAATTTTGTGGAGCCGGTCAAATTCAGGGTTACCCCGAGGATGACAGAGTGTATTGTCGCTGAAATGGATAAAACACATTATACGGGCATATGATGAATCGGGTCTGCGGACCAATACAACTGCAATTCATTTCTTTTAGTAATGCCCATGTTGAGGGTTGGGCCCAAAAAAAATGTACATTTGAAAACCGTAATGAGTTTCCATGCGAATGGTCTGGCAAGGTTTGAATTTGGGTTGGCGGCAATAAATTGTTGTGCATATAAACTGCTTTGATCCACAATCAACGCATACAGATATTCCGTGAAAAACAACTCCAAAAATCAAGGAGGTATGTGAAAGACCAGGATGTACTAGACCGCTGGTACTCGACAGTTCACCAAAAGGTAGCGCGGCACTAGTACTGGCACTCTGCTGCATGTGAGAGTCATCAAAATTTACCGACAAGTGCTAACAGAGATCAGGCCTGATTCTGCGAACACTGCGGTTTTGTGTGCAATGTATCAAGTGACAGTGACCTACTGACACTGCACTTGCTGGGGGAGAAGGGGGGGTAAGCGTAGGGGCTAAACGCAGGTGTTGGCAGGTGCCGGGGCTGATCCCGCTAACGCTGCGTTTTTGGGGACGCTTTACTAATGTGAACGCTGGTATAGTGCTGACCTGATCAAAGATATTGACCCGTTCAGACACTATACTAGCAATGGAGGTATATTGTACATGAGCGTGCTCCTGGCAATCAAGGGTTTAAATGTGATGACTGGTGTACTGACGGGCAATCTGACGCTATCTGGGAGGGGTGTGAAAACCACGGGAGCGCAAATCACGTGAATATATATATATATATATATATATATATATATATATATATATATATATATGTGATATTGCGTACCCATGCCGCCCTGTGGCAGTATTTCTGCTGTAGGGTGGTCAGGAAGCGGTTACAGAAGAGTTTGTGTTATGGCTCTGCGTTACTTTAACTGGCAATTGTGCGGTCATGCAACACTGCACCCAAATTAGATTTACATCCTTTTTTTCCCACAAATTGAGCTTTCTTTCGGTGGTATTTGATCGCCTGTGCGTTTTTAATTTTTTGCGCTATAAAAAAAAAAGCTGACAATTTTGAGAAAAAAAAACAATATTTTGGACTTTTTACTATAAAACATGTCCAGTAAAAAAAAATAAAAAATCTAATTTAGTCACAAATTTCATCCAAAATGCATTCTGCGACATATCTCTGCTAAAAAAAATCCCAATACGTGTAAATTAATTGGTTTACATGAAAGTTATAGCGTTTACAAATGGCGGGAAAGATACTGGGATTTTTATTTTTTTTTATACTAATAATGGCGGCGATCAGCGACATCCCCAGTGACACCAATACAGTGATCAGTGAAAAAAAAAACCACTGACACTGTACTCATGGCACTGGGGAGGAAGGGTTAACATTTTTAGGGTTTACTGTGTGAAGGGAGTGTTTTACTAGGGGGCAGGGGTGTGTGCTGGACAGGGACATGCTGATCGACAGAGAGAGAAACTCTTCTCTCCCTCTTCAGCTTGTCACGAGCTGTCAGGGAACTGACAGATAGCAGGGCTGTGTATAAACAATGCAGCCCTGCTCTCTATCAGCGATCACCGCGAATCGCGGGGGAAACGGCCGGTAATGACCAGCCGTGACCCGGCGGCGGAGACCCGCTGCTGACACCTGCGGGACAGGTAGGGCGGACGCGCGCCCCCTACCTGTTTTGCAAAACTACATTCTAAAACGTGGTTTTGCGCAGCCGTGCCGCCCTGCAAACGTACATATGCAGTGGCTGGGGCTGAAGAGGTTAACCACTTCCCTCCTGGCCAACAGCCGAATGGCAGCAGGGAAAACGTACTAGATCGCAGCGGCGCGATCTGTCACCGGCAGTGTACCTCGGACACGGCCTATGACAGATCTGAGTACCGGCCCCCGTTGCCTGTACCATGTGACTTGCTGTGACCAATCACAGCAGGTCAAATAACAGTTGTATACAATGGATGGCTTCATTCATGCCATCCATTTTATACTAGTGTCTAGCTGTGAATGGTCCCAGAGATCACATGCACATGTCATGTGATTAGCTGTGGCCAAATCACAGCTAAGCACAAAAAAAAAAAAAAAAAACCTGAATGAATCGATGTCATTCGGGTAAATGCTTGCTTATAGCAAAGTAATTCTTTGCTATAAGCAAATTGAGTAAAAAAAAAAAAAAAATACTGATCACTTCCCCAAAGTAGTACAATGTTACTATGGTAACATTGTACTATTTTGGACATAGTGAAATATGAAAAAAAATATCATAGAAAAAGAAAAAAAATTTAATAAAAAATATTTTAAAAAATGTAAGAAAAATGTATATATATTTTTTTTCATACTGTGACCAGTCAGTGTCCCTGATCACCGCCATGCCAGTAATATGATGACGCTGTACTGCACTGGTGACAGTATGTAAAGAAAAAAAAATTGTGAAAATTATTTTTTGCATTTTTTCATTTTCCGAAAAAGGATGACAAAAAAAATACAACTTCAAAAAACTCGCCATGACTCTTATGAAGTACGTCAGACTGTCTACTCTGCAAAAAGGGGTCATTTGGGGATATCTGTACTGTTCTGACATTCTGGGACCTCAAGATATTAGATTGGCCGTCAGTACTTCAGGATTGATCAATTTTCAGATCTATCCCATAGTTTGCGAACTCTATAACTTTCCTACAAACTAAAAAATACATTCTAATTTGGGTTATTTTCACCAAAGACATGTAGCAGAATACATCTTGGCCTAAATTTATGAAGAACAATAATTTATTTGCAAACTTTTATAACAGAAACAAAGAAAAACGTGTTTTTTTTTTTCAAAATTTTCAGTCTTTTTTTTGTTAATTTAGCAAAAAATAAAAACCCCAGCGATGATTAACCGCTTGCCGCCCTGCCACTGTATATATACGTGTGCAGGGCGGAACTCAGGCGCAAAACCACGTTTTAAAACGGGTTCCGCGCTCCCGACATTTTCGCCGGCAGGGGGCGCGCGCTCCCGCCGACCCGCGGGTGACACAATTCGATCCCAGAGGGATCAATCATTAGATTTCAGCCAATGATGTGTGGCTGAAATCACATGATCGGTCCCTGTCCTATCCTGTCCTGTGTTGAAGTTTACACAGGACAGGATATGATGTCATTCTTCTCTGCCTGGACACATTCCGTTCCAGAGAAGAAGAAACAGTAAAAGTGAGTAAAACACTACACATTTACAGTTAGAACACACCTAGGTCACATTTAACCCCCTGATCGCCCCCCCCCCAGTTAACCCCTCCCAGATAGCGCCAGTTTGCCCGCCAGTACACCAGTAATCCTGTTTAACCCCTTAATCCCCCCCCCAGTTAACCCCTTCACTGCCCTGTCACCAGTGTCACTGATCAGTGAACCGATTTTTACTGATCACTGTATCAGTGTCGCTGGCGACTTCCAATAGTGTTAGCGCCCCTCCCAGATAGCGCCAGTTTGCCCGCCAGTACAACAGTAATCCCATTTAACTCCTTGATCGACCCCCCCCCCAGTTAACCCCTTCACTGCCCTGTCACCAGTGTCATTGATTACAGTGAACAGATTTTCACTGATCACTGTATTAGTGTCACTGGTGACTTCCGATAGTGTTAGCGCCCCTTCCATATAGCGCCAGATTTCCCGCTAATACACCAGTAATCCCATCTAACCCCTTGATCGCCCCCCCCTCCCGAGTTAACCCTTCACTGCCCTGTCACCAGTGTCATTGATTACAGTGAACAGATTTTTACTGATCACTGTATCAGTGTCACTGGTGACTTCCGATAGTGTTAGCGCCCCTCCCATATAGCGCCAGTTTGCCCGCTAATGCACGGGATTTTTTTTTACCAAAAACATGTAGCAGAATACATTTTGGATTAAATTTATGACTAACTTTGAGTTTGCGATATATTTTTTATAGCTGAAAGTAGAAAATATTGTTTTTTTTCAAAGTTTTTGTGTTTTTTTTGTTTATAGCGCAAAAAATAAAAAGCGCACAGGTGATAAAATACCACCAAAAGAAAGCTCTATTTGTGTGAAAAAAAGGACGTAAATTTCGTTTGGGTACAGCATTGCATGACCGTGCAATTATCATTTGAATTAGTGCAGTGCTGTATAGCAAATAAAGGCATAAATTACAGTATCTATACCATAGTTTGTAGACGCTATAACGTTCACACAAAGCAATCAATATACACTTATTGGGATTTTTTTTACCAAAAACATGGAGCAGAATACATTTTGGCTTAAATTTATGACTAACTTTGAGTTTACGATATATTTTTTAGAGCTGAAAGTAGAAAATATTGTTTTTTTTCAAAACTTACGTTTTTTTTTGTTTATAGCGCAAAAAATAAAAAGCGCACAGGTGTTAAAATACCACCAAAAGAAAGCTCTATTTGTGTGAAAAAAAGGACGTAAATTTCGTTTGGGTACAGCATTGCATGACCGCGCAATTATCATTTGAATTAGTGCAGCGCCAAACAGCAAAAAAAGGCCTGGTCATTAAGGAGGGTAAATCCTCAGGAGCTCAAGTGGTTAAATACCACCAAAAGAAAGCTCTAGTTGTGTGAAAAAAATGGTAACATTTTAGTTTGGGTACAATGTTGTATGAGCGCGCAATTGTCATTCAAAGTGTGAGAGCGCTGAAAGCTGAAAATTGCCCTGGGCAGGAAGGGGGTAAAAGTGCCCAGTATGGAAGCGGTTTAGCACTGCACTATAGCTACTTGACATTGGGCAGGTGACAGTTGGCAGTTTTTGAAAACATGGGTCAGTTTGACAGAGTCTATACCTGGTAACAGACATAGCACAGTAGTGAGAGTGCCCGTCTAAAGAGTGCATGGTCGTAGGTTCGAGGCTTACCTCTGCCAAGTGCGTCTTTCAGCATGACTATGTAGTACTAGACATGAGATAAATGGATGTTACCAAATTTTTTTTTTTTGGGGCTTTGTTTATTTTTTTTAACATTCATTTTCTCTCATTTCATCTATTTGGAAAGCCTTTCATGGTCCCAGTGCGAGTAAAAGAGTCCGGACTGGAAGTGGTTAACCACTTGAGCTCCTGAGGATTTACCCCCCTTAATGACCAGGCCTTTTTTTGCTGTTTGGCGCTGCACTAATTCAAATGATAATTGCGCGGTCATGCAATGCTGTACCCAAACGAAATTTACGTCCTTTTTTTCACACAAATAGAGCTTTCTTTTGGTGGTATTTTATCACCTGTGCGCTTTTTATTTTTTGCGCTATAAACAAAAAAACCACGTAAATTTTGAAAAAAAACAATATTTTCTACTTTCAGCTATAAAAAATATATCGTAAACTCAAAGTTAGTCATAAATTTAAGCCAAAATGTATTCTGCTACATGTTTTTGGTAAAAAAAATCCCAATAAGTGTATATTGATTGCTTTGTGTGAAAGTTATAGCGTCTACAAACTATGGTATAGATAATTTGAAATTTACACAGCTTTTACTTTCTGACCGCCCATCACATCTCTTGAGGTGCTAAAATACCAGGATAGAACAAACACCCCCAAATGACCCCTTTTCGGAAAGCAGACACCCTAAGCTATCTGCTGAGAGACATATTGTGTCCATGGAAGATTTATTTTTTTTCCACAAGTTTCTGGAAAATGACAAAAACCTTTTTTTTTGTTTTGTTTTTTTTTTACACAAAATTGTCATTTAAATGATTTATTTCTTGCACAAGCCATGGGTATATGCGGAATTACACCCCAAAATACATTCTGCTACTTCTACCGAGTATGAGGATACCACACGTGTGACACTTTTTGGGAGCCTAGCCACATACAGGAGCCTGAAATCCAATGCCCACTTTGAAAGCCTGAAGGTGCGTAACTTCTTCATTTCACTTCCCCACTACCTATCACAGTTTCGGAGGCCCTGAAATGCCAGGATAGCACCAAACCCCCCCAAATGACCCCTTTTTGGAAAGTAGACACTCCAAGGAATTTAAAAAGAGGCATGGTAAGTATTTTGCAGATCTCATTTTTTCTCACAAGGTTTTGAAATATAAAAAAGAAAAGAAAAATATTTTTTTTATTTTCTTTCTTCATTTTCCAAAAACTTGTGGCAACAAATGAGATCTTCAAAATACTTACCATGCTTCTTATCAAATTCCTTTGGGTGTCTACTTTCCAAAAAGGGGTCATTTGGGGGGGTTGGTGCTATTCTGGCATTCCAGGGCCTCCGAAACTGTGATAGGTAGTCAGGAAGTGTAATGAGGAAATAAAGCCCTTTAAAAGCCTGAAGGTGCTTATTGGATTTTGGGGTCCTGTACTTGGCTAGACTGCCAAAAAGTCTCTCATATGTGGTACCCCCATACTCGGGAGAAGTAGCAGAATGTATTTTGGGGAGTAATTCCACATATACATATGGCTTGTGTGAGCAATAAATTATTTCAATGACAATTTTGTGTAATTTTATTTTTTTTTTAGTTTTTGTCATTTTCCAAAAACTTGTGGTAAAAAAATAAATTCTTCTATTGATTCAACATTCCTCTCAACAAATAGTTTGGGGTGACTACTTTCCAAAAAGGGGTCATTTTGGGGGGTGGGGGCATTTTATGCCCAGCATTAGAAGTTTATGCCACACATCATTCACTCTTCTAACCACCTGAAGACCAATCCTTTTTGTTCACATGAAGAAAATCAATATTTTTTGCTAGGAAATTAATTTAAACCCCCAAACATTATATATTTTTTTAAAGCAGACACCCTAGTGAATAAAATGGTGGGTACTACAATTTTTTATGGCACATAGTACTCGCGCAGCGATTTTTCAAAAGCAATTTAAAAAAAAAAATCAAGTTACACTTACGGTAACGTCTTTTCCAGGAGTCTTTCAGGCCAGCACCTTGAGAGACCTCGGCTCCTCCCCATCTGAGGAAACACCTCCACCCTAAAATAAAAGAGCTCCACTCCCCTCTAACCTCAGTTCTCCAAGCATCCTCCGGTCACCTGGGGAGACACAATGCGAGACAACATTATCGTAATAAGCCATCTTCACATAACCAATATCAACACTGGGTGGGAAACCGGTGCTGGCCTGAAAGACTCCTGGAAAAGACGTTACCGTAAGTGTAACTTGATTTTTCCCCTTTCGTCTTTCAGGCCAGCACCTTGAGAGGATAAGCGAGTACTCACCCCTCAGGCGGGCTAACTGCTTGCAAGACCTTACGACCAAAGGCCTGCTCCTGCACCGAGGCCAGGTCCAGTCTGTAATGCTTGGCAAATGTGTCATAGTTGGACCATGTTGCCGCTCTGCAGATCTGCCCTGGGGAAGCCCCTGCTAGCTCTGCCTGGGTGGAATGCGCTCTGATACCCTCCGGGGCCTCCAGGCCCTCAGCCCGGTACGCTCCTGCAATTGCCAGCCGCAACCAGCTGGCCAGCGTCCTTCTAGACGCCTTCTTGCCTCTTCTAGCCCCCTGAAAAAAACAAAAAAAGGATTCGGTGCTCCTAAACTCCCTAGTCTTCTCTAGATACTGGAGTACGCACCTTCTTACATCCAAAAATTGAAGTTTTTCCTGATCTACCCCCACCGGGTCAGGAAAAAATGAGGGAAGGACTATGTCCTGTTCCCTCTGGAAGCTCCGGGCCACTTTCGGAACGAACGATGGGTCCGTCCTGAAAACTATTCTGTCCGAAAAAATACGGAGAGTGTTCTGATCGATAGGGTCTCCAGTTCACATACCCTCCTCGCCGTGGTAATTGCCACCAGAAAAGCCGTCTTAATGGTGAGCTCACTAATCGGGCAGGACTCCAGGGGCTCGAACGGAGCCCTAGTCATCCCTCCGAGCACCTTGGCCAAATCCCACACCGGAAATGGTCTGGTCCTTGGAGGCCTCTGCCTCACCAGAGCTTTAAAAAATCTACTCACCAATGCCTCCCTGGCCAAGGGCATTTCTAGGAACACGCTGAGGGCCGAGACCTGGCCCTTGAGCGTGCTGAAAGACAACCCCTTGTCTGCCCCCGCCTGCAGGAATTCCAACACAGAAACCAAATTATGGGTTGCCACTGACGCCTGGTCACACCAGGCTTTAAAGCAACCCCAGACCCTACCATAAATGGCCTGGGTCTCCTCCTTCCTACTGGCCAGTAATGTTGCCACTACCCTAGGCGAGAACCCTTTCTCTAAGAGGAGCTGCCGCTCAGAAACCAGGCCGTTAGCCTCAATCTTCCCACGCTGGGGTAAAGAACCGGCCCCTGTGTTAACAAATCTTCCCTTGGTGGCAGCCCCCAGGGTGAACGAGAGGCTAAATTTTTTAGGGTCGCGAACCACGCCCGCCGCGGCCAGAAGGGAGCTATCAGGATTAACGAGGTCCCCTCTGTCCTGAACTTCCTTAGGACCAGGGGAAGCAAAGGAACCGGGGGGAAAGCGTAACAAAGCTTGTAATCCCACCTCTGACCTTATGCGTCCACCGCTTTTGACCCGTCCCCGCGGGATAGAGAGAAGAAATTTGGGACCTTGTTGTTCCTTCCCGAGGCAAAAAGGTCCACGTCCGGGGATCCCCACCTCCGCACAATCTCCTGAAAGACCTCGGGGTTCAAGGCCCATTCCGACTCCCTGAGCCGTGTCCTGCTCAGGAAGTCTGCCTTCTGGTTCAGCTCCCCTCTCAAGTGTATCGCAGACAGGGACGCCAAGTTCACCTCTGCCCAGGACAACAGCGTTGCCGCTAAGGCTCCGAGGGCCTTGCTCCTTGTTCCTCCCTGTCTGTTTATATAAGCCACTGCCGTGGCATTGTCCGTTAGGACTCGCACGTGCTAGCCCGTGACCCACGCTTGGAAGGAGTGCAGAGCCTCCCCCACTGCCCTCAATTCCTTCCAATTTGAGGATTCGCCCTTCTGCACTAAGGACCATTCCCCCTGAGCCACTAAGTCTCCCAGGTGGGCTCCCCATCCCTTGGAGCTGGCATCCGTAGTGACCTCCTTGGATACCGGAAAGCACCACAACAGCCCCTGAGTTATGCTGGATGATCTCCTCCACCACCACAGAGACCTCTTCACACTGGGGGGAAAAGGGACCCGGTCTTCTAGGGAGTGACTCCTCCTGTCCCAAACTCTCAGGACCCACAACTGGAGGGGACGCATATGCAGACCTGCCCATTGAACTGCCGGAATGGAAGCTGTCAGTAATCCTAGCACTGACATGGCCTGCCTTACTGATATTGACCTGCTCCTCTGCAGTAATCTGATCCCTGCCTCCAACTTGGTGATCTTCTCCGAAGTCAGGCTGGTCTTTTAATTTACTGAATCCAGAGTGTAACCTAAGTAAACCACTCTCTGAGAAGGCACCAGACAGGACTTCTCTAGATTCAAAATCCACCCCAAGCTTTCTACATGGCCCCTCACTATAACCAGATCTTGCCGCAGGTGAGCCTCTGAATCTGCGAAGAGCAGCAAGTCGTCCAGATAGGCTATCACTGAAATCCCCCTTAAGCGAATAGAAATCAGTGCCTCCGTCAGAACCTTGGTGAATACTCTTGGCGAGGAGGAAAGTCCGAATGGAAGAGCCCTCAACTGCCAATGTCGAATTCCTTCCTCTCCCCCTATTGCCAACCTGAGGAACCGCTGAGAGGCCTCCGCCACGGGCACGTGCAGATAGGCGTCCTTCAAGTCTATGGATGCCATGAAAGACCTACCCTGACCTGCTGGCCGCAGGCTCAGCCTCTTTGCCGGGCGGGCCTTTCGTGTCCCTCCTTCCTGCACTTTCCTCTTGAGGGGGAAGGACTTCTTCCTGTCAGCCGTCCGGTCCAATAATTCCTCCAACCCTGGGCCGAACAGACAGTCTCCTGTGAGGGGGATGCTGCACAACCTAATTTTAGAAGTGATGTCCCCCTGCCACGTTTTTAACCACAGCGCCCTTCTAGCTGAATTGGTCAGGGCAGCAGACCTGGCTCCCAACCTCACCGACTCCGCGGAAGCGTCCGCGATATATCCAACCCCTTGCAAAAGGGTCTCAAAAGAGGCCAAGATTTTTTTCTTGGGAGAGTCTGCCACAATATGGGCCTGCAATTGTGTAAGCCAGTACTCTAAGTTTCTGGCTACCACCGTCGTGGCCATGGCCGGCTTCAGGTTGTACAGGGTTGAGTCCCAAGCCTTCCTAAGGAGAGACTCCGCCCTTCTGTCTAAAAAGTCTGGTAAGACCCCCATGTCTTCAAACGCCAGATCTGTCCTCCTGGTCGTTTGGGAAAAGGCCGTGTCTAGCTTAGGGCTCTTGTTCCAGACGGCCTCTGGGTCCTCCGCAAACGGAAACCTCCTTCTCAACACCTTAGAGAAGAACGCCTTCCTTTCCGGGTCCTGCCACTCCTTCCTAATAGTCTCCACCAAAATGTCATGCACAGGAAATATTCTGTGCTTGTGCTCCTCCAACCCTTGATACATTTGGTCATGGAGAGATAAGGTCTTAACCTCCTCCTTAATGTCCAGGGTTTCGTATATAGCCCCCAGGAGCTCATCTACCTCCTCCAGGGTCAATTTGTACCGGGAGGGACCTCTGCCTTCCTCCGAGGGACCCTCCCCTGCCGATTCCTCTTCAGACTGGGAATCCCCCACTGGTTCCTCCTCCCCAGTCACGGGGGGTTCCCTGTGACTTACTGAGGCTACCCGGGGGGGGGAAAGTGTAGGTTGGGGGAGGGCAAACCTTTCCATGAGGGACTTGAAGGAGTCGAAGGTGGTAGCCAACTCCTTCACTGACCTGGCTGTTCCGGCTTCTCCTCCCTCACTAACCCCTGTATACATGGGCCACAAAGAACCTTTCTCCAAGATCCTTTCAAAATTTCCTTACAGGAAGGGCATCTTCGTTTGGGCTCCTGGTGTTTGAGCTTAGCCCGGGCCTTGCCCTGAAAGACATAAAAAGGGGCAGGAGGGAAGCCTGATAAGTCCAACACCAATCACCCCCCCCTGCTCCTTCCCGGCAGAGCCTAAGGGCCAGCTCTACCACAGACCCCCTGCCCTACCCCACCCCCTGCTAGGGGCCAACAGGCCTCCACTGAGGCACCTTACCTGTGTCTGGCTGGTGCTGGCATCTCCTGGTCCCGGTGCCTCTGACATCTTGCTCAGGAGGATGGTCGCCTGGTGCTGGCCGGTCCCCCAGGCCGCTGTGCACCGCACCGCCTTTTTCAAATCACGCGCCGCCGTGGTGTGAGGGCCGCGACCGGAAGCGGAAGTCACAGCCCTGGGCGAAGCCCCGCCCCTTCCGCCGGAAGCCGCGGTCTCCTGACGTCCGGCCCGGCAAAGTCCTCAGACTGACAGCATGGGAAGGAACGGAACTCCCCCCGATCCTCCCCAGATCTCACCACAGCCACCCCGACACCCCCCTCGACGGAGAGGGTCAGGGGGCGAAGAGCAGGTACGTGCTTAGTCCCGTCACCCGGGGTGCGTGCCCACTGCACCGCAGCCTGCCCAGGGAGGATATGCAGCCTGACACCCCGGCCTTCACTCCCGGCTGCGTCGAGCCTCTCAGCCGGCTATCCGGCCATCGGCTCCCCTGTCGTCTGCCGCACCTTGCGCCTCCTCGTGTCTCCCCACCGGAGGAAACACCTGAACTGAGGTCAGAGGGGAGTGGAGCTCTTTTATTTTAGGGTGGAGGTGTTTCCTCAGATGGGGAGGAGCCGAGGTCTCTCAAGGCGCTGGCCTGAAAGACGAAAGGGGAAAAATACGCTTGTTTTACTTTTAATGCACAAAAACACAATATATTGGACAATTGTTTGGTAAAATATAAAAGATAATGGTATGCCGAGTAAATATATACCAAACATGACATGCTTTAAAACTGCGCATGCCCCGTTCAATGGCGACAAACTGCAAACATTTTTAATATCCATAGGCAGCGCTTTAAAAGCCACCATTTTAGATTTACAGAGGAGGTCTAGTGTTAGAATTACTGCCCTTGATCTGATGTTCACGGCAATACCTCACATGCATGGTGCAACATAACAGCACAGGGTCAAGGCTTGTGCACACAGGTGTGCTCGCATGGGAGGGGCAAATTGGTTTTTTTTTTTAGTTATTTTGATTTTTTTTTAATTATTTTTACATTGTACCTTTCATTTTTTTGAGTTTGAGTAATGAGTTTCCATGCGAATGGTCTGGCAAGGTTTGAATTTGGGTTGGCGGCAATAAATTGTTGTGCATATAAACTGCTTTGATCCACAATCAACGCATACAGATATTCCGTGAAAAACAACTCCAAAAATCAAGGAGGTATGTGAAAGACCAGGATGTACTAGACCGCTGGTACTCGACAGTTCACCAAAAGGTAGCGCGGCACTAGTACTGGCACTCTGCTGCATGTGAGAGTCATCAAAATTTACCGACAAGTGCTAACAGAGATCAGGCCTGATTCTGCGAACACTGCGGTTTTGTGTGCAATGTATCAAGTGACAGTGACCTACTGACACTGCACTTGCTGGGGGAGAAGGGGGGGTAAGCGTAGGGGCTAAACGCAGGTGTTGGCAGGTGCCGGGGCTGATCCCGCTAACGCTGCGTTTTTGGGGACGCTTTACTAATGTGAACCCTGGTATAGTGCTGACCTGATCAAAGATATTGACCCGTTCAGACACTATACTAGCAATGGAGGTATATTGTACATGAGCGTGCTCCTGGCAATCAAGGGTTTAAATGTGATGACTGGTGTACTGACGGGCAATCTGACGCTATCTGGGAGGGGTGTGAAAACCACGGGAGCGCAAATCACGTGTATATATATATATATATATATATATATATATATATATGTGTGATATTGCGTACCCATGCCGCCCTGTGGCAGTATTTCTGCTGTAGGGTGGTCAGGAAGCGGTTACAGAAGAGGTTTGTGTTACGGCGCTGCGTTACTTTAACTGACAATTGCGCGGTCATGCAACACTGCACCCAAATTAGATTTACATCCTTTTTTTCCCACAAATTGAGCTTTCTTTCGGTGGTACGTGATCGCCTGTGCGTTTTTAATTTTTTGCGCTATAAAAAAAAAAGGCTGACAATTTTGAGAAAAAAAAAAAATATTTTGGACTTTTTGCTATAAAACATGTCCAGTAAAAAAAATTAAAAAATCTAATTTAGTCACAAATTTCATCCAAAATGCATTCTGCGACATATCTCTGCTAAAAAAAATCCCAATACGTGTAAATTAATTGGTTTAAATGAAAGTTATAGCGTTTACAAATGGCGGGAAAGATACTGGGATTTTTATTTTTTTTTATACTAATAATGGCGGCGATCAGCGACATCCCCAGTGACACCAATACAGTGATCAGTGAAAAAAAAACCCACTGACACTGTACTCATGGCACTGGGGAGGAAGGGGTTAACATTTTTAGGGTTTACTGTGTGAAGGGAGTGTTTTACTAGGGGGCAGGGGTGTGTGCTGGACAGGGACATGCTGATCGACAGAGAGAGAAACTCTTCTCTCCCTCTTCAGCTTGTCACGAGCTGTCAGGGAACTGACAGATAGCAGGGCTGTGTATAAACAATGCAGCCCTGCTCTCTATCAGCGATCACCGCGAATCGCGGGGAAACGGCCGGTAATGACCGGCCATGACCCGGCGGCGGAGACCCGCTGCTGACACCCGCGGGACAGGTAGGGCGGATGCGCGCCCCCTACCTGTTTTGCAAAACTACATTTTAAAACGTGGTTTTGCGCAGCCGTGCCGCCCTGCAAACGTACATATGCAGTGGCTGGGGCTGAAGAGGTTAACCACTTCCCTCCTGGCCAACAGCCGAATGGCAGCAGGGAAAACGCACTAGATCGCAGCGGCGCGATCTGTCACCGGCAGTGTACCTCGGACACGGCCTATGACAGATCTGAGTACCGTCCCCTGTTGCCGATACCATGTGACTTGCTGTGACCAATCACAGCAGGTCACATAACAGTTGTATACAATGGATGGCTTCATTCATGCCATCCATTGTATACTAGTGTCTAGCTGTGAATGGTCCCAGAGATCACATGCACATGTCATGTGATTAGCTGTGGCCAAATCACAGCTAAGCACAAAAAAAAAAAAAAAAAACCTGAATGAATCGATGTCATTCAGGTAAATGCTTGCTTATAGCAAAGTAATTCTTTGCTATAAGCAAATTGAGTAAAAAAAAAAAAAAATACTGATCACTTCCCCAAAGTAGTACAATGTTACTATGGTAACATTGTACTATTTTGTACATAGTGAAATATGAAAAAAAAAATCATAGAAAAAGAAAAAAAATGTAATAAAAAATATAAAAAAAATGTAAGAAAAATGTATATATATTTTTTTTCATACTGTCACCAGTCAGTGTCCCTGATCACCGCCATGCCAGTAATATGATGACGCTGTACTGCACTGGTGACAGTATGTAAAGAAAAAAAAAATTGTGAAAATTATTTTTTGCATTTTTTCATTTTCCGAAAAAGGATGACAAAAAAAATACAACTTCAAAAAACTCGCCATGCCTCTTATGAAGTACGTCAGACTGTCTACTCTGCAAAAAGGGGTCATTTGGGGATATCTGTACTGTTCTGACATTCTGGGACCTCAAGATATTAGATTGGCCGTCAGTACTTCAGGATTGATCAATTTTCAGATCTATCCCATAGTTTGCGAACTCTATAACTTTCCTACAAACTAAAAAATACATTCTAATTTGGGTTATTTTCACCAAAGACATGTAGTAGAATACATCTTGGCCTAAATTTATGAAGAACAATAATTTATTTGCAAACTTTTATAACAGAAACAAAGAAAAACGTGGGATTTTTTTTCAAAATTTTCAGTCTTTTTTTTGTTAATTTAGCAAAAAATAAAAACCCCAGCGATGAATAACCGCTTGCCTCCCTGCCACTGTATATATACGTGTGCAGGGCGGAACTCAGGCGCAAAACCACGTTTTAAAACGGGTTCCGCGCTCCCGACGTTTTTGCCGGCAGGGGGCACGCGCTCCCGCCGACCCGCGGGTGACACCATTCGATCCCGGAGGGATCAATCATTAGATTTCAGCCAATGATGTGTGGCTGAAATCACATGATCGGTCCCTGTCCTATCCTGTCCTGTGTTGAAGTTTACACAGGACAGGATATGATGTCATACTTCTCTGCCTGGACACATTCCGTTCCAGACAGAGAAGAAGAAACAGTAAAAGTGAGTAAAACACTACACATTTACAGTTAGAACACACCTAGGTCACATTTAACCCCCTGATCGCCCCCCCCCCAGTTAACCCCTCCCAGATAGCGCCAGTTTGCCCGCCAGTACACCAGTAATCCCGTTTAACCCCTTAATCCCCCCCCCGTTAACCCCTTCACTGCCCTGTCACCAGTGTCACTGATCAGTGAACCGATTTTTACTGATCACTGTATCAGTGTCGCTGGCGACTTCCAATAGTGTTAGCGCCCCTTCCAAATAACGCCAGTTTGCCCGCCAGTACAACAGTAATCCCATTTAACCCCTTGATCGACCCCCACCCCCCCCCCCAGTTAACCCCTTCACTGCCCTGTCACCAGTGTCATTGATTACAGTGAACAGATTTTTACTGATCACTGTATTAGTGTCACTGGTGACTTCCGATAGTGTTAGCGCCCCTCCCATATAGCGCCAGATTTCCCGCTAATACACCAGTAATCCCATCTAACCCCTTGATCGCCCCCCCCCCCCCCTCCCGAGTTAACCCTTCACTGCCCTGTCACCAGTGTCATTGATCAGTGAACAGATTTTTACTGATCACTGTATCAGTGTCGCTGGCGACTTCCAATAGTGTTAGCGCCCCTCCCAGATAGCGCCAGTTTGCCCGCCAGTACACCAGTAATCCCATTTAACCCCTTGATCTCCCCCCACCCCCCCAGTTAACCCCTTCACTGCCCTGTCACCAGTGTCATTGATTACAGTGAACAGATTTTTACTGATCACTGTATCAGTGTCACTGGTGACTTCCGATAGTGTTAGCGCCCCTCCCATATAGCGCCAGTTTGCCCGCTAATGCACAGGATTTTTTTTTACCAAAAACATGTAGCAGAATACATTTTGGAATAAATTTATGACTAACTTTGAGTTTGCGATATATTTTTTATAGCTGAAAGTAGAAAATATTGTTTTTTTTCAAAGTTTTTGTGTTTTTTTTGTTTATAGCGCAAAAAATAAAAAGCGCACAGGTGATAAAATACCACCAAAAGAAAGCTCTATTTGTGTGAAAAAAAGGACGTAAATTTCGTTTGGGTACATCATTGCATGACCGCGCAATTATCATTTGAATTAGTGCAGTGCTGTATAGCAAAAAAAGGCATAAATTACAGTATCTATACCATAGTTTGTAGACGCTATAACGTTCACACAAAGCAATCAATATACACTTATTGGGATTTTTTTTACCAAAAACATGGAGCAGAATACATTTTGGCTTAAATTTATGACTAACTTTGAGTTTACGATATATTTTTTATAGCTGAAAGTAGAAAATATTGTTTTTTTTCAAAATTTACATTTTTTTTGTTTATAGCGCAAAAAATAAAACGCACACAGGTGTTAAAATACCACCAAAAGAAAGCTCTATTTGTGTAAAAAAAAGGACGTAAATTTTGTTTGGGTACAGTATTGCATGACCGCGCAATTATCATTTGAATTAGTGCAGCGCCAAACAGCAAAAAAAGGCCTGGTCATTAAGGAGGGTAAATCCTCAGGAGCTCAAGTGGTTAAATACCACCAAAAGAAAGCTCTAGTTGTGTGAAAAAATGGTAACATTTTAGTTTGGGTACAATGTTGTATGAGCGCGCAATTGTCATTCAAAGTGTGAGAGCGCTGAAAGCTGAAAATTGCCCTGGGCAGGAAGGGGGTAAAAGTGCCCAGTATGGAAGCGGTTTAGCACTGCACTATAGCTACTTGACATTGGGCAGGTGACAGTTGGCAGTTTTTGAAAACAAGGGTCAGTTTGACAGAGTCTATACCTGGTAACAGACATAGCACAGTAGTGAGAGTGCCCGTCTAAAGAGTGCATGGTCGTAGGTTCGAGGCTTACCTCTGCCAAGTGCGTCTTTCAGCATGACTATGTAGTACTAGACATGAGATAAATGGATGTTACCAAAATTTTTTTTTTTGGGGCTTTGTTTATTTTTTTTAACATTCATTTTCTCTCATTTTAACTATTTGGAAAGCCTTTCATGGTCCCAGTGCGAGTAAAAGAGTCCGGACTGGAAGTGGTTAACCACTTGAGCTCCTGAGGATTTACCCCCCTTAATGACCAGGCCTTTTTTTGCTGTTTGGCGCTGCACTAATTCAAATGATAATTGCGCGGTCATGCAATGCTGTACCCAAACGAAATTTACGTCCTTTTTTTCACACAAATAGAGCTTTCTTTTGGTGGTGTTTTATCACCTGTGCGCTTTTTATTTTTTGCGCTATAAACAAAAAAAACACGTAAATTTTGAAAAAAAACAATATTTTCTACTTTCAGCTATAAAAAATATATCGTAAACTCAAAGTTAGTCATAAATTTAAGCCAAAATGTATTCTGCTACATGTTTTTGGTAAAAAAAATCAAAATAAGTGTATATTGATTGCTTTGTGTGAAAGTTATAGCGTCTACAAACTATGGTATAGATAATTTGAAATTTACACAGCTTTTACTTTCTGACCGCCCATCACATCTCTTGAGGTGCTAAAATACCAGGATAGAACAAACACCCCCAAATGACCCCTTTTCGGAAAGCAGACACCCTAAGCTATCTGTTGAGAGACATATTGTGTCCATGGAAGATTTATTTTTTTTCCACAAGTTTCTGGAAAATGACAAAAACGTTTTTTTTGTTTTTTGTTTTTTTTACACAAAATTGTCATTTAAATGATTTATTTCTTGCACAAGCCATGGGTATATGCGGAATTACACCCCAAAATACATTCTGCTACTTCTACCGAGTATGAGGATACCACACGTGTGACACTTTTTGGGAGCCTAGCCACATACAGGAGCCTGAAATCCAATGACCACTTTGAAAGTCTGAAGGTGCGTAACTTCTTCATTTCACTTCCTCACTACCTATCACAGTTTCGGAGGCCCTGAAATGCCAGGATAGCACCAATCCCCCCCAAATGACCCCTTTTTGGAAAGTAGACACTCCAAGGAATTTAAAAAGAGGCATGGTAAGTATTTTGCAGATCTCATTTTTTCTCACAAGGTTTTGAAATATAAAAAAGAAAAGAAAAATATTTTTTTTATTTTCTTTCTTCATTTTCCAAAAACTTGTGGCAACAAATGAGATCTTCAAAATACTTACCATGCTTCTTATCAAATTCCTTTGGGTGTCTACTTTCCAAAAAGGGGTCATTTGGGGGGGTTGGTGCTATTCTGGCATTCCAGGGCCTCCGAAACTGTGATAGGTAGTCAGGAAGTGTTATGAGGAAATAAAGCCCTTTAAAAGCCTGAAGGTGCTTATTGGATTTTGGGGTCCTGTACTTGGCTAGACTGCCAAAAAGTCTCTCATATGTGGTACCCCCATACTCGGGAGAAGTATCAGAATGTATTTTGGGGAGTAATTCCACATATACATATGGCTTGTGTGAGCAATAAATTATTTCAATGACAATTTTGTGTAATTTTATTTTTTTTTTAGTTTTTGTCATTTTCCAAAAACTTGTGGTAAAAAAATAAATTCTTCTATCGATTCAACATTCCTCTCAGCAAATAGTTTGGGGTGACTACTTTCCAAAAAGTGGTCATTTTGGGGGGTGGGGGCGTTTTATGCCCAGCATTAGAAGTTTATGCCACACATCATTCACTCTTCTAACCACCTGAAGACCAATCCTTTTTGTTCACATGAAGAAAATCAGTATTTTTTGCTAGGAAATTAATTTAAACCCCCAAACATTATATATTTTTTAAAGCAGACACCCTAGTGAATAAAATGGTGGGTACTACAATTTTTTATGGCACATAGTACTCGCGCAGCGATTTTTCAAAAGCAATTTAAAAAAAAAAAATCAAGTTACACTTACGGTAACGTCTTTTCCAGGAGTCTTTCAGGCCAGCACCTTGAGAGACCTCGGCTCCTCCCCATCTGAGGAAACACCTCCACCCTAAAATAAAAGAGCTCCACTCCCCTCTGACCTCAGTTCTCCAAGCATCCTCCGGTCACCTGGGGAGACACAATGCGAGACAACATAATCGTAATAAGCCATCTTCACATAACCAATATCAACACTGGGTGGGAAACCGGTGCTGGCCTGAAAGACTCCTGGAAAAGACGTTACCGTAAGTGTAACTTGATTTTTCCCCTTTCGTCTTTCAGGCCAGCACCTTGAGAGGATAAGCGAGTACTCACCCCTCAGGCGGGCTAACTGCTTGCAAGACCTTACGATCAAAGGCCTGCTCCTGCACCGAGACCAGGTCCAGTCTGTAATGCTTGGCAAATGTGTCATAGTTGGACCATGTTGCCGCTCTGCAGATCTGCCCTGGGGAAGCCCCTGCTAGCTCTGCCTGGGTAGCTGCTACCGCTCGGGTGGAATGCGCTCTGATACCCTCCAGGACCTCCAGGCCCTCAGCCCGGTACGCTCCTGCAATTGCCAGCCGCAACCAGCTGGCCAGCGTCCTTCTAGACGCCTTCTAGCCCCCTGAAAAAAACAAAAAAGGATTCGGTGCTCCTAAACTCCCTAGTCTTCTCTAGATACTGGAGTACGCACCTTCTTACATCCAAAAAATGAAGTTTTTCCTGATCTACCCCCACCGGGTCAGGAAAAAATGAGGGAAGGACTATGTCCTGTTCCCTCTGGAAGCTCCGGGCCACTTTTGGAACGAAGGATGGGTCCGTCCTGAAAACTATTCTGTCCGAAAAAATACGGAGATAAGGTGTTCTGATCGATAGGGTCTCCAGTTCACATACCCTCCTCGCCGTGGTACTTGCCACCAGAAAAGCCGTCTTAATGGTGAGCTCAATAATCGGGCAGGACTCCAGGGGCTCGAATGGAGCCCTAGTCATCCCTCCGAGCACCTTGGCCAAATCCCACACCGGAAATGGTCTGGTCCTTGGAGGCCTCTGCCTCACCAGAGCTTTAAAAAATCTACTTACCAACGCCTCCCTGGCCAAGGGCGTTTCTAGGAACACGCTGAGGGCTGAGACCTGGCCCTTGAGCGTGCTGAAAGACAACCCCTTGTCTGCCCCCGCCTGCAGGAATTCCAACACAGAAACCAAACTATGGGTTGCCACTGACGCCTGGTCACACCAGGCTGTAAAGCAACCCCAGACCCTACCATAAATGGCCTGGGTCTCCTCCTTCCTACTGGCCAGTAATGTTGCCACTACCCTAGGCGAGAACCCTTTCTCTAAGAGGAGCTGCCGCTCAGAAACCAGGCCGTTAGCCTCAATCTTCCCACGCTGGGGCAAAGAACCGGCCCCTGTGTTAACAAATCTTCCCTTGGTGGCAGCCCCCAGGGTGGACGAGAGGCTAAATTTTTTAGGGTCGCGAACCACGCCCGCCGCGGCCAGAAGGGAGCTATCAGGATTAACGAGGTCCCCTCTGTCCTGAACTTCCTTAGGACCAGGGGAAGCAAAGGAACCGGGGGGAAAGCGTAACAAAGCTTGTAATCCCACCTCTGACCTAATGCGTCCACCGCTTTTGACCCGTCCCCGCGGGATAGAGAGAAGAAATTTGGGACCTTGTTGTTCCTTCCCGAGGCAAAAAGGTCCACGTCCGGGGATCCCCACCTCCGCACAATCTCCTGAAAGACCTCGGGGTTCAAGGCCCATTCCGACTCCCTGAGCCGTGTCCTGCTCAGGAAGTCTGCCTTCAGGTTCAGCTCCCCTCTCAAGTGTATCGCAGACAGGGACGCCAAGTTCACCTCTGCCCAGGACAACAGCGTTGCCGCTAAGGCTCCGAGGGCCTTGCTCCTTGTTCCTCCCTGTCTGTTTATATAAGCCACTGCCGTGGCATTGTCCGTTAGGACTCGCACGTGCTGGCCCGTGACCCACGCTTGGAAGGAGTGCAGAGCCTCCCCCACTGCCCTCAATTCCTTCCAATTTGAGGATTCGCCCTTCTGCACTAAGGACCATTCCCCCTGAGCCACTAAGTCTCCCAGGTGGGCTCCCCATCCCTTGGAGCTGGCATCCGTAGTGACCTCCCTGGATACCGGAAAGCACCACAACAGCCCCTGAGTTATGCTGGATGATCTCCTCCACCACCACAGAGACCTCTTCACACTGGGGGGAAAAGGGACCCGGTCTTCTAGGGAGTGACTCCTCCTGTCCCAAACTCTCAGGACCCACAACTGGAGGGGACGCATATGCAGACCTGCCCACTGAACTGCCGGAATGGAAGCTGTCAGTAATTTCAGCACTGACATGGCCTGCCTTATTGATATTCACCTGCTCCCCTGCAGTAATCTGATCCCTGCCTCCAACTTGGTGATCTTCTCCGAAGTCAGGCTGGTCTTTTGATTTACTGAATCCAGAGTGTAACCTAAGTAAACCACTCTCTGAGAAGGCACCAGACAGGACTTCTCTAGATTCAAAATCCACCCCAAGCTTTCTACATGGCCCCTCACTATAACCAGATCTTGCCGCAGGTGAGCCTCTGAATCTGCGAAGAGCAGCAAGTCATCCAGATAGGCTATCACTGAAATCCCCCTTAAGCGAATAGAAATCAGTGCCTCCGTCAGAACCTTGGTGAATACTCTTGGCGAGGAGGAAAGTCCAAATGGAAGAGCCCTCAACTGCCAATGTCGAATTCCTTCCTCTCCCCCTATTGCCAACCTGAAGAACCGCTGAGAGGCCTCCGCCACGGGCACGTGCAGATAGGCGTCCTTCAAGTCTATGGATGCCATGAAAGACCTACCCTGACCTGCTGGCCGCAGGCTCAGCCTCTTTGCCGGGCGGGCCTTTCGTGTCCCTCCTTCCTGCACTTTCCTCTTGAGGGGGAAGGACGTCTTCCTGTCAGCCGTCCGGTCCAATAATTCCTCCAACCCTGGGCCGAACAGACAGTCTCCTGTGAGGGGGATGCCGCACAACCTAATTTTAGAAGTGATGTCCCCCTGCCACGTTTTTAACCACAGCGCCCTTCTAGCTGAATTGGTCAGGGCAGCAGACCTGGCTCCCAACCTCACCGACTCCGCGGAAGCGTCCGCGATATATCCAACCCCTTGCAAAAGGGTCTCAAAAGAGGCCAAGATTTTTTCCTTGGGAGAGTCTGCCACAATATGGGCCTGCAATTGTGTAAGCCAGTACTCTAAGTTTCTGGCTACCACCGTCGTGGCCATGGCCGGCTTCAGGTTGTACAGGGTTGAGTCCCAAGCCTTCCTAAGGAGAGACTCCGCCCTTCTGTCTAAAAAGTCTGGTAAGACCCCCATGTCTTCAAACGCCAGATCTGTCCTCCTGGTCGTTTGGGAAAAGGCCGCGTCTAGCTTAGGGCTCTTGTTCCAGACGGCCTCTGGGTCCTCCGCAAACAGAAACCTCCTTCTCAACGCCTTAGAGAAGAACGGCTTCCTTTCCGGGTCCTGCCACTCCTTCCTAATAGTCTCCACCAAAATGTCATGCACAGGAAATATTCTGTGCTTGTGCTCCTCCAACCCTTGATACATTTGGTCATGGAGAGATAAGGTCTTAACCTCCTCCTTAATGTCCTAACTGTACTAGATATGCAAAGAAAAAAACATTACAACCAAATTTGATCAAAATTTGGGAACTCAGTAGAGGGCCAGTGTGCCAGGGTCAACTTAAATCTCTGTCTATACTATATGTAATTCCTATTTGTGACAGACGCAACCAGGACAGGGATTTTGGAGGGGACTGCAGGCTAGCCTTCTACCCACTTATTAGCAGATCGTTCTCTAATGATGAACAACTAACAGTAATCTAATTAACAGTAAGCTAATCAACAGCCAGGCACTCAGACAATTCTTTGAATTATCAGGGAGCCCACCACAGACAGCCCTGCAACAAACCCATCCCTGAATACACAAAGTCCATTACACACGCTGCCTTTCAGGTGCTTTCTTTCACTTGTATAATCTGTCCATCATAAGACAAAACTCATACAGTATTCCAACAGTCTGTAAAATGGAATTAGTTTATCTTCATAGATTTCTTGAGGGAGAATGTTGATAAATATTTCTGTCCCAAATAGAGGAGCTTCTCCAACCCAGTCTACATGAGGGCTTCCATTATTCCTCTGACCAGTAACCTGTACAAGATTAATATTACACCTTTCCATCCACTTCAGAAGGGAGGATTTCTTATCTTTGTGCAGAGAATTAATCCAAGCCTCGCTCTCAGCGCTCATCACGTTTTTGTCTATCATTAGAGAATGATCTGCTCTCTCCATGGGCCATAATCAGTGGGAAGAAGGCTAGCCTGCAGTCCTCTCCAAAAGCCCCTGTCCTGGTTGGGTCTGTCACACTATTGTTTACTGGCATTACTACAAATGCAAATTGTGTTGTATTTTTTCCAAAGTAATTTAATTGGCGCTCATGTAAAACGTGAAAGGTTTTTTGTACTTGTAAAAATTCTTATGACACTAAATGTATAAATATTTATATAAAATGCTTAGGAATTTTTACGCAATTATATCAGTGAATAGTGATAATATTACCATTGTCACTTACACTGTCTAGTGCTTGTCTATAAATTGTATTGGTTTTAATATAATGAATAAATATTGATCAGTAACTTTTTGAGAAAATAAAAATGGGCGAGGCATGGTCCTAAAAGCCCTAAAAGGTGGGGCCACTTTTGACAACTGACACAGGAATGTGTTACCATTGCGAGAGTTTCTTCTACCTGTCATTCCAGTGACAACTGTCTAATTTTGGGTTAATTTTCTGTGTTAGTACAAGTATTCAAGGGTAAAACTCTGCAACAGGACACAAAAATAAAAACTTGACTCTAACCAGGCAAAAATTAAAACAAATGTTTTCGCTGGAGTTGTTTCCAAGATTTTGTGTAATTTTTGTGGTTCATAATTCCGTGACTTATCAACAGTTTGGAGGTTGTCTATTTAGTTTCCTTTAGAGTATATCTACTTGGCTAGTCATCAGTCTATTCAAACTAACTCTAATCAAGAAGATTAAATGACAAGAAAAGGTCAATGCTAGCAGACTGTCCAGTGTTTCTTGGAGGGTGGTGGTTTAATATTTGTTAATCTGAACATAGAATACAACACCAAAGCCTTCATTGGTTGGGTCCATGTACTGTACACTAAAGAATGTGTTCCAATAACCTCACTATCTGATTTATATTGCATGAAAGCCTATGGAGCTTTCCAAAAACAACACATTAAAACAAAAGATACATTTTTATTGCTTGCTTTTGTACTCAAGATACTTCATAGTATGATACAAATCTAACAATTTAAACATCATTTCATAGCATTATTACATTTTAAAATGTCTTAGTGTCAACATGATAAAAAAAAAAGAGTTGGAGAAAAGGGTATAAAAAGGTATGGCTGTCTAGCAGCAGTCAGTACAGAGGCAAAGATGGCAAAGCTTATCCTCTTCACCGGTAAGTTTATGCTCACCATATAGTAGGCTTTAGTATTGTGGCATTTTATTACCAACCACTGTGCAATGTGCTTTACAGATGCAAGCATTTATATTATGATATTCAGGATGGCAGGCAAATCCAAAGTTTTTTCTTCTGCCTTTAAAATGATCATTGATGTATCATTCAAATTTTATCTTTTCTTAAACAGCCAGTGATATTTCAGTAATAGGAGGACATCTTATATATCCTGGAAACTCCAACAACAAGATTTCTCTTCCATAGTACTTAAAGCAATAGTAAATCCCAAAACAAAAATGTAATATATTGAAGCTTACCAATCCTTAAATGTGGTGGCCTCATTTGTTTTATTTTTTAGGCTTTTTTATCTTTATATTAACCAGGTGGCACAGCCAGTAACACATTTCCTGTCCTAGGGTGTCTCCACTGTGGAAGGAGGGGTTACGGAGACACCCTTGGATGGCAGCATTGTCAATCTGGGGAGAGGGAAGTGCAGGATGTAATACCAGATTTAGATGGACTTGATTAATAAACTAAAGCTGAACTCTAGTTAACAATTTAAGCAGTTACAGGAATTGTATTTTTTCCTTTTGGGTAAAAGATTTACTTAAACAAACAAAAGCTGACCATTGCAGTGTCAGTGTCAAATGGTTTGTATCAACCCTCTAACTGTTACTTTTGGTGGACAGCTCGAACTGTTGAAAAGTAATAGACTTACTGGTCAGGTGAAAATAAAGAACAAAAAGCTTAAAAAAAAAGTTAATGCAGACACCACGTAAGAATTGGTAAGCTGCAATATTTTACAGTTTTGTTGTTGGTTTTAGTAACTCTGTGTCACTTTCTGCTCACCCGAATGATTTGGGCAGTGCAACTCATCCTGTAGCATTCTTTATAAAGTAAAATAAATGCAGTATGCAGCAGGATAAGTGGAACCCTCTGATAATGGCCACAACAGTTGTGCATACCCAGGAGTTCGACTGCAGAGATTTCTCTAAGTCTCCAAGAATAATTCAAAATTTGGTGGTGGTTTAACTTCCAGCATCTACCAAAAACAGAAGTATCAATATTGGGTGGGACTATTTAAATATAAAAAAGTCATGAATACGTAAAAAAAAACTGAATGGAAGGTTTCTTTATGTTTTATTATTATTTCACCAATATTTTCATGTTGAAAGAAAATGCATGTCTCTTGAAAAAGAAATACTAATGCAAATAACAGTATTTCCTTCATAGTGAACGCACGGTGTACATTTTGCATGTAAACTTTTGTTGCGCTCTTACAGTTCCCTACCCAAATTAGCACACTTTTGCTAGTCTTTAAAGTATGCTTGTAAGGACAGAAAGAATGGGAGCTGATATTACTTATGTTTTACAATTCAGGCTCAGTTCTTAAGCTGACCATGTATACATTATTCAATTTCATTTAGATTTACCTTCAACAATGTAGTGCCTGATTACATATGAATTAAAAGTGTTTTTGGTAAATCTAAATTAAAATTGTACAAGAAAATTGTATAATGTATGGCCAGCCTTACTGATCCTGGCTCAAATCAGTAGTATATCACCGATCTGGAACGAGTAAGCAGTCAAATGTTTTAAAAGTCTGAACTTGTCCTGCACGGTCAGTGATGATTGAAGAGTGAAGTGAAGATATTGTGAAGCTTGGATAAAAATTACAGTCTGGAGCTTGCACTTTTAAAATAAGTTGGCAATTGCAATATTCACATGTTGGTCCCCACAAGTTCACTGTAGAACAGGATGGACAAACCAACATTCAAATGGAAAAGTAAACAACTAAACCTCTGCCTGTAGAATTTAGCGGACACTCAGCACTTAGATGTAGATGCACATTACAGCTGTAATCAGGAACACTAATCTGACAGTTCCATGTTTTTCTTGCCAAAATATTCCTTTTCATATCAATGGAGAGGTATGGCAGAGTAGATGAGTGACATTGGCAGATGCTGGCGCTAATGCCTATATCATAAGGAAACCATAGCTATCAGGGATACGTTTTATAATCAGCCTAATCAACTGTTTATGCAAACAAAGAGAGGCCATCAGAATTGGGGGCCTGCTATAAGTATGACATTGTGACCAGATCTGGCTGCAAAAAGAACCAAATCACATTACTGTTATCTCAATTCCATGGGTACCCAGGCTCCACACTTCCAGTCAGCAAAGTAAAGGTAGATTAGCTAATGACAGCCTTAGACGTGCACTGCACAAAATGAGAAACCATTTCTCAGCAGCTACTTCCTGGCACAGTGGTGCTTTCTCTGTGGCTGCCCTAGAAATTGTGACTTGTGAAATGAGAATTAAAGGGCAACCCCTGATGTACAGCTATATTAGGTAAAAAAAAGTGTGACAATATTTTCCAAGCCCATACTTTCCGTACCTTTGTTCCATCTTCTGCCTCCTCTATTAAATACTAGTGGACACCACCACACTGTTGACATCCAATCTTAATTCTCTTTTCCCACAAGACCACCTAACTATCTTCCCTTCCTGTCCAATCAGCTCATCACTACAAGCCTAATTTTGACTTTTAGATGAAACATAGGGATTCTGTTAAAAGCAAGGTTTCAGGTTATTTAAAAAGATATTTTATAATGATTCTTTCAGTGAGAGATTTCTGTTTAAATATGTTTATTTAGATTTTTCCAAGAAATACATTCATTGAAACAAACTGTGATATCAAAGACATAGTTAGAGGCCCACAGCGCAGGTGGAAGATAACAAAATGGAAATGGCAAAGCAAAACCTTGAGAGATCAAGTACAATGCCAATACATCTACAACAGTTATCAAGAATCAAAAGTAGGAGAATGTAATCTCAATGGAGTAACAAGGTGTCCTGGCAGAACACACAACAGCCCTACGCATGGGACTCCAAAAGCGAATGCTATCTCAATATCTCCATGACCAACCGACCTGCCTGCCCACATGGGTTGTGGGTACACAAAACTCTCTATATAGGAATGCTATCAGAGTAGCTAGGCAGAATCAGGGAAGAAGAAAGAGAAAAGAAAAAGAGAAAAAGAAGAAAAGAAAAGGAACAGGAAAGAAAAAAAGAGGGGAAAAGAAAGTCCATCTGAGCCCACTCCTCCTGCACGCACACCTCAATCATCTGAAAGTTGGAGGTATCTAATCCAGAGATCCCATACACAATGAAACTGTGAAGACCGATCTGTCAATATGCTGACCAGATTATCATTAAGCATGATCCACGTCAGCTTACGTTTCATGACATCTAGGTCCACCACTGATTTCATCCAGGCAGTCAATATGGCAATATTTGCCGCAAGAAACATAAAAAAGATTAGGGTCTGAGTGTGTTATGGAACATCAGCCACAGGCTCAATAAAAAGAGCCATTCTGGGGTTTTCACTGTATTTACTATACTCACCGAATATATCAGCGCATGAACACTTATCCAAAACCTCAATGAGAGATTTTAAGTATAAAGTATATAATACTTAATAAATTAATGTAATGTGCCTTAAATTATTTTTTGTTTTACAAAATAATATAAGTCACCCTATAGCTAAAATGATATATCTGCATAAAAAAATGTTGTTGATTGAACCTAAATACTATATTCAACAAGCATTAATGTATTTCTTTTAGGGCTGGCACTCCTGCTGAATGCTCAGCTAGGTAAGAACAATATTAAATATCTTTTAAGAATAATTGTTATTAAATCATATATTGTAGCAGACTTTTACATAAATTAGCATATATCAATATTAAAGCTATTGATAGAAAAACAATTGTTGGGAACATTTAAACTATAAAAATGCATTCATGATACTATAGTGTCAACATATTATGCCGCATTTTACACATTATATATATGCATGTTATTGCTCCACCCAGGCTCTGCCTTCGAGCTGTCATGCTACTTCACCAACTGGGCCCAATACAGGCCTGGACTGGGGAAATTCAAGCCTGACAACATTGATCCATGCCTATGTACTCACCTGATCTATGCCTTTGCTGGAATGTCCAACAATCAGATCTCCACCATTGAATGGAACGATGTCACCCTGTACAGCTCTTTCCAAAACCTGAAGAACCAGTAAGTGGTACATTCCTAATGTTAAAAACAGAGAATAGTGTAGATGACAAGTTCTTAGTAGTATTAAAACACATAGGTGCTTAACTGCAGCATTATAATGCTATTAGTCTAAAAACAACATTTACACAGTTGTAAAACCACCTCCAGTGTTGCATCTACTATGGCAATATAATAAAGGGGTTAAAACCAAACTACACCATAAAAATTGATATATGATTATGCTAATTCAGTTTAAACCCCCTGCTGCTAGAGATTGCATACACAAATATAAAAGAATGTTTCCATTTCAATAATCTTATGGTAATTGGTTACAATAGAAAATTATGGTTTACAAGTATAAGTACTTACAAGTACTAACCATATAAAATGACAATAGTATTTCGCTATAGTTGCCACTTAAACTAAGAGCAACAGATCTGTCAGCATAAAGTAGTCATAAATAATTGAAGCAACAATATTTTCCACCGCATATGAACTAATGTAGGTGACTAACACAGATGATCTCATATATTATTATTAACATTACTAGAAACAATTCAAAAGCAGAGCATCCCTCTGAATTAATTGGTATACTATATGTATTCAACTCAGTATCAATCTGCTACAAAGTCAGTGAACTCATTACACTATTTGTTATAAAAGTTTACCCTTGTAACTAATACACTACAGGAAGTTAATATTTGAATTTTCCAAGTTTTAACAGATTACTTTTGAAAAAAGTTGAATCCTTCACAAATTGTTAATTCAATTTCTGTTTTCAGGAATGGAAACTTGAAAACTCTGCTAGCCATTGGAGGGTGGAACTTTGGAACTGCACCGTAAGTATAATTCAGATAATTATATTGTGAGGATACAGGATTACTCATACTCTAGCAAGTGTTATTTTATTTCTCTGTCTCTAGTTTCACTCAGATGGTCTCTACTGCTCAAAACCGTCAAACATTTATCTCATCTGTGATCAAATTCCTGCGTCAGTATGGGTTTGATGGGCTGGACTTTGACTGGGAATATCCTGGATCAAGAGGAAGCACAGCTCAAGACAAAGGCCTCTTTACTACTTTGGTTCAGGTAAGATCATACATAGCAGCTTCTGGGAAGAAGTAAATGACCCTAGGGTCATACAGTATATAACTGACTCTAAATAGTCATGAAATAAGATCAATTTTATGTTAACAGGAAATGAGGGCAGCCTTTGAAACTGAAGCTTCACAAACCAACAGACCAAGACTCATGGTGACAGCTGCTGTAGCTGCTGGTATCTCCAACATTCAGTCTGGTTACCAGATCCCACAACTTGCTCAGTAAGCATTATAAAATACAACATATAATCTCATATATATAGTAACAAAGTTTTTTTTATTTTCTTGATTTTGAGGAGGTGGGTTTTGATAGTACTGGCCCATAAGGATAGATAGTAATAGAGCTCTGTGAGTTCCCTGAATCTAGACTTACAGGCTAGTATGTATTTCTACATGAAAAAAAAAAATAAGAAACCAGACAAAGTAAGTAAGGTTTATAATTAAATCAAACCAGTCTGCAAGTAAATATGTGAACCTCTGTTGCTGGCGCATTCTTTGTTTATGTATGTTCTTTGTATTGTACAAGGTTAGAAATCTGGAAGGCAGCAACTGTCCCTGATACTCCACAGCTAAAATGTCACGCTTAGGAAAAGTAACTAAAGCTAAAAAGAAGAAAATTAAAAAATTTCTGAACCTGCATGATTATAATAATTAAAGACTGACTATTCTGATTATTGCAAAATACTGACAGGTTCACTTGACAGAAAATAATTAAATGGCAGAAAATATTTAAATTAAAAGAAAATAAATGATCAAACCTAATGAAAGTACAGCATACCTGCATAAAATCTAGTATGGGCAAAAGTTTGCGTTCAAGACAGATTTGGTCTGATTGGAGATCCAATGACAACATAGCACTGTTTGTGATACTTTTTTTTTTATTATTTTCACTAACAGCTAATTTTTCAGGACTCAGTTGTATTGATGAAAGTGCACCTAATATAGATACAATGATCTTCAGCAGACTCAGTGAAAGAAAAAAATTAACAAATGCATTGTTTGACTCAGACATGAAGGATTAAAAAGTAGCCATGGCTTAGATAAATGATAGGATTCTTCACTATATTCATCTGCTTGGCAAAAAATGGATGAATGGATAGCTAACATGTCTAGTAGTCAGAGCTGGATCTCTGTGCCAACATAGGCTGAGTCCCAGGGAAGCACACAGCAACCCATGTATCATGTTTTAGACTGTCGGCAAGGTATTTTTGTGAAAGGTTCCAGAATGGTGGCCTGCTTACTAGAGCATAGCAGCTAAGACCTCATTATGTAATCTTTTTAATTGATGGGTAATGTGTACTTTCATTACACCCAGTCTAGGTCCAAACACCTGGATCCTAAATGGTAAAAGAGTAAAGATTTACCCTACTCTTTTAGCGTCCTAGACGTACTGTCAAGAATGAGTAGATTGCCTCTTTCAGTATCTCTACCTCTAGCAGTGTGCCATTTGTGGCTAAGATGCCTGATCTTTTTCATGTGAGGCTAATCCTAACCAGCTGAATGGGGCTGGAAACAGTTTTGATAGCAGTGTTCTGTATATATATCATTCAAATAATAGTTTTTCCAATATTTAGGGCTCTGGATTACTTCCATGTCATGACCTATGATCTGCATGGCTCATGGGAAGGTTACACTGGAGAAAACAGCCCCTTGTATTCTAACCCCTCTGCCACTGGTTGGAACTCCTACCTGAATGTGGTTAGTATTCATCAGACAATAATGTTAATATACTAAAGCAGATAAGTGAAATTACTTGAAAAATGTGTGCATGTTCAATTCAATTATCAAATCATTGGAAAAGCATCTGCATTAAATTACTGTACTGAGAAATGTACAGGAACTTGCTTTTCATATGTTTGGATACTCTAAGTGAATAGTCACATGTTTTTGAGTGAAGATTCTCTACTTCTAAATCAGCCTCATGTCAATAATGTTGCTGAGATGATAAATGCAAGTGCATCTCATCTGAACAATTTTAAAATATGTATCTGTAATCAACATATCACAAAATAATAGTTATCTATAGCAACCAAAGTTGCAACTGTATTTTCATGCATAAGCACAAATACACGGACTAATATATCTTCCCCTACAGGATTATGTCATGAACTACTGGTTGAACAATGGTGCACCAGCTTCAAAACTCATTGTTGGCTTCCCAACCTATGGACACACCTTCATCCTGAGCAATCCATCAAACACTGCTATTGGTGCCCCTACTTCTGGACCTGGCCCTGCTGGACCTTACACCAGACAATCTGGATTCTGGGCCTACTATGAAGTAAGATTGCATGGTTATTTTGCAGGAGACTACATTTTAGAGATATTTAGGAGATATTTACTTATCACATGGCATTTCTAAAAGTATCCTTTAATGCCTGATTTAAATGATTATACTTTAGAATATTCTTAATATTTAAATCATGCATTACGCTGGTAGTACTACCTCAGTGCTGCTTTCAATTAAGCATTTTTAATGTAGAAATGTATGTATTATTAATTTATATTCTCCATTCAATAAATTTCATAGCCTGAATACATCCATTTTGAATGGGTCACTGAGCCTTTTCTTGTGATCTAATAACAGATATGAATATTTGACACTTTTCTTTGAATTCCCTCAGATCTGTACTTTCCTGAAGAATGGAGCTACCAATCAGTGGTCTTCTGCTGAAGATGTTCCTTATGCCTACCAAGGGAGTGAGTGGTTGGGATATGACAATCAGAAGAGCTTCCAGACAAAGGTGATTTTGTTTTACAATAAAATGGAAAAAGCCAAAACATAGATACAGAATCTTACACAAGTTTTCATTCTTTTACCTCCAGGCTGAATGGCTGGTGCAGAACAACTTTGCTGGTGCAATGGTTTGGGCAATTGATCTGGATGATTTTACTGGTACTTTCTGTAACCAGGGCAAATATCCTCTGATCAGCACCTTGAACCAAGCTCTTGGTATACAAGCTTCTGGTGAGTCATAAATTTAGTTCATACAGTATCTACAATATATATTTTCAACTGCTGAAGTTTTTTTTAAGTGTTTCTGTGTACAGCAATTACATGAACTCTTAATTCAATAATTATTAAAAAAGGTGTTCAAACACATTCTGATATTCTTCTATATTCCTTTACAGGTTGCACCCCTCCCTCTTCTCCCATTGCTCCAATCACAGCTGCCCCAGCAACCCAGCAACCCAGTGGAGGAAGCTCTAGTGAGAGCTCTGGCAGCAGTTCCGGAAGTAGCTCAGGAGGCAGTGGGTTCTGTGCTGGGAAGGCAAGTGGCCTCTACCCAGTAGCTGGGAACAAAAATGCTTTCTGGCATTGCTTAAATGGTATCACCTACCAACAACATTGCCAGACAGGTCTTGTTTTTGACCCAAGCTGTGAGTGCTGCAACTGGGCATAATAAGAATCTTCTACAGTACAACAGCTAGCGTAGTTACTACTCAAGTTACAAGGAGACCAAATAATTTCAGTGCTACAATAAATAAAGTATTTAGCATAATCAAACTTGTCTGTGTGTTATTGTCAGCTGTGTGACATAGTTACATAGGTAGTCTGGCTGAAAAAAAGACAAAAGTCCGTCCATTTTAACCATCCAAAAAAAAAGAACAGGTTATGATCCTACACCCACAGTTGATCCAGAGGAAGGCAAAAAACCCAGCAAAGCATGATCCAATTTGCTCATACAGGGAAAAAATTTCTTCCTAACCCCCCGAGAGGCAATCGAATATTCCCTGGATTAACTTTACCTATAAATGTTAGTATCCAGTTATATTCTGTGTATCTAAGAAAGAAAAAATCCAAGCCTTTTTTAAAGCAATCCACTGAGCTGGCCAGAACCAACTCTTGAGGGAGTCTATTCCACATTATAGCTCATACTAAAAGCACTACTTAATAGGTTCATTGGAATCTACAGACAGTATTGAGAGACAATTTTAAAATGAGGTGATAAGACATGCCACAAAAAGTACCTTTATTCACATACCTAAACAGAGAATTTTTAAGCAAACTTTCTTGGGCTACAAGGCTCAGTAGAATGAGGAATCTTGGTCTAGAACATGACAGTGTCCACTGGTTGCTCCTGCAGCAACTGTATCCCCAGATGTTGGCCTGATCAGTGCAGACAGACACACACACCAGTGTTGTATTCATACACCTGCTGCTCCCTTGCAGCACATTTGACTCCCTGGAAGAGTGGAACTCCAAATTCTACTTAGCTCCCATATCATAAAGGCCTGCACACCTGCACAAGTGCTGATGTGGACCTAGAGTTGGAGGCTTTATCCCACCCAATGTGCTACAAATCCTCCAGGCTGCATTATTAAGTGTTCTTGCATGGCAAGACCACTTACTGTTATCTCACATATATATTCTTATTATTATAGCCAAATTTACCACCCCAACTCCTCCCACAGTTTTTACACTACATAGACAGTAATATACCGAAACGTGCGGATTGTTTCCGATTGGTGTGCTATTACTTTGTGGAAAGTTTTGCCGAATGGTTCACAAAATACCTGCGTTTTTGTGGTGAAATTGCTCCCATAGGAATGAATGGCAGAATGTTCAAAACTAGAGTGGGAGCTGACAAAAGCTAGAGTGTGAGCTGAAAAATCAGGACATGATTTCTAAACTGCCATCACTCCCTCATTTTCAAGCCCACCTACACAAATCTTATATCAAAACATTCAGCTATCCCTGCTGCCACTAAAAATGTCCACGGCTAAGCCATAGTCCTGACAGTTTTTACAATATGACCATTTGTTTGCAACTCACGCCACCCATTGATATTCATTGAAACTCCACTCTAGCCACCTCAAATTTGAAGGGCAATTTCTAAACTGCGACTGTGCCTTCATTTTTAATATTTCAGAGACATACTATGCATCAAAATGTAGGTCTGGGTCTTGTGATTCTCACAATATAAAGCTCTTTGGTGTAGGATTTACAATTTTTAAACTACAAACGTTTGAAGATGGCAACCGCCAGTGAAGTGAGCAAGTTGGAGCAGTTTGTTTTTAACCACTCTTCTCTGCCCTTGCTGTAGAGTGAGTTGCCATAGGAACCCAGGTGTGTGAGCAGGCAAGAACACTTCACACAATTTCCCCAGAAATTGTAGCTTTTCTAGTTAAAATTTTAAATGCATTTCTCACTCTATCAAGCTTGCCATGTGCACTTTTTAAATTTGATCAATCAATTGGTTAGTGTAATGTTTACTATCTTTACTCACTCCAAACACTCCACACAGTTACTCTGCCCACTCCATAAAGTTACTCTGCCCAGTCCAACCTTTTCACAGTTACTCCAGCCACTCCAACCACACAACAGTTACTCAAGCCACTCCACCCAGTTACTCCACCCACTCCAGTTGTAGACTACTGGTGGAGGCAAGAACACTTTACACATTTTCCCCAGAAATTGTAGCTTTTCTAGTTCTTACCATGTTATACTGATCATGGAAAAAACGCAAGTGTAGCACAGAGCCTTTATTGGTCTGGCTGTTTGATCTCAGGTACCATTTCCTGATAGGCACATTGCAGCCAGGCACAAGATATTTTCTAATCAGTCAGAAAACAGGCTGTGCATTTCTTTTTTGTGCTTTTAATTTTTGTTATAAAAACTTGGATAGGGTGAAGGTGAGCATAAGGACATTCTAATGAACTTGAAACTAGTAGTAGAGGACGCTAATGCTGAACTAATACATCAGGGTGAAGGCACTCTCTTTGAAGTGTAGACGAAGTGGTACTAAACAGGAACTCCTCAACAGGAACACAGCCCTGAATGTACTGGTAGTAACTTAATCTCCCAAAAAAGGCCAAAGAAAGTCTTTAAGTCCAGAAGGCTGCTACTCATTGTGTCCTGAATACTGTGCTGGTATCAGTGCCGGTTCACATATATGCAAATTGGTTGCGGTTTGATCCCCAACCAATCCGCATGACATGTGCAATAACATTGCTTCTTACATACAGTTCACATACAGTATGTCCAGTGAACTGGCAGTACGGATTCAGTGTGGTTTGAAGAATAGTCATGTATGATACCTGTGCAGTGCGGTCCGGTTCATGTGCGGATTACAGGCTATTGACTTCTATGGGAACTGTTTCTAAGTCACACATGTGTGAACACGATAAAATTCTGACCTAATCCTGTCCTGAACCTGATGTAAACCTGACATGAACTGCTGAACAACTACTGTGTCAATTAGCTGTACAACCTGAGCTTCAATCTGCACTGCACATGTGTGAATCAGCTCTCAGTCAGTTTCTGTACTCAAGCTGCCTGTATTCTGGGTCCTTAGGACACTTTCTGCAAATGCTTCAGGAGGATAGGATATAGGCCAAGCAGTAACCAGGACCCCTTAAACGATTCTCGCAGCTGCAGGTGGATTTCCCAGGGATGCCACAACCCCTTGACTGGGTCTTACTGCAACAGAAACAAGAGAGCTCTGCTCTGGGTTACAGCCTATATTTATACCTCCCCCAGCCCCCTGCTCGTCACTCATAACCCTAACCAGGGATTGGCTGGAGAAGCTGGATATGTAGGCTGGGATCTGTGTTCTTCCACCCACTCCCCAGCTCCCTGAGACACAGGGGGAAGTAACTGAGCCCACACCAGCAGATCCTAGAGCAGACCTAACTAAACCATTTGTTGCTGTCCCTGACTACAGTGAGGTCAAGAACTAAATGTAACCGTTAGTAGCATAATGGGGTGCTACACAAGTTTCTAATGAGACACACATCCCAGAGCCCCTCAACCCCTATGTATGAGAAACCTGGGTGGCACGGTGCAGCCCTGTAACAATATTCAATCTTGCTGGGAGACATTGCAAATTAATTTGTAATTGTGCTAAAATAATAATAGCACACATACACACTTACAGTGCTAGGACAGACACATAGTATACACACAGTATCAGGGTAGACACATACATACAGTGTAGTAGCAGACACAATCATACTGTCAGAGCAAACAAACATCCATACAATGTCAGTGTACACACAGGCAGGGTCAAAAGAGACACACACTATCATGACAGACACACATACAGTGTTGGAGCAGAAACAAACAGTGTAGGTGATTGACACGTGCATACAAAGTGAGGCTGACTTAGTAAAGAATCTTCACTTGATATGTTGAATATAAATGCACTTAATTTATTAGAACATATGAAAAGCAAAGTTATTTATTTCATCTGCACATCAGTCACAGTAAAAGAGAACACAACTACAATTTATTGGTTGAATATTATATTATGTATTATAATATGATATATATTATATATTATATAAGAAATCTCTGGCACATGCTAACATTTTTGTTGACACATCTACAATAAGGAAAACATTAAACAAGAATGGAGTACATGGGAGGACACCTAGGAGGAAGCCGTTGCTGTCCAAAAAGAATATTGCAGCACGTTTGAAGTTTGCAAAAGAGCACCTGGATGTTCCACAGCACTACTGGCAAAATATACTGTGGACAGATGAAACCAAGATTGAGTTGTTTGGGAAGAACACACAACACTATGTATGGAGAAAAAAAGGCACAGCACACCAACATGAAAACCTCATCCCCACTGTAAAACATGGCGGAGGGAGCATCATGGTTTGGGGCTGCTTTGCTGCCTCAGGGCCTGGACGGATTGTTGTCATTGATGGGAAAATGAATTCCAGAGTTTATCAAGACATTTTGCAGGAAAACGTACGACCATCTGTCCGCTAACTGAAGCTCCGCAGAGGATGGGTGATGCAACAGGACAATGACCCAAAGCATACAAGTAATTCAACAAAACAATGGCTGCAACAGCACAGAATATGCCTTCTGGAGTGGCCCAGTCAGAGTCCTGACCTCAACCCGATTGAAATGCTGTGGCATGACCTTAAGAGAGTGATTGACACCAGACATCCCAAGAATATTGCTACACTGAAACAGTTTTGTGAAGAGGAGTGGTCCAAAATTACTCCAGATCATTGTGCAGCTCTGATCTGCAACTACAGGAAACGTTTGGTGGAGGTTATTGCTGCCAAAGGAGGGTCAACCAGTTATTATGTCCAAAGGTTCACATACTTTTTCCTCCCTGCACTGTGAATGTTTACATGTTATGTGCAATTAAACCATGGCAACATCTAATGTTTGTGTAGTATTATGTTCAGCAGACTGTGTTCTTCTATTGTTGTGACTTAGATGACGTTCAGAGCACATTTTATACCCAAGTCATGCAAAACTCCACGTAATCCCAAGGGGTTCACATACTTTTTCTTGCAACTATATACAGCCATTTCTAGACGCAGGAGTGTGTGCGTTGGGATTTTGCACTCTGTATATATACAAGTTTAGGGTTCTGGTAGATCACAAGCTTAATAATGGCATGCAATGCCAAACTGCAGTTTCTAAAGTGAGCAAAATCCTCTCTTGTATTAAAAGAGGTATAGACTCCAGAGAGAGAGATATCATTTTACCCCTGTACAAATCATTAGTAACACCTCATCTGGAATATGCAGTTCAGTTTTGGGCACCAATTCACAAAAAGAACATCGGGGAGCTGGAGAAAGTACAGAGAAGGGCAACCAAACTGATAAGAGGCATGGAGGAGCTCAGCTATGAGGAAAGATTAGAGGAACTGAATTTATTCTCTCTTGAGAAGAGGAGATTAAGGGGGGATATGATCAACATGTATAAATACATCAGTGGTTCATATAGTGCACTCGGTGTAGAGCTATTCACCCTGAGGTCATCACAGAGGACAAGGGAGCACTCTTTACGTCTGGAGGAAAACAGATTTAATGTCCAAACACATAAAGGTTTCATCACAGTGAGAGATGTGAAAATGTGGAATATTATTATTATTATACAGTATTTATATAGCGCTAAAAGGTTTGCTCAGCGCTGTACATTATAATGGGGGACAGAACATGAGACAATACAGTAACAAAACAAAACACGAGGGATTCAAGGGCCCTGCTCTTTCGAGCTTACAATCTAGGAGGGAGGGGATAGTGGTACAGGAGGAAGTGGCTGTGGGGGATGGAGTGGTGGGAGGAGAGGAGGAGATTGGCTGTTAGGTGAGGCTTCCCCGAAGAGATGGGTTTTAAGGGTGCGCCTAAAGGTGAGGAGGGTAGGTGACAGTCTGATGGATTGGGGTAATGAGTTCCAGAGGATGGGGGAAGTCCTGGAAAAGTCCTGCAGTCGGGCGTGGGAGGTGGAGAACAGGGAGTTATAAAGTAGGAGGTCTTGTGAGGAGCAAAGATTACGGGTAGGGTGGTATTTGGGTATCAGGTCGGTGAGGTAGTTTGGGGCAGCATTATGAATGGCTTTCTACGTCAATGTTAGTAGTTTGAATTTAATGCGTTGGGCAATCGGGAGCCAGTGGAGGGAATGACAGAGGGGGGTGGCAGAAGCGGAGCAGTTGGTGAGGTGGATGAGTCTGGCCGCTGAGTTCAGGATAGACTGAAGAGGGGATAGTCTCCGATGAGGTAGGCCGGTGAGAAGGGAGTTGCAGTAGTCCAGACGTGAGATAATAAGGGAGTGAACGACTAGTTTAGTAGTGTCTGGGGTTAGGAACAAACGTATTTTGGAGATGTTGTGGAGGTGGAGCCTGCATGAGTTTGCCAATGATTGGACATGGGGTTAGAAGGACAGGTTTGAGTCTAGAGTGACACCTAGGACTTTGGCTTGTGGGGTGGAACTGATGGTGGCATTGTTGGTCGTGAGGGAGAGGGTGGGGGGGTGCACGGGCTGGGGGGAAAATCAGGAGCTCAATTTTGGAAAGGTTCAGTTTGAGGAAATGGAGCGACATCCAGTCTGATATGTCGTTCAGTAGGTGGGTGATACGGGCGGAGACTGAAGGGGTGAGTTGAGGGGTGGAGAGGTAAATTTGCGTGTCATCGGCATAGAGGTGATAGTTGAAGCCGTGGGAGTATATCAGTTTGCTGAGGGAGGAGGTGTAGATGGAGAAGAGAAGGGGCCCGAGGACAGAGCATTGGGGGACCCCAACAGAGAGGGGGAGAGAGGGGGAGGTGGTAGCATTATAGGCAATGCTGAATGAGCATTGGGATAGATAGGAGGAGAGGCAGGAGAGAGTGGAGTCTCTGATGCCAAGGGAGTGTAGTTTATTAAGAAAGAGGGGGTGGTCGACTGTGTCGAAGACTGCGGAGAGGTCAAGGAGTAGGAGGACTGAGTCGTGGTTATTAGCTTTGGCGGTTAGCAGGTCATTAGTGATTTTGAGAAGGGCGGTTTCGGTGGAGTGTAGGGGACGGAAGCCAGACTGTAGTGGATTGAGGAGGTTGTTGTCAGTGAGGTGGGCACTTAGGCGATTGTAGACTAAGCGCTAAAGGAGTTTGGAAGTAAATGGCAGCAGGGAGATGGGTCTAAGGTTATTCAGGTCGGTGGGGGTCCAGGGAGGGTTTTTTGAGTATGGGGGTGATGTGCGTGTGCTTTAGGGGGGAGGGGAATGCGCCAGTAGAGAGGGAGAGATTGAAGATGTGGGTGAGAGAACGTAGAATGGAGGAGGAGGGTGACTGGAGGAGTTGTGTGGGGACAGGGTCAAGGGGGCAAGTGGTGAGGTGGGCTTCTGAGAAGACCTTAGTAACCTCCTCAGTGGTAGCAAGGCTGAAGGAGCGGAGTGTTGAGGAGGTTATAGTGTCCGGGATGTTAGGTGTGGTGGGGGGTAGGGCGGTTGCAAGGTCAGAGGAGGGGAGAGTTGATGGGGTTATAGTGGGAGGGAGGCTAGGTGGGGAGGTAGGTTGAGCATTGGCGATGTCCTTACGGATTGCGTCGATCTTATTTTGGAAGTGATTGGCAATCTCGTGGGCGGTAAGTGAGGTACTGGGTGGGGGTGGGGGGGGAGAGAGTAGGGAGTTGAAAGTGGAGAAGAGCCAGCAGGGACAGGTGGAGAGGGTGTTGATGAGGAAGGCGGATTTGTAGAGGGAGAACGCTCGAGGGGACCTGGTTTTGCACCATAATCGCTCCAGCGCACGACTGCGTCGTTTAGGATGTTTAGTGTGGTCGTTCTGCCAGGGTTGAAGCGGTCGGGGTCTAATGCTACGTGTGGTTAGGGGTGCTAAGGAGTCTAAGGCAGCTGACAGTGAGTCGATATACGCAGTAGTGGCCAGGTCAGGGCATGACAGTGGTAGGATACTGTCGTACAGACGGTCAGCTGCAGAGTGAAGAGGGGCCGGGTTCAGGTTGCGGAGGTTATGGCGTGTGATGGTTTGACGTTTGGGGGGGGGGCGTTATAGGATGGGGAGATGGAGAACGTAATGAGGTTGTGGTCAGAGACAGGATTAAATACATGAAAAACAGATGTAAACAGTTAAAAAATGGATGTAAATGGATGAAAATTGGATTTAAACTGATCAAAAATGGATGAAAACAGATAAAAAACTGATGTAAATGAAAAACTGATGTAAACAAATGTAACTGGATATAAATGGATATGAAAACGGAGGTAAAAAGTGAAGTCTTGATCCATTTAGCTCCGATTTTGAAAAAAAAAAAAAAACGCAACTGAATTGATGAAAAAAAAACACGTCCATGTAAAAGGACCCTTACACTGAAGTAAAAAAAAAAGAAATGTGGCATAGAGAAAGCCAACATTAGCCAAATGTATCCACACCAAGGAATACCAGAAATCTCAGTGGAAATGTTTAAAAACAGATAAATAAAAGTTTTAAAACCCCTCAGATATCAGTAGTGAAGGATAGGCCATAGACTGCAGGAGATCAGGGATGTGTTACATGGTACCATTCTGTGCATTGTTGTGTGCTGTAGTACACATGCATTATGGTGCGCTGCCAAGGTGCAGATTGTGTAATTCTTTTCCATTCAGTTGTCAGTGGGGAAACCTGCTGACAGCTGAAACATTAAGACAGTTGTCACTAGTTGTCACTACTAAAATACTGCATGAGTTATTTTATCAAGTCATGAGGCCTTTAGTAGTGACAACCATGTGTTAATGTTCCCCACTGACAGCTGAATGTAAAAGAAAGAATTGGTGGCAATTAAAATAAATAAATAAATAAATAAAACAAAAAACCGGTGTGGGGTCCCCTATCCCATCCATACCAAGCCCTTAAGGCCTGGTATGGATTTAGAGGGGAAGCCCCACGCCACAATTTTTAAAAAAATGGAGTGGGGTCCCCCCCTAAATCCATACCAGACCCTTATCGAACCATGCAGCTCAGCAGGTCAGGAAAGGAAGGGGGGCCGAGTGAAAAAGTGTAGTGTGAGAAAAGACAGGGGACAACCAGTGCATAGGGAAACAGCCGGCATTTATACATTGTTGGCCAGGGAAGAAGGTGGTGGGACAAGTGCAGAAGTCCATGTTCAAGGGCAGAAAGGAGGGGGCAGCAGTTGTGAGCTACACCACGATCCCTATCTCCTACCTGGTCAGAGAGTTCGGGAGCCATAAATGACTGTCCTCTTAGTTCACTGAAAAGGAAGCTGTGACTTTGGTAGGTGATAGAGCCAGCTAGGTGCCTTTAGAAAGGTAACCCTGCGGAAGATGGCGGAGCTTTGGAGAAGACAGTGGAAGATGAGGGCAGAGACAAGGGGATTCTGTTGGGTGGGGGAGGAGGTGTGTAGAGGTTATAGCTGAGGAGAGGTGCAGATGTGGATGGATGGACTCTGTACCTAGCACTCTTTTGAACCTGGCCCAAAACTAGTCTGCCCAGAACTCTGCAGGGCACTGTGGCAGGCTAGACTAGACAGGAGAGAGCCCAATGCGCTAGCCTGCCCAGTGACTACTACTTTGTCCTGCTGTCACTCCACAGTGGCAGGACAGAGCTCTGTGGGTGTTATATGGAAAAAAATTGGGGTTTTTTGCGGTGGGGGGTGGGGGGGTGGGATAGACACTATGTTTTACCGCACTGAGTGATACCAACCCTATTGATGCCACTGGCATTGATTGATGAGTTCCTTCCTCTCACATCCTTTCTACTAAAAAGCTGTCAGGAAAAGGAAAATCCCTCTAACTGAGCCCCTAGATAGCAGTAAGAACCTAACAGTGGTTGTAACCCTATCCCACTCTATCCAAATCTAAGAAAAACATTTTACTTTAACATACACCTTAAAGTGGAACTAAACCCTTCTATCCTTTACAGCCAATGAAGCTGTCATCTTAGCCTCTTAGCTTCTATTTGCACTTGCCATGGTACTGCACATGTGATCAGTTATGACAATCACAGAACTTTAAATTGGATATTGCCTGAATTAACAATCTGAGGCTTTATTGCTTAACGCCTATCTCTGGGGAAAGTAAAAAGCCTTCCATGAAATGAGGCTACCTCTGAACTGAAAGGGTTAATTACTCTTTTAAGTCTAGGATACAGGGAAAGGAAGTTTTCCTTACCTGATTCCTGTTCCTGTTCCTCTTCTCTCTGATTTGGCTGTAGACTGTTCTTCGGTGTCCTCATGTCCACTCCATGGCTATTTTTTCTCTCATAGTTAATCTGGCTGAAAAAAGACAAAAGCCCATCCAGTTCAACCATAAAAAAAAGTTATAATCCTATACCCACATAGAGAAATGCACGGTCCGGTTCCTCTATGTGCCGCCCCTCCTAACCACACGGCCCCAGCCCACAGTGCAAATGCCCAGTGTGCCCTATGGCCAGTCCAGGCCTGTTACCTAGATCTTCTGAGTTGACTAGAGCCAGCTCTTTTCAGACATAAAGAGTGCCCCCTTGTCCTCTGTAGTGACCTGAAAGAGAATAACTCTACACTGAGTTCAATATTTGAATGTCTCTTCTCAAGAGAGAATAAATTCAGTTCCTCTAATCTTTCCTCATAGCTGAGCTCCTCCATGCCTCTTATCAGTTTGTCAGAATTCAGAAGTCTCTGCACTTTCTCCAGTTCACTTAATGATTCTGCCAGAAACACTCCTCCTGTATTAGGGTGCATACACTCTGAATAAAGGAGCACAGATATACCTTTGGACAGCAGCATTGACAGTCTGGGGATGAGGGAAGTATTAGATGCAGTAGCAGATTTAAACGCACTAACAAACTGAAATCAAACTCAAGCTAACACTTTATAAGCAGTTAGTTAACTGTTTCTTTTTTTCCTTTTGAGATAAAAGTTTTACATAAACAAAAGCAGACCATTGTAAGCACCCTGCCAATACAGGACAACTTGTTCTTATGAAGAACAGACATGCTGGTCAGATTATCAGATGAAAATGAAAGAAAGGAAGCCTAAAAACAGAAAACTGGTACAGCCATCACATCTAAGAAATAGTAAAATATAATATAATATATAATAAATATTTCCTTTTGGGTTTATTACCACTGTATCCCTCTTTTTTTGGCGTGGGGATAGGACAAATGGCCCTCCCCAAACAGGATATTGCGCAAAACTTGAAAGTAAGTAAGAGGAACAGAAACATCCCAAAGTGGAAGAGTGGGTTTGATAATAAACTTAGCCTTGCCTCCACCCAGGACAGGGTGGGCTTCGACCATTCAGAGTATGAATCATTAACCATTAATATCTGAATATGGCCCTTAAAGCGGAGCTCCACTCAAAAGAGGAAGTTCCACTTTAAGGACTGCTATCCCTCTCCCCATTAAGGATTGGCACCTTTGGGGGGTGGGGGGGAGCAGATACCTGAATTTGAAAGGTACCTGCCCCCACTTCCGGTCCGATCGTCTAGGCGACTGGAAGCGGAAGGTGTCCTCTCTCCCTCCCTCTCTGTAGTCTTCTGGGACACGTGACTGGGACACGTGACTACATGAAGCGCAGCCCTACTTGTGCATCCACAGTGGGTGCCCGGCTGTGAAGCCGCAAGCCGTCACAGCCGGGTGCCCACACTGAAGATGTCGGCCTCCTGGAACACAGGACGGCCAGTGAAAGGGGCTGCGGGGGACAGGTAAGTGGCTGTTTTTTAAAAGTCAGCAGCTACAGTTTTTGTAGCTGCTGACTTTTATTTTTTGACAGGGTGAGTGGAACTCCGCTTTAAGGTGTGTCTAACCCCTCCAAAAATGTAATCTATTATAATATACCACTCCTTGGATGTGCTGGCTACATTTGTTTTCTTTTTTTCAGTATGAGCACATTTTCAGCAAATATAAAAAATACCTGTTGATCTTGCCAGAAATACATTGTCCTTGTCACTTCCTGTGAGCTGAACTGAAGTTTATATTTCTTCAAAGCTATCTTCTGTAAACTACCTATTGCCTTGTCTCCCATGTAATATAAAAATGAAGAGATGCTTGTAGTCGATATTGAGGGAGCAGCTTGGGTGACAACCATGGCTCCCTCAATACATACAGCACAGGGATTGAATAGTCACCCTGGGACATGCAGTGTGTTACTGGAAGGATTATCAGGTGAAAACAAAGAATAAAAGCCAAAAAAAGATGCAGCCACTACTGTACATCTAGGAACTAGTAAGCTGCAATATGATACATTGTGTATGTATTTGGTTGGTTGCTGGTGGGGGGGGGTTTGGAGTTACCCTCTAAGCCACATTTATTTCCATATAGGACCCATTCACACCAGTAACTGTGTGTTTTTCCTTGTACCTATGCATGCATTTGATGAGCATGTTACATGCAGTTGATGCGTTATTTTCTATCTGCATCTGTGCTGTGAGGTCACTTCCTTCATCTTTCTTTCTTTGGGCTTCTATGTGCACTGTGATGCATTGCAGTGCGTTTGCATGTGTTTTTGCGTGTTTGCGGTGTGGAATATTCCAGCATGCTGTACTTTTCCGCACTGCGTTGAACTGCACTGTAATGGTGTGAACTATGCCCACAGGATAGCCTGGATTTTGGACTGTCTATGCAGTTGGAGTGCAGTCCAAAATGCAGCTAACTGCAGTAAACTGCATTCCGCTGTGGTCAGTGTCAAAGGGCCCTTACAGAATGGATTGTCTTAGCCGTCTGTGGGAAATATGTCAGCTGCTTTAGCAAAGTCTAGGTATACTTATCTCACAGCCACTGCTTTGTCTCATTTTTTTTTTAAGTAGATTTGTAAAACTCATCATAATTTTGAAATAACAGTTCTTGAATTTCCCATGTCCATATACAGTAGTTTGGGCTTAGCAACACATTCTTACTTGTAACCAGCAGGGGGAGCCATTGCACCTTTTATGAACTAATGGCAATCCTTATGTGATGTTCTGCTCTGAGGTCCACCCACGTTGTCATAGCAATATCTTGTATACAAAGCATCAGCGAGATGGAGCCTGAACCAGGTAAGGCTGGATTGACATGAAGATCATAATGCATAAATCACATCTAGAGATATGTGGGTGTTAACACGAAAAACATTTACTCCTGAATTTTTCCTAGTTATAAAACACAAAAAAGGAATTGATTTAATTTTGCCTGAAAATATGAACTATGCATAGAGCCATATGGTATGTTAATGTTATAATGGACATGTGATCGGCAGCCTCACTTGCACTTGACACACATTTCAGATACAATTACTTCATATTTACATTGACTAGATACTTTTAAATACAGCAGGACATGTTGTGTTTACAAAGGCCATAAACTGAAAAATGAAAATAAATGAATTCTGCTCCAAGTGATCTAGTAAGAAAAAAAAATCCCCAGCATTCCACATTCTTCTCAGATGTGTTTCAGAAGCAAGATATGAACACCAGTGTATGCTGATTCTAAATATTCTGAGAGATGAAATGGCAAACTCTGGTTTGATCCTGTTTATCTGAATGTAGTAGGGACTTGGGGTCAGGGACTGATGTGGAGGGGTTAATGTCCTTTAGGGCTTCTTTATACCAGCAGCCACTTTATACTGTGACTGCTGGTGCGCACTGTGAAGGGAGTGGTCCCAATGAATTGCAATGATACATTGCACGGTTTACCTTTTTTAAATTTTTTTTAACTTTATTGAAATGTCACAAAATAGTTTTTCAGTCATCACCATTCACCACAACAGGTTGCGATGTGATGTACTGCATCACAACACATAAATCATATCCAAATTTTTTCAGCAAGCACTTCTGCAGCACAGTGCTGTGAACTGAACTTATAGGACTCAACAGGGCCGGTGCTAGACTATTTTGCACCCTAGGCAAGACCAGCTACTTGCACACCCCCCCCCCCAAAAAAAATGTGTAAAAACAGTAGAAAATATTACATCAACAAACAATGAAACTGCTAAATTTCTTTTCATTTGCAAAATAAGTGCCATAAGATGTATTAAATACAAAATACTGTATATATTAACCAAATATAAATTAACTGTATTAACCAATCAGACAGAGAAACAGGACACTCTACAGTGATCAGCAGCTGCCAGTCGAATTCATATGAATTCATACAAGAGGCCCATAGGCTACACAGAGAGAGTGCCGGTCTGTCCTGCGCCCAGGCACCTCTAGGTGCTAGTGTGCCCCAGGTGACTGCCTAGTTTGCCTAGTGGAAACATCGGCCCTGGGACTCAAGGCAAACTGCCATGTCTAGGCACTGGAACTGCATGCGCAAAGCTGTCCAGTGCAAATGGTGTGAATGAATCGTTGGTGCTACAGTTGCAAGAAAAAGTATGTGAACCCCTTGGGATTATGTGGAGTTTTGCATGAGTTGGGCATAAAATGTGCTCTGAACGTCATCTAAGTCACAACAATAGAAGAACACAGTCTGCTGAACATAATACTACACAAACATTAGATGTTGCCATGGTTTAATTGCACATAACATGTAAACATTCACAGTATGTTGGTTAGAGAAGGAAGCTTGACACTGGAGATCTCATCACGAATTGTGTCGATCTTCTTCTTGAAGTGACTGGCAATCTCCTGTGCAGTAAGTAAGTTGGTGGGTGGAGGCAGTGGGGGGTGGAGTAAGGAATTAAGGGTAGAGAAGAGTTGACGAGGATTGGATGAGAGGGTCTTGATGAGAGTGTTATAGTAGGTTTGCTTAGCAGCGTGGAGGCTGGAGTTGTATTTGAGAAGAGCGGATTTGTAGAGGGTAAAGTCTTTCAGGGATTTAGTTTTACGTCATGCTCACTCAAGAGTGCGGCTGCGTTTCTTGAGACTTATGGTGTCATCTGTTTGCCAGGGTTGTGACAGTCGAGGCCTCGTTCTGCATGTAGATAGAGAAGCAAGAGTGTCCAGGGAGGATGATAGATAGTTGTTGTAGGCAGATGTGGCCAGCTCTGGTCAGGACAGGGGTGCAATTTCACATGCCTATGGCGCAGCCATAATGTTTCACCTGTGTATTTAGCTATTAAGAATGTATTATTTCCAATACACATTATATATGAGAGATTCATACTGCAGTGGTGGCATCAGATTCACACAGAATTGGCAAATATCTCATACAGTGAGAAAAGTGTTTTTTGTAGGTATATGTAGCATAACCTTCTGAATTTGACTTGGGTCCCCTTTTGCACTGCATGGCCAGGCAACATGCATTTTCCATACTTTGCACACTGGAGTGAAAGAACAGTCCTGGAGCTTGGTTATGTGATTTTTTTTAAGGGATTAAACTTGGATGGGGTTTTGGAGTATATTGTGTGCCCAAGGAACTGCAGAAACTGGGGACAAACTCCTTAGCAACTATGTATAAAAATTAAGATAGTAGAAGTCTACTCAAGGAGCACTAATGCCCCTTCGGGTGTCCCTCCTTAGACCCTGGATGATTCCTCCTCTTCATCCAGCTGCCTGAGGGTATCCCTGTCAGAGCCTGGGATTGAACCTGGTCCTTCTGCAGCGAGAGGCAATGTCTCTTCTCACTGAGCTATCTGGAATGCTGGATAGCTCCCTTGACAATTCTTGGATAATCCTGCCTTGTGCCTTGAAAACTCTTGAACCTTGAACTCCTTGCTCCTCCCATGAACTTCCTTATAAAAGCCATGTCCATGCACTTCCTCCTTGCCAGATTATTGTGCCTTTCCAGCCAATATCCCGCTACGGTTCCTGCTGCTGTCTACACCTCCGCTACTGACCTTTGGCTTGTTCCTGACCACGATTTCGTCTCATCCTAACGTACTACGATTGATCTGCTACCATTTGTGACTGACCCTTGGCTTGTGACTGACTCTGCTTTCGTCTGATCCCTAACCTGTTGATCCGCTATTGGTTCCCAGTCTGCTCATTCCCTGGTGGGGTGATCCTGAGATCTGCGACCTGGTATTAACACGCAGGCCAATCCATCTCCACCATTAGGAGCTCTGGTGAATACCAGTTAATACTTAGACCCCGCACCTCAGGTGAGCCTGCGTCATTCCCAGGGGGATCCGCTGGTGTACCTATACTGCTGGTTTCAGGTAAGCCTTTTACTGCTATAGCAACTGGTCTCTGAACCTGACCTTATATCGTGACAATCCCTGGGCAAGTGGGCATAAGAGCTGTCAATTTGGAACAGTCCCGGATAAGAAGCTAGTTAGGTCATGCACCTGATTGCCCTCTCCCCTTATCTGACCAAGGGGGTGTAAGAGTACTCAAACTGTCCCCTCCTGTTAGCTTAATGGGTTGGTAGCTGCCTTCAGGCCTTTCACTGGGCTGGCTCCTTCCATGCTACATAGGCTGTCCTCCCTGGGAGATGTTGAGGCAGTAGAGATCCTCTTGTCCAGCAACCAGCCTGCAGGTAGGCCCCTTCCCTGGCGTCCCCTCCCAGGCTAAACACTCCAGCCTTCCTCAAAGCTTCTTCCACCCGACACTGCTCACCTTTCCCCATGCTCTACCACATTTGAGGGTTGCCCTTTTCACCATGCCCGGCCTCCTGCCAGGGGATTGGCCAAGGCCCCTCAAACATGCAGATCTAGGCCTCCTCCAGAAAGTTCTGAGGTTTCTAAAGAGGTGGGAGGGCTCCAGAAACCCTGACCTGATAGAGCCTCCCAGCCTGTGCAGAGGTAACCTCACTACCTCAATCCCCAGGCTGACTCATCCCCAGGATGCTACTCAGCCATTATCTAAAAGAAAACTTCCTAACTAACTTAGAGGGCATTACACATACATCAATCATGCAACCATTGGAATAGTTTTCTAATGTTCACTTTCCAAAGCACAAGTGGCATTTTCTATACACCTCAAGCAAGCTAACTGAACATTTAATCACTTCCTGGCAGTATAATCAGTACAGACACAGTGGACTTTAGCGCACAAGAAGTGTACTGTAGAATTAAACACACAAAAAAAAAGACTAAATAAAATAGTACTTATTAATAAAGGCTATACCTGCTCATTGCTATTCATTATTTTTCCTATGCAGTGCTGGCATGTGTTTTGTTTTGTTTTTTCAGAAACCTTAAAGAAAGTTTGTTTTGGCAGCACACAGGATCGTAAACAATTCCCATATTACTGTGCACCAGACCGCTTGGGTAATGAATTAGCTCCTATCAAAGGGAGCCCGCATCGTGGACCTGGATGCTACAACAATGAAGAGGTGGGTCAGGAAGGTGGAAAGCAGCTAAAATTACAACCAAAGGCTAAACAAATAATGCCAGTTTTAATATATATATATATATATATATATATATATATATATATATATATATATATATAATTTTTATTTTTTTTTAATTTTTTTCCCTGCTCTCTGTCAAGTGCTGTTTATTGGCTCAGAAGCTCCTTAGTATTTTTTTGTCTAGTATTAATTTTACACTTATAGAAAAATGGTTAACATGCTTAATATAACTAGAAATGATGTAGCGCTAAACCAAAAACGATCAGGCCCATGAACAATCTGACATCATGATGAGATCATATATATATATGGAAAGAACAAATTAGTGCGTGATAAAACTAGAAAATGAGATGGAACAAATGTGCAACCCCTGCACACAGTGCACATAAATAAAAATGAAAGTCCAGTGATCCTGTGTCAATTCCTCCACTCATACAGAATCCATGGACTATGTGTAGACCCGCACACCACCAAGTGCAATCCAAAAACGGCTGGAATGGCCTCTCACCTCCTCCCTGCGACCCTGCAGGGCCACAGAGCTTTATATATCCCCACTGTGTCAGAATAAGCTTCCTCTTGAGCGGATGGCTTCAGTGTTGTGTCCCCAGTATACTGCTTCCACCTCTCCTATGATATCCTCAGAGGTCAGTTGAGCAGGGTAAATCCCAGCTCAAACCCCAATAGGACAAAGGAAGCAGAAGACATCCTCCATAATGTAAAATCGTTTTAATAAGATGAAATAAAATACTTGTGTACACTCACATTTGCCAGATGAAATACAAGCTGATACCCATACCATGGGTGTAAGCGTGTGGCTGAAGGGTGTTCCAAGATGGCGCCGCGCCGGAAGTGCGTCACCACGTTTTGCCGTCGACACGTTGCGTCACGTGACCTCGTGACTTCCTCAGGACTAACGCGATTGGTCTATTGCACTCCCTTAAATAGGCCAGCCTATCCTCCAATCGTGATCCACTGGGTGGAGTCACGGCGGCCATATTATTGAAGCCCGTCGATCGCATACCTAAAAATAGCCCGAACATGTATATATATATATATATATACCCCAGGCTGCTACTCCAGTACTGGAATCATGCCAACAACAATAGCACATAGAATGGTAAGTGCTAATGACATGCTAAGTCCAGATCATAAACAAACGAGAATATCAAGCAAATATAAAAAATGGTAAAGAAAAAAATATAAAAAATTAATATATATATATAAACACAGCCTCTTGTAATACACTTTATTAGGAGGATGTATATTAAAATATATATATACAAAAATCATATGTAAAAAAATATATATATTAAAGGAATAAATCGCAAAAAAACGCCGCTGCACTGTAAGAAAACAAAAAAATATATAAAATATATTTAAAAAAAAAGTAAAATAAAGGAACCACCTCTCGACATATGCTGATCACCCATCGTATAAACACATAAGATACCAAAATACATACACATGAAATAACCAGGACCCTATATAACACTCAAATAATGCCACAGATAATTAATGATCACTAATAAAACAATTTAAGTCAAAATCGATATTTAACCCTTTGGGCGTATGTGTATCTAAAATAAAAATCCATTTAGACTCTGTCTGACTTAATGCTCTAATTTTATGACTTCCCCTCCAGTGCCTATGATACTTCTCAATTCCCCAAAAGACTAGACTTGAGGGATCTTTATTTTGATATTGTAAGAAATGTCTGGAAACACTGTGCTTAGGAAAACCCTTGCGAATATTCTGAACGTGTTCTCTCATTCTGACCCACAATGGCCTTTTCGTCCGGCCCACATATTGGAGACCGCAGCCACATTGCAATGCATATACTACCCCCTCCGTCTTACAGGATATAAAATCCTTGATTTGAAATTCTCTATGATTACTTGTAGAGGTGAATGAATGGCGTCTGGGATTGAGGCCTTTGATGGCTCTGCAGGCGTAGCACATTTTGCAAGGAAAAAAGCCCTTTCGATCCAAAAATGTCGTTCTATTTTTATTAGGTGGATCTATAACATTGTGTACTAATACGGATCTCAATGTAGGGGTTTTCCTATATATAAATTTGGGAGTAGTAGGTAATAATTTGCACTGCAAAGGGTCCGTGAGCAAAATCGGCCAATGGTTAGTAAAAACTTTTTCAATTTCCTTATAACTGACTGTAAAGTCTAGAATGATAGCCAATTGGTTGTCAAATTCTATCTTGTTCTTATTATTCTTGTCTAACAGAAGGCAACTTCTATCCATATCTCCTACTTCTCTGATTTTACTCTTGATGTTCTCTTGACAATATCCTTTATCTACAAATCTCTTTTCCATAATTGTAGCCTGCTTAAATATGGCCAGAGCTCTCTGTTTTCAGTTTTACATAAAAGAAGACAAAAGGGTCTGAAAATACTGGTAGCCTGGCTGTCTTTGGTATCAATATTTTTTGAATCATTGACCTGAAACAAACAGCAAATGAAATGACTCCTCCTACTTTACATACTTTTTTTAGTTCATTTAGCCAGAAAGTAAAGACTTACTACATGAGCATTGGTCATACAAGTAGCATATATAGGAGGACTAAATATTCCCTTCAGTTTTTCTTAAAGCTCCATGCACACTTGCATTTTTTACAAGTAGAAAAAATACTAGAAAAAACGCTGGATGATAAACAATAATAATAGCGTTTTTGTGCCGGCTTGTAGTAGCATTTTATTAGCATTTAGGAGCACTAGCGTTTCATTAGCAGCTTGAAAAAAGATGTTAAGAGCATTTTACTAGTGTTTAGAAGCGTTTAGGGATTTCCAGCATTTTTTACTGCCAGGAAAATGCTCCCAAAAACTCTACAAAACTAATTTTTTTTTCTGCTCCTAAACACTGAAGCTTGAAAAATGCTTATAGTATAAAATAGTCTGCATGGACACATAGGTTAACACTACTAGCTTCTAGGGGCATTAAAAAAATGCTCATAATAGCTTCTAGGAGCTTAAAAAAATGCTAGTGCGCATGGAGCTTAGGCTCCATGCGCACTAGTGTTTCATATAAGCTCAAAAAATGCTAATAGAAAACACTGGATAAAAATCATAATTTTTTTTTGTCAGGTGGCAGTAGTGTGTTAGTAGTCTTTACAAGCATTTAGTGTGCATGGTGCCTTAATGCTGTTTAGTTATTTGCAGCCTGATACATTTTTGCTGTAGCTTTAGTCATCAGACCTCAGTTTTTCTAAAGTTTGTTTAGTAATTTGTTTATTCTAACTGTTGATTTGATTGGCTTTGTAGAGAGTATGGTATCAAGACATGGGTCTTCCAGTGCATCCTTAGAGTTTTTATTATTATTTAAATGTAATTTTCTTTTAATGCTGCAGGTTGTTGCTGTATTACCAGGTGTGTTTTACTTTTCAGGCGACCAACATGATATATCTTCAGAGCAGGAAACCCATGAGTAAAAAAGGATACACTTTGGGAGCCAGAACAGCAAAACGTTTCAGCTCTAATGAAAAGGTGATAGTAAAAGAAGGCATGTTAGTGGCTCATAGTGAGAATGGCCATGTGTGTATGCCCCAAATTGAAGGGGTGTTAGTTCTAAGCAATAATGTGCTGAAAATAAAATTTCATTCATTCTTCATCCTTGGAAAGCAGGTCATCTGAACACCAGAGGCTATTCTGGTGAATTTTTCTCTAAACTTCACAATTTTTGTTATGCGTTGCAGTGTGTCAGAACACTCTGTGCAAAATGTAACGTCTTACTTGGTTGGTGTACATGTTGGTGTGAATTTGAGCCATAGGACAAATTGCCTTGTTCTTGCTTTGGGCAACACTCCTTCCCAGCACAGCACTAACGTGAACAAACTGTAAGTGAGTGGGTGTTTATCGAGTAGTTTAATTATTATACTGTATATATAGCATTTTAATTATATGTATACAGTTAAGTTCCACATACAGTGTGACCAGGTATTTTTGTCACAAAATGTGACACATTTGGAAGGCAAGGATTAAACCACAGTTCTGATTTTAATGAAATTACGGTACAGAGGTGTATCAATTGTAAAATCAAAGTGGAATTCTTACTTTAATAACTGAAACTACTCTCTTACTAATAAACATCTGTCTATAATTTTAGTTTAAACCCTAACTCTTTATCAGGAAAGTAGACTGTCTAGGACAGGGGTCTGCAACCTTTAAGACATAAAGAGCCACTTGGACCCGTTTCCGAAGGGAAAAAAAAGACTGGGAGCCGCAAAACCATTGCAACATTTATAACAAATCCGACACTGCATATATTGCAAAAAGCACTCTGGTCATGAAGGGGGTTTAAGGGCCCAGTAAGCAAAGGGCTAATCAGGGCCACAGTGTACCTTCATAATCACAATCATAGCCTTAGGTCAGTGGTGGGCAACCTTTTTTTTCAACTGAGCCAAATCTCGCCAAAACCACGATTGAAATTTATTTTGACAGCCACATTTTTAAAACTGAAAATACATCCCCCATATAGTAATTCATCCCCCATATAGTAATTCATCCCCCATATAGTAATTCATCCCCCATATAGTAATTCATCCCCCATATAGTAATTCATCCCCCATATAGTAATTCATCCCCCATAGTAATTCATCCCCCATATAGTAATTCATCCCCCATATAGTAATTCATCCCCCATAGTAATTCATCCCACATAGTAATTCATCCCCCACATAGTAATTCATCCCCCACATAGTAATTCATCCCCCATATAGTAATTCTTCCCCCATATAGTAATTCTTCCCCCATAGTAATTCATCCCCCACATAGTAATTCATTCCCCATAGTAATTCATCCCCCATAGTAATTCATCCCCCACATAGTAATTCATCCCCCACACAGTAATTCATCCCCCACATAGTAATTCATCCCCCATATTGTCTCAATTCACTTACCTTTGCTCCGCGCGTTCCTCTCGCTGTGTTCCCGCGCCGTTCTGGTCTTCAGGGCGGACTGAGAGAGGAGTTCGTCACTCTGCCCCGCCTACATCCTGGCTGCCCCACCTACATCCTGACAGCCAATGTTCCACGCTCTGCGGGCCGGATTTTTGAGGAGGGAGGGGAGCGGGCGCCCGGCACACAGAAGAGCCGCATGTGGCTCGCGATCTGCGGCTTGCCGACCACCTGGTGGGCAGTGTGCTCCGGAGCCGCAGCAAAGATGAAAAAGAGCCGCATGCGGCTCTGGAGCCGCGGGTTGCCGACACCCGGTCTAGGATTATCTGGGAATCCACACACATACTGAACAATCTAATGAAAGCCCCAAACGTCCAAAAGTCCAAGGTGGGATTGACTCATAGTAGAATAGAACCAATGTGTTTTGGGGGCCAAACATACCCCCCCCCCCCCCCCTTCACCAGGCCTTAAAAATTCTGAGTCTGTTTAAATAGACTCAGGTGAGCAGATACAAAATAAAACTGCACTGTGATTTTACTGAATAAAAAGTTTCAGGAGGGCAGGTTATGCCAGTGTTAGTAAGTTCAGCAAAATAATTATTTGGGGGCTGGAATGATGTAAGCAATGACAAAACTAGGTGCCACCGAAATATATTGTTCATTTGCACTCAACATACATACCAAGTTATCCATGATGCTAAAATGCTGACCATATTTACAAGTATGTATTTGTATAGCTATGTTTTTCATTCTTAATGAAATGGGTTGCCTTTTCCAGATGGAGACTCCAAGTCCTGCAGAGTATCAATCGTTTTGGTCCAAAGAGCAGGCATTTTCCGCAAGCTATGCTCCTTTCAATATCAAAGCTTTACGATTTCCAGACAAAATGACAGATATCTCACTAAATCCTAGGTAATATATTTTACTACTTATATTATCATTTGGTTGCTTTAGTTGCTATTTATATATGCTTTTTATATAATACATTGTAGAGATAAGTTCAGCAATATTTTGTTATGCAGTACTAAATATGTAGTTTGTTGCATTTGCTTGTGATCAATATATTTTAGTTCTGATATACCTAGGGGAGTTATTATTTCTCTAATTCAATTTTTACAGCCCAGGAACTTATGAGCATAACATCGAACAGGGCAGAAAGGTGTCCTGGCCTGGACGATTTGGATCACCTGACTGGTCTTCTGTGCCCTCTTTGCAGAAGAGAACATTAAGATCAGAGGTAATGAATTTCTACTCATTTCAGTTACCAGGCTGTGATTATAATGGTTTGCTGTTAATTTCTTCTAAAAGTATTTTTTTTACTGAATAAAGAATATACATCTGTAACTAATTGCTAGCAGACAAAGTGAGGAAATATACAGTGACCAAATCTGCGCAGATACATAGTATATATGAAAAACTTAAATAAATTGACATAATACAGTAGCTAGAAGTAGTAATCACACACAACTGGACTTGTTCTGTAATATTAAAAACTTCTCGCCAAGGGTGGACTGACAACTCATGGGGCCCCCGGGCAATAGGGGATCATGGGGCCCCTCCTGTGTCCTTGCCCAAACTCAAAAAAGCCTATCAAAAAGGCACCAGGGGCATCTCCTGGGGCCCCCTACTGACCCCGGGCCCTTGGGCAGCGCCCGAGTTTCCAAATGGTCAGTCCGCCCCTGATTCTCGCTGCTTATCAAGGTAGCTTTTTCAGCAGATAATGAAAAAAACAGACTGTGCAGTCTGGGCCCATACCACAAAACCCACTTCCAACCCCATGCATCTATTACCCTAGTTTACTTTCTACTCCCCTTCTTTATTTCTTGTCTCTTATTCGGAACCAACACACTACAAATCTTATGGCTGCTACTTTGAATCCAAAACCCTGATAACATCATGCTTGTTCTACCATAAGACAGGCCTACCGTACATTTATCAGGAAAGTCTACATAACAGTCTACATAACAGCTTTGCTTCCCACTGTATGGAGCTACACATTTTATAAAAATCACAAGCTAGTCAACAGAGCGTAATATCAACCCCACTCTCAATCACTTGCTTCACTCTAGTAACGTATTACCGTAAAAGCTTAACATTGCAAATGCAGTACTGTATGTTTCACAGATTAGCGTGTACCCTTTTTTTTCTTAAAGGATAAGTTCACCTTTTGTAACATGTTACACCCATATTCGGGGTGTAACATGTTAAATATGTGCCAGTCCCCGCACCCCCTGATCCCCGATGTGACAGCTAACAGGGGATCTTCCCCCCCGGTAGCTGTCACTACCTAATAAAATGCAGCCGAGCAGGGCCCTGCATCATCGATTCACAGTGTACTGTGAATGGGAAGACTACAAGTCCCAGCAGGCATTGTGGCTGTCAGCTTATAGTTCTCAAGGAACTGTCATGGTACTGCTGAACACTGTGGTAATTAATTAATTCCTCCTGTCCGTGTAAAACTGTCTGCTCATACAAGGTAGGAGCAAACAGATTACACTGACAGTCTGCAGGACCTGCTGATCGCTAGTGCAATGCTTTCCAGGCTCCTAAAATGGAAAATAGTAAATACACATTTTTTTAGCTGCAAAAAATGCGCATTTATTATATTTTGTTAAAAGGTGAACTTATCCTTTAAAACTAAATAAAAACCTTTTTGCAACTGAAATAAATTAAACTGGATAAAAAAGAAAACCATTTGTCAGCAAAATCAAAATATATTATACATTTATTAACATCATTGGTATTTCTCATTGGGTATGATTTTTTTTTTTCATCTACAGTTATCAACAGACAAAGAATTTAGGAAAAACAGGAATCGGGTGGCCTATTTGAGTCTGTACTACATTTGACCAAATTCTACAAATGAAAAGACTTTATAACTAATTTTGGTAGTTCTGTGTCTGCTTTCTGTAAATTTATATGTAATATGATGGATGCATAGTGCAATTGCTGTTTTTATCTGTTTGTTACAAGCACTTACTGTATATTGTACATTCATATCAGTCCCTGCTCTAAAGGAGCTTACAATTTACGATCCCTAACTCACATTCATACATACACATACTAGGGCCAATTTGACAGGAGCCAATTAACTTACTAGCATGCCTTTGGCTTAAACGTATCCTTTCATGACTTATTTGGATATATTTTAAGTAATAAGTCCTTTTTTTATGGAAAATCGTGGATGAGGCATCGTGCTGAAGAATGTTAAAAGTTTAAAAATTATAAGAAGAAAAATAGAGGGAAACAGTGGTTGACATGACTGAAAACAGTGTAGCATTTGCTTTAGGTGTGCTAGTTTGAGCATACCACAACTCCTTTCCCTGGAGTAGTTTGGCAGCATAATTGTGTGTATCTATTGTCAAAAATCCTATTGAGTTTGCTGGATGTTGTGTTTGCCACCATGCAGTGTAATCCTAGAGTTGATATTGTAGCAGTGTCTTGGCTGCATATAGTTTTCTCTGTGTGGTGTGTTACTAACCTATCCCACAGGGCTTGAAGTATACAAATGTGGGAGAACCCACTGGCTGGCTTGCCTGAACAGGTCTGTAAACTTGTGAAATTCAGGTTCTTGTCTGCTAATAGGCAACACTGTGAAACGCAGAGGACGGTTCTCCTCAAGAAGATACAGAGAAGATGGGATTGTAAGTGCGAGCTTCGTACTATGTGACCTAGCAAGCCAATCATAATAAGGTAATACAGTACTTCCATATTAGAACCCAAGGTGATTAATCTTTCCTTACAATCCCCTGCTCCTCTTGTTTCTTAACAAAAGAAGGATCAGAATTTAATTTTGTTCATTTGATGGTTATAGGGTCATGCACCCCACTTCAACAGTAAAACATCGTCACCGCACATGGGGATGTTCACAAATTCTTCATGCACCCCTTATGTATTTATTTCAGTGTTTCTGAGTTATCTAAAAATATCCAGGATTGAAAAGGATTTGTTCATAACTAGATAAGCGTGTGGTCATTTTAGCATATCATACAACTGCAAAAAGTCATTCTCTTGGCCTTACAAAAATCTCTTTCCATCTTTCCCTACAATATTTCAGCCCAGTGGAATTCCACCCTACAGATCATCAACCACTTCTACAAGCAGGGTGTCAGAATCTGGAGTCAGACTTGTAGGCCAGTAGCTTTAGCAGTAGTGAGGCACCCACCAACCAGCTGGATAAGTACAGAAGCAGATCACTCTGGCGAATGAAAAAGGCTCACCTTAGGTGTGGAGTCTAAGTACAAACTGGTGTTCACCAAAGCTCCTGGTGGTGGATATGCATTATACCAGTATCCAGTAGCAGACATAGAAGGTAGGGATAAGCAGAACCATAGTCAGTAAACAAGCCAAAGGTCGGTAATGGGGGCTCGCAGGTTGGGATCAAGCAGAAGCGGAATCGAGGAACAAGCCAAGTGTTAATAATGAGTAGTAGTGAAGATATGAATGCAGCAGAAGTGACATAAGTGAGATACTGGCTGGAGAGAGTTCAATAATCTGGCAAACAGGGAATGCAGAGACATGGCTCAAATCAGGAAGTTCGTAGGAGTGTTCAAGGTTCACAAAAACAAGGTGCAAGGCAAGATTGTCTAATGGATCAGAAGGGAGCTATCCAGCATCTCAAATGGCTCAGCCAAAAGAATTACTGCCAGACACAGCAGAGGTCCCAGGTTCAGATCCGGACCCTGACACAGGGGAGAGAAATAAACAGCTATCATATGCAGCACTTCAGCCAATCAGTGAAGTACTCCAAAAAAAACCACAGTACTCAGGACCACTTTGTACCGTAAATGCCATCCTAATGGTAGGAATATATGCTCATGGCTTTCCGTTGGATGTGAATGAAGGAACTTTTATTAAAACCAAAAGTCACTAAATAAACTATGAAAGTTACATCAAAGTTAGCAGACTGTCATCCTGTTACCATTTTGCTGAGGCTGTGATGGAAGAAAAGTCCTATATGCAGGCTTGGAGAGTGGATGGAGACAGACTGAGTTCCACTAGAAAGCCACAAGGCTTGTGATAATGAAATTATGATGAATAATTGTAGGCAATGGCACAGGTATAAAGAAAAAAATCTAGAAAATATAAGGTGTACTGCAAAACAATTCATTCAATAATGTTTAAGTAAAACCTAACCAACATGAAATTCTGGTTGGCATCTTTCTAATCCTTTTGATCACCAACACATGGGTTATTCAAGGCATCTTGGAGTCATTTCACATATGTAACCAGTCAGCACTATTCTGTTGAGTCTATTAGCCTTGTTAGTCTGACAATGTTGTCAATAATTGCATTTTAAGTCACCTGATGGGATATTTCTAAGTAGGGGGGCACTATTTACCTTTCATTTAGCATGAATTAATTAACACATTGTTTTCCAGTACTACCTTGTACTTTTCTTTCTTTTTGTTTTCATATTATGTTGTTTTGGGAGTTCCTGGTTTTTAACACCAATGAAATATATGTTGCCACCATATGGTTTACATTCTGTTGTTTCTCTTTTTTTGTATTGTGCTGATATAGCCTCAAGAATGCTTCCAAGCTGTATGTTTTGTTTTTTTTCCAGACTGACTTAGCTACTAAATAGCCCCACTTTTAGACTTTCAATATTATGCCAAAACAGGAAGACTTTTTTTAACCATCCAAAAATAGTCCAGTTTTGTGAGAATATAGCCCCTCTCTGGTCCATACTACACTGTCACTCTGCAGTCCTTGCCAGTAATGGCAGAGTTAGCTGCACATACAGCCACAGTTTATTGTTATGATAGTGTTATTCCCCCAACTGTCTTCAAGTGAATGCTCCCATCTAATTGATGCATTGGAACCAAATCGTAACACTGTACTTGAACCACCCCTAGCTGATAGCCATAGCCATGGGTCAGTAGACTTTCAGCTCTACAGACTAGACCTGTAGTAATTTTTTGCCCAGTGTCCTGTAGATGCCCTCTTCTGTATTCTATCTAAGTATTCTGTGTAACAGGCAATGTTGTTCTCCCAAGGGGCACCAAAATGGCTACTGCAAGCATTGAAAGAAATACTTTTGTTACAGTGAATCAGTCCTGGATATAAAACAGTTTTCTGTCCCCAATCTCCGATTCAAATCATACCAACATCAAAGCCCATCATTACCCCTGCCTGTTACAGATTCCCATCCATCATACTTGCTGTGGCTGACCTTTTAGTTAATGGTTCATAACAAGAAATACAGTGGGGCAAAAAAGTATTTAGTCAGCCACCAATTGTGCAAGTTCTCCCACTTAAAAAGATGAGAGAAGCCTGTAATTGGCATCATAGGTAGACCTCAACTATGAGATACAAAATGAGAAAAAAAAATCCAGACAATCACATTGGCTGATTTGGAAAGAATTTGCACAATTGGTGGATGACTAAATACTTTTTTGCCCCACTGTAAAGGTTGCATTGCTTTCCATGCACATGCTTATTACTACTGAGGTTACACCCCAGGCTGAAGAACCACTCAGGAAAGGTGTTCTTTCCTAATGAGCATCGGCTTTCATTTTGATGCTAACCAACACTACTGCTACAAATAAAAAAAAACTCACAGTTAGTTTCTTACATATCCATATGTCTCCAGTGCAACACCCAAATAAAAAGGAAACCTACATTGATACCTGAAAATCTGTTCACTAAGACTAACTGGAAAAGTGTCATTAGAAAATTGTAAAAACTAACCAAACTTTCATGTCTTGGGTGGCACACAAGCAAAAATCACATCACACATCAGCAAGGTCAGAGATTATATTTTGTATTTTATTTTCCATACACAGTGTTAAATATCAATGTGAATGTGGCCAGGCACAACACTTGCAGTTTTGATCAAACACGGACCCTGGGCCGCAATTCATTGGGTAGGTAATATGCTGATAACACATGTAGAATTTATTGCGATCTAATGGATTTGCATATATGCCATCTGATACACTGGAACAAAAATTAGGGTCAACAGATGTATCAGGAGTAGGTTTTGGAGTTGCCTGGGTGGTAGTGGTGGTGGTGGTTGTAGTTGTAGCATGTGTTGTAGTGTCCTCTCCTGGAGATGATGTTGGAGGAGTAGGAGGAATAGGAGGATCTGTGCCTATGAAAAAAAAAGTATTAACTCCAGGCACACCATTTTTCTCTATATATTTTTAAACATGATGCTTCCTAATCTTGTGAATAATGCATTTTACCAAATAGAACAAAAATGTGGAAACGGGTTAACAACACCACATTCAGCATAGGGGCCTTAGACAAATAAGTGTTACGTGCTTACACCACTGGTAATCTACAATCATGGTGGCATGTGCACAAACAAATGTGATGAAGAAATGATTACACGGTCACCTGTTATTTGGCAGTGAGAGGTATGAAAAACTAAGATGAGCTATCCTTTGTATATACTGGTGCATATATTTGCTTTGTCATTGTTGGGTAGATGAACTTACAGAGCCGCTACAAACCAGACAGCACAAAATTGACCCTGCTGGTACACAGATAACAGAAGCAGGCATTCTGATACCAATCTAGAAGCATGAAAGGAGATGGATGCCGTTCAAACCAGCCCAGTCATGTTGGTATATGTGATGGCCTCAGCCTCATACAGTGTGGCTGGAGCAGTGGCTGAAGCCATCAGATATACTGACCTGACTGGGCTGGTTTGAATGGCATCCATCTCCTTTCCTTACCCATGCTTTGTCATTGTTTCATACTAAGATATATAAAACATACAGTTTGTTTAAATGGTTATCTTTGGTTATATTCGACCAAGTGAAAATGGGTATTTATTAAAGTGGACTTCACCTAAAGAGGAAAGTTCTGCTTGCCTGCCCCCTCATCCTTAAGTTTGGCACTTTAAAATTTTTTGGGGTAGTGGGTACATGGTTTTCACAGGTACCCAATCCCACTTTGGGTCAGATCGCTGTTGCGATCACCCCTCCTTTCCCCTGCAGCCTCCTGGGACACTTCACAGGTCCCAGAAAGCTGTGTGACCATTCATAAAGCACAGCAGATCACTCAAGGACAGCAGGAAACTAGCTTTGAAGCCACAAGCTGTCACAGTTGGATTCCCACACTAAAGATGCAGGCGTCGGGGACCTGAAAAGCTGGCTCGGGCGAGGACCATGCTGGATCCCTGGGCTGGTAAGTGTCCTATTATTAAAGGTCAGCAGCTACAGCATTTGTAGCTGCTGGCTTTCAATTTTTTTGTTTCTAGTGTAAAGAACCGCTTTAACAGTGGCACTATACATAATGAGGTTACTAATTAATCTTTATTATTTGTTATCACTAAAACGTATGTAGAAGATATATAATTTTAGAAAACAGTAAATTTGAGCAAGTAATACATTTAATAAGATGCAATAAAAAGCACATAGAATGAAATATAAAAAACTAAGGATAACAAAAACATTCCAAGGATATACATACATATATACATAAGACTTGTATACCTGTAAATGCTTCCTTTAATTTGCTGATCAGTGGATATTTGCCCTGGTTGCAAAATGTTCCCAGATAATCATCCAGATCAATGGCCCAAACCATGCCACCACCAAATCCTCCTTGCTTCACAAATTCTATCTGGAGAAGAAAGAGCCAACAACCATGATTTTTTTCTCATGTCATGCTTGATTGTAGGCTCTAGATTATGCAATTTTATTTATATTCTTGTTTAGGAAGTAAATCAATAAGAATTACCATACAAAAACTCAATTCAAAATGTAGGTATTATTTCTGTTTCTATAATTTACCATTTGCAAGTGTTATCAAAAACAAGGTAAGAATAGATCTAGTATATAAATAGAATAATTATGAAAAAAAGTTGGTAAGTTTGTTCATATTAGGTGTGAAAAAGAGTGTACCATGTCAAACATATTTGTCACAAATTTCCTTAAAATGTACCTTATAGGCATAACTATCTACAGTGTCATATCCAACCCACTGGTTGCCCTTGTATGCATATGGAACCTTCTGGTCATCCATCCACACCACTGTTGCTCCAGAGAGGAAGGCACAAATCTGTACTCAAGTAATACAAAGATAATTACAGGCAATCTAACTTTAATGAAACATGAATATTAAGCTTCAGTTAAGGCAAGCAAAGCACTTTATCAAAAATAAAAAGATTTAGGGACCAGGCTACCAAACCATGGGGACAATTCACTAAAGGTCATTGCATGCACTATGTTGGTCACGTGACCACATATTGCAAGCGCTGCTGAAAATGTAATTTCACTATTGCTAGTATGGGGTATTTACCGCGAATAGCAAAAACGCTCAGTAAATACCGCATAAGAAGACCTTAAGGTCAATTCACAGAAGGAAATAAATAATTAAATGCATGCAGTAATTAAGTAGTGGTCTAGGCATGCGGTATGTACTGGTAACTGCCATAACTGTCATAGTTGTTAAGGAGTGAGCGGCCAACGCATCCTTCACAATCCATGAGTCATCAGCTGTCAGCAGGGAACCCCGATGACAGCTGAATGTAAAAAAAGAATTGCCGGCAATTAAAAATTAAGCAAAAAAGCAGCGTGGTATTGATGGGGGGAGGGCATCAATACCAAGCCCTTTGGGTTGGGTCAAAGTTTTTTTTAAAAGGGCGTGGCTCCCCCTAAAATCCATACCAGACTCTTATCCGAGCATGCAGCCCAGCAGGTCAAGAAAGGGGGGGGTGACCCTCCTGAGTCATACCAGGCCACAAGCCCTCAATAAGGGGGGGCTTTGGGGCAGGGGGTGCTCCCTCCCAAAGCACCTTGTCCCCATGTTGTTGAGGACAAAGGCCTCTCCCCCACAACCCTTGGGATCTACAGGTGGGACTTATCGGAATCTGGAAGCCCCCATTAACAAGGAGGCCCCCAGATCCTAGCCCCCCCCCCCATGTGAATATGTATGGTGTACATGATACCACTACTCATTCACCAAAAAAAAAGTGTAGTGTAAAAAAACACAGGAGGCAGTTTTTGACAAGTCGTTTATTAAAAAAAAGGTTTGCAAACTGACTTTCATGCAGTAAGTACAAATATCATCCAGATCATCCAGTGTACAGTCATGGCCAAAAATATTGGCACCCCTACATTTCTGTCAGATAATACACCACCCCCAAAAAATTGTTGCAATTACAAATGTTTAGACATTCTCATGTTTATTTCATTTGTTTGTATCGGTATGACACTAAAAGTGGAGAAACAAAAATTTAAATCTGACACATTCCACGCAAAACCTCAAGAATGGACTGGACAAAATTATTGGCAATTTAATACTTGGTAGCACACCCCTTGGAAAAAATAACTAAATTCAATCACTTTCTGTAACCATCAATGAGTTTCTTACACCTCTCTACTGGAATTTTGGACCACTCTTCTTTCGCCAACTGCTCCAGATCTCTCACATTGGAAGGATTCCTTTTCCCAACTTCTGTTTTGAGACCTCTCCCCAAGTGCTCTATGGGATTGAGATCTGGACTCATTGCTGGCCAGTTTAGTACTCTCCAGTGCTTTGTCTTAAACCATTTTTAGCTGCTTTTTGACATTTGCTTTGGGTTATTGTCCTGCTGTAAGACCCATGAGCTCTGACGGAGACACAACTTTCTGACACTGGGCCCTACATTGCACCCCAGAATTCTTTGGTAGTGTTCAGATTTTATAATGCCATGCACACGGTCAAGACATCCAGTGCCTGAAGCAGCAAAGCAAACCCAGAACATCAGTGAACCTCCACCATGTTTGACTGTAAGGACTGTATTCTTTTCTTTAAAGGCCTCATTGCTTTTTCTGAAAATAGTAGAATGATGGGCTTTACCAAAAAGCTGTAATTTTGTTTCATCTGTCCACAGCACATTCTCCCAAAAGGATTTTGGCTTCCACAGGTAAATTTTGGCAAACTACAATCTGGCTTTTTTATGTTTCTGTGTCAGCAGTGGGGTCCTCCTGGGCCTCCTACTATAGCGTCCCTTCTCATTCAGATGTAAAGTATGAGCTGACACAGTTGTATCCTATGTCTGAAGCTCAGCTTGAATTTGTCTGGAAGCTGATCGAGGTTCTTTAGCCACCATTCGAACAATCCTTCGCTGCAATCTTTGATCAAACTTTTCTCTTTCGTGCACGTCCAGGGAGATGAGCTACAGTGCCATGGGCTGTAAACTTCTTGACAATGTTGCACAAATTAAACAGATCTCTAGATCTCTAGAGATGGACTTGTAACCTTGAGAGCATCCATGCTTTTCCACAATTTTTGTTCTCAAATTCAGACAATTTAATTCAGACAATTCTTTGCTGCTTTTTCTCTTCTCCATGCTCCAGAGACACACAACAGAAAGTTTGAGTCAATTTTCCACCATTTTAACTGGTTGCTGTGGTGATTTCTATATTGTCAGCACCTGATAATTGATACCGGTGAGTTTAATTACAAATTACAGGAACATCACAAACTTGGAATGCAATTATTTCTTGCAATTTTAAGAAAGTGCCAATAATTTTGTCCAGTCCATTTTTGTGGTTTTTTGTTGAATGTGTCAGATTTGGCTTTTTTTTCTCCACTTTTTTGTGTCATGCCAATACAAACAAAATAATTAAACATGAGAATGCTTAAACATTTGTAATTGTAACAATTTTCTGCGCGAAGTGGTGCATTATCTGACAGAAATTCAGGGGTGCCAATATTTTTGGCCATGACTTTAATTGGTGAGATCTAGGGATTAAATCTATGTATAAAATATAAATATATTTTAAAGCTTTTTTTGCAATGTTTTTTCTTCATGGAGGGTCTGATCCAGCCCTGCCCCCCCATGCAGCTCTATTGCAACAGATCATTTTTAATGATCTATTGCTGACCGCAGAGGCCAACAGTAGGTCACTATATCAGTGCATCAACTCTGCCCCAAATTTGGAACTTGCAAGAAATCATGTGACTTCACATAAGGTAGGGGCTACAAATTTATACTGGAAGTACCCTTGTGAAAAATATAAATCACGTGACTATTACTAGATAAAATCAAACTTTACAATATAATATTGAATATGAAGCACAGCTGCTTACTGGAAATTCACAATAGTTTCTTTACCAAGAGACATGAGGTACATCAGTTGTGAATAGCATTATTTTTTTACTGATACCTCGAAGTATGCCCAGTATCCAGCCTCTTCAGTGTAAGGCCCAGGAGACCCAGCCCCAGCAATGGGGGCTCCAATATTTGTGTTTGATCCAGATAAAGTGAAAGAACGACCATAGGTAGGGAATCCCATGATGAGCTTCTCTGCTGGGGCACCCTTTTTCTTCCAGTAGTTCATTGCATATTCCTATTTGGAAAATATGTATCACATGAATTAAGTCAATTAATTTTGATTGGATTGGGTTTTCTCTGTAAAAAAAAAGTATCAGATGTTCTACTTTATGTTCACTAAAATGTTTCTGAGAGATTTTATAAGATATGTACGTGTGTTTTGTAGGCTAGTAAGGGTTCATACATATAAGCATAATTTCACAACATTTTTAAACTCTTTTTTGAGCCTCCTCAAGGCCAGGCATCCATATGTTTGTACATGAACACTTGCAAGAGCACCAGCATTGCTAAAAATGCCCTCTACAACTTAATTTGGGTTCCCGCCTGCCATGGGGCTAAAAACAATGGAATTTAATGTTGACTCTGACATTCCCAGCTCCTGGAAACAGGGCTTTTTTTCCAGCTGGAACTTGGTGGAACTCAGTTCCATCACCTCTGGCTCAGACCTTCTGTTCTTTGCTCACCACTATCACTTGTAATCACAGAGGTCCAACTTCTGTGTTTACAAGTGACAGCTTGTCTCCCAATGGCTCCCACAGATCTGATCTTCTGAGTGGCTCCCACTGAGTGCAGGATGAGGACAAGGGAGATGCAGGTGCCCAGGGTGTAGTGTGGATGCTGACACCCCCCATTGGATGATCTCCCTGCAAATGGGAGAGGCGTAGCCACCTACAGTGTGCAGGGAGGAATTAGAAAAGAAGAGTGGTGACAGTGAGATGTGGATAGGGGTTGCAGTGGTAAGCAGCTGTGGAAGAAGGCTGAATTCTGCACACTGTGTGTAGCACACCCCTGAGCTTTGCACTCTGTATGCAGTGCACCTCTGAACTCTGCATTCTGCTTGTAGCGCATTACTGAACTCTGCACTCTGTGTGTAACTCCACTAAACTCTGTGCTCTGTACATAATGCACTCTTGGTATTTAATGCCCCTTTCAGTCTCTTTCACTGTTAGTGAAATTTGACCACACCCACTATTTGACGCAGTTTGGAGGGTGTGTGGAGGGGTGGAGGGGGTTTTGGGGGGTAGTGGTTGAAGTCCTGCACCCATATTCTGAGAAAAAAGCCCTGCCTAGAGAAATATTCCTATTTGAACTTGGAGAGCTTTGCTCTGGCATCACAAAAGCTTTAAAAAGGTGAATGAATGTTATGTTAATGATATGCTAAAGACTGTTATGCTAGCATAACAATCAGACAATTTTTGAAAAACAGAGCCCAGCAATGGCAGCCTCTATGTTTCTTTCATGACAGGTTTGCTTAAAAAGAAATACGAGATAGGCAAAAAAATCACCCATTAGTACATCCCCCCTACACAAAACCATAAACCGTTAACAAAACTTTGAAAACCCTTACCATTTAGGAGAAGAGTCTAATTTAATTTTCATAACCTCATCTCTGTAATTCAAAAGAAAAAAGCATCTGCTCTGCCAAGGAGGAGATGTAACAGTACGGATTACATCATATCCTCTCCTTAGTCTCTGCAGTAAAAGGAAACTACAGTTCTCATCAACCACAGGGAATTGTAGTGAATGTGAGCAGGTACACTAGGCCTGTACATGTTGAACGTGACTGAGAGTCTTGATCCGCCCACCACTGCAAGTAAAACCTACAGAAGGGATGTGCCAAGACCAGTGGTTGGGGAAATAAGAGGCATAGCAACCACCTGTCTTACAAACAGGAAACCAAACAGAATTAATAGTTTGATTTTAAATTAGACTATTTCAGTGCAACTACTGAGTGAACCAGAAGATGGATGACATATTCAGTCAAGGTAGGAAATTAGCAACAAGGACATGTAAATACATTTTTGCCCAGAGTTCTGCTTTAAAACCTTGGTGTCCAAAACCAATTTGTTACTAATCTTACTCACAGCGAATTACCATTGTGAACATTTAACCTCTACATTTTTGTTACATAGTTAGTCTGGCTGAAAAAAGACAAAAGTACATCCAGTTCAACCATTAAGCAACCATTCAACCATTATTAAAGAAAATAATTTATTACTGAATGTTATTGTCTACTTATGTGTGATGGAAAGGTAAAGGTTGTTTTACAACAACACTCTTCTGGAAAATTCCAAGTAGGGGAAGTAACTTATGGAGTTATAAAATCAGTCACAAGCCTAACATACTTTGTCACCTTTTTTTTTAAGGACAGCACAAGTGAAACCACTTCTTTTTTTATATTTATGTAAAAGAAGAACCCCAGTCCTTCTTCAACATGAATAACACAAAATCTTATAATGAGAAGATATAAAGAAGGTAATCAAGGCAAACATTGTGCAGAGGAAATATATAGATTCAAAATTGCAATAAAGGACTTTAGAGGTGCCAAAGAAAACTGCACTAGACAATATTTATATCAAAGTAATACTAAACAGAGAAGTGTTAATTGACATAATTCATTAACATAAATCATATAAATTGTATACCATGCCACTGTATTTTGTTGTTTTTTTTAACCCTTTAAGTACCTTAGAAAAAAATGTTAGAAAATTACTTGTGAGCCACAAAAATATTATTTATAATTTTAAAAGTGTTCGCAGGCTCCCAATCACATCCTCATATACATGTGTGATTCAGTAACTACAAGTACCTTAAGTACCTTATTCCTGCACCATTGTTGTGTGGTCACATAATCTTTCCCTTTTCTTTGGCATCTACAGGGAAAGATCTTTTGGAGGGGCTTCTATTACTACAGTATGAGTCTGTGTCTGCACAACCCTGATACTGTGCCAGCCACATGACTAAAAAAAACAATTTCAGAACAGCAATTCAAATTAAAGTATAAATATAAAAAAAAAACTATTTCAGAACAGCAATTCAAATTAAAGTATAAATATAAAAAAACTCCCTATAAATTTGTATTGAATGTCAAATGTGTAATTTTTAGTGCATTAATATGGTGTACAGATGGCATCTGCCTCTAAGGCTCTTTTTTTACTTTACAGGTATTAGCAGTTACATTTTATATATTTAATACAGATACATATTTAAACTAAACTTTTTTGTGAGTTTCTTAGTGAATAAATTCATCAGCTTAATACTGTCTATCCTATCCCTATAGTGTTTATCAATAGGATGACATGGAGGAGGAAGGGTAATGTCATTTACCACATGTGTGACTCTATAGTCATGTGCACTGAACAGATTAAAAAAAAGGAGCAAATGAAGAGCTTAGAAGGGAACTGAAAGTGGAGCTTTAGTGGCTTTGCAAATTTGCACACTCTGTTATATAACATGTAAAGAGAGTTTATTATAGTCTGGGTTTAAATTCAATATTTTAAATATTAATTTTTAATACAAATATTGTCTAGGGCAGTTCTTTTTGGCACCTATAAAGTCCCACAATGCAATTTTAAATTCTAAACTAATAATATAGGGATGTGGTGCTTTGAGCAGCCATCAGTCCGGACAAACTATACAAAATATAAATCTGCACTTTAGTAACCCAATATGGTTGATTTAGTTATCTTACACAGTTGAAGTATTCATTGTCCCCATAGTCGGCTTGTCCTTTATGCAATGGACTGTTATGACCAGTCTGCCTGTCCCAGTCACCATGGAAATCATACGTCATAACGCTGATAAAATCAAGCAACCTGAATAATAAGAAATGAAAATAATACATCAAATTAAGTGTTATTTTACAGCTTGTCATGAAACAGATGCAATTTCCATATTTCGAAAAGTAAAACCAATGCAGGGCAAGTTCACTTTATTCATCTCCTAACCAGCACTCCATATTCATCCTTCATTCTGCCTGGAGCAGAACCAGCTTACACATGTCTATGGGCTCTCCCCATGTGAAAGTGGTGCTTGGTGATTGACCTAGCAATGTCACATGAAATGAGTTATATGTTCCTACATATTCTGATTTACCTAGTATTTTCTTTGCCCATACCATCTTATTGGAGTGTAGGGGAGTGAAGAGAGGTTAGTCTTTGTTCTTGGGGAGGAAAATCATAGCAATGTTTTTTGCTTTGCTCTGCAATGGCAAAGCACAGGTTTGCTTTAAAGCTGGTCTGTAGCTACTCCAGGAGGGTTATATATTCTTAATGCTCAAATATGTTGTGAAATGTATTTACTACACATGAATTCTAAGGCTCTGTATTTGAAATCACTCTTAGTTTTCACTATTGGCAACATGTGCAGTAAAACAGGGAAATATCTGTGACTACTGTAAAAGCCACTGAACGAATGAGAACAGTAAGGCCACTGACATGCCCCTTGTCGCTCACCCAAAGAAGTATTCAATTTTGTCTCACACCCCTTCATACTGTCCTAGTAAATATGGTGCCATATAAATCTTCAGTCAGCCAAAAACACAAGGCTAATATGATGCACTTTCACAGCATAGCTAAACCCAAGAACAAAACTGTAATTTACTCTAGCTTACCCAGTGGTATACATAGGGGTAAGGTATGAGGTACTGCCAGTCAGAGGGTGTCTGAATTTTCAATTTTTTTGTCTGTTAGCAAATTGCAGGTATAGATTAAACCTGGTCTTTTTGGGCTGAGGGCAGGAGCTGAGTGATCTGATGTCACTCTCATCCTACTTAAATCCTGCCCACCGACATCAGTCTGTCGCACGGTGCTGCCACTCCATGTTCCTGTTGGAGCTGGAGAGTAACACTGTGAATCTGTGATACAAGCCAGTAGATAGCTATTGAAATGGGATGATGTCTGGTAAATAAGTTAGCAGTATGGTAATATATTGGCCTTTAGGGGTAAGATTACAGGCCATTTCATTAGCTGCTGAATAGCTGATGATTTGGGGATCTGGGTGGTTATACATCCTTTTGCTGTACAATAGTCTGTTCTCAAAGGTGTTTTTGGCAGTGTCAGTACAGTAGTGAATGTATATCTGTATCATGTTTTTGGCGCTGTTAGTACGATACGATTTTTTGTTTGTGGACGTTTCTCGCTGTGTCAGTACACTATCGATTTTGTATCTTGGGATATATTTACTGACAGTAATGAACTGTAATCTTTTCATGATTTCAACATACCTAAATAAAGGTAATTTTTGTTGTTAAAAATATGCTAATGTCATTAAAAAGCATTCTATTACTTTTTCACTTGTCTTTGTTGTGTTTTTTTAATGGCATGATCATATAATATAATATACTTGTGCTGCTACAAAAATATATATTTTGTTGTTGCAGCCCCCCCAATCAAAAAAATATCAGCCCTGGATGCAAAATAGTCTAGGTAGTCCACTGACCCTACCATTCATTAAATGTTCAAGCTAAAAACATTATTAGAAAGTACAGAAGATATCTGTTGATTTTGCCAGAAATACAGAATCCTTGCCAGTGCCTGTGGGTGGAACTGGAAACAAAAAACAATATCAGCCTTTGTTTGTGAGGGAAGCCTGACACAATCTGCAGGCACTGTCAATGCAGATAATGCCAGGCTTCCTTGGCTGCTGAAGGGCCTTGGCTGATATCAGGGCAAGGGAGGGGGAAAACTTTGTTTTTTTAGAACACACAGCCCCCAACACATCCTCCAACATTCCCAGAAATGTCGAAGATGATAAAAAACCAAAATATTTTCCGTATCTGCTCTTCCTGTTGAGCAAGGCCATACCCAGTAGACGTTTTGAGATCCTTCGGGATACCTGCTAGTTTGGTCAGTTTGTATGACTGTCAGAAGAACAGATGTATTTTATTTTTTATTGCCTTGATATATTGGAGACTGCTTTTTTAAAACAAAGAATGTTCATAAATAAATAGAACAGAACATTTGTTTTCATTACAGCTGGGCAAAGAATTTGCAAATGATGCTTGTGTAGCAAGTAAACGAATAAACCTTTCAGTAATTACTGGGCTGCTGCTAGAGAGAGCTCTAATGATTCCTAGAGTGACTTCATGAGACTAACAACCATCAAGCTCATATTAAACTCATTAAACTCAGAATGAGCAAGTGAGCACATGTGTTTTCTGTTCTCCTCTTGATACAGGTTAGTCACACGTGGTTTATGCTGTCTTTGTTCAGTTTTGTGTTTGTTCTGACATTCGCTTTAGTATCTTATATGTTAGTAATGGTAATTTTGTAACACAAATTGAAACACTTCTCCATGTGGCCTGAACTGACACTATAAAGAAAGTAGTTATCCATATAGTGTGATTTATTTCTGTTTGTCACATTAAACTCAGAATGAGCAAGTGAGCACATGTGTTTTCTGTTCTTCTCTTGATACAGGTTAGTCACACGTGGTTTATGCTATCTTTGTTCAGTTTTGTGTTTGTTCTGACATTCACTTTAGTATCTTATATGTTAGTAATGTTAACTTTGTAACACAAATTGAAACACTTCTCCATGTGGCCTGAACTGACACTATAAAGAAAGTAGATATCCATATAGTGTGATTTATTTCTGTTTGTCACATTAAACTCAGAATGAGCAAGTGAGCACATATGCTTTCTGTTCTCATCTTGATATAGATACTGCAGGCTGCATCTCTGTTATACGTTGCACTCAATTCAGTGATAATCCTGTAACATTTGAAGCATATGCTTATGTGAGAAATTTAGGTTTATCTTTATAGGCATTTAATTCTCTGGTGTCTTGTAAGAAGATTTTCTTCTTCTATTACCATATGTTGGATAGACACATACAGTAAATAACTGAGCAAAGGACTGTACATTTTACTTCTATTTATTTGAGCTTTATTTCAACTTACTTGCCAATTTTAGAAATCTCATAAGCATCATCAATGGTTCCCTTTCCAGCAGAAACAGCAGCTGTTACCAGAAGACGTGGACGTTTGCTCTCTTCGCCTTCTTTTTCAAATGCAGCAAGCAGTTCCTTAAACAAGGGAAAAAGATTTACAATATTCCTGAGTATTTAACTGAAAACACAAATAGCTGGATATGACTATTGTGCTGAACAAACTGCATATAACCCACTCAGCTTGAGAATTATATTGAGAATTAGCAATTCCCTGCTCCCAGGTCTCTGCATGCCGCTTGCTTCCCACAATCATGTGACCTTTCCAGCCGACAAGATTTTATCCAGCTCACAGCTAATGTGCACAGTTTCTGCCCTGATGGAGACCCTGACATTAAGGGGACCCTGATGTAAGGTGGGACTTTGATGTGGATTCTGATGAAAGAGGGACTCTGATTGGGCACAGATGTAAAAGGGACTTTAGGGACCCTGATGTAAGGGGGGACACTGATGGGGACTATGATGCAAGGGGGGACTCTGCTGTAAAAGGGACTCTGATGTAAGGGGACCCTGATGTGATGAGTGACTCTAATGTATGGGAGGCTCTGATTGGGAATTTGATGTAAGGAGGTACTCTGATTTAAAGAGAATTGTGATTTAAAGGAGGCTCTGTTGAGAACGGTGCAGAAAAAAATGTATTTTTGTTTAATGACTGTTTTAATGGCTAAAGGATATTTGGAACTTCTTTGATTTGTTTTACTGAAGTTTTTAATCTGTTGTTCCAAATATTATAATACTGATTACAACAATCTCAAAGTAAAAATCATTCATTCTTTTAAATATATTCACTAAGTTATAAAATTATTTTTATCAGCCCACAAACATTTGTAAAATATACTATGTTGCCCCCATTCTGATAAGTTTGGAGACCCTGTGTTAGAGGAATTTCTTTGTCATACCAGCCTTTCTTTTTCAAAATAGTTCATTCCTTTTCTTGCTCTAGGTATGTGTTTATATCAGCATACCATCCCTGGACCTGTCCTCAGTCTTACAAAAGTTCCCCTGTTGCATTATTCTTCAGCTATCGGCCTTCCACTGGTAGCAGCCACCATAGCATACACATGGTGTTAAGAAAAGAAATGAAGTGATAGGAGGTGATTGCGTTGCATGGTTTGGTGGGTCAAACCAAATACATAAATAGTAATTTGGTCTGCCAAGTAAGGGATAATATCCTAGAGACCAGGGGCGGACTGACCATTTGGAAACTCGGGCACTTCCCGAGGGCCCGGGGTCAGTAGCGGGCCCCATGAGATGCCCCTGGTACCTTTTTCATAGGCTTTTTTGAGTTTGGGCAAGGATGCAGGACCCCATGATCCCCTATTGCCCGGGGGCCCCATGAGTTGTCAGTCTGCCCCTGCTAGGGACCAATGCTGGGCATCAGGCTGTATACTGTGCACCCTTATCTAAATCAAAAGGAATATTATAATGTATAAATTAATACAATTCAATGATCCAATGTCTACAGAAGAACAAATAAAACTTCCATAGTATTTCAGAGAACAAAAAGAAAACAGTAGTCCTGCTAAATTGGTCCTGGCCTGTTTGCAGCAATACATTAACAGCTAGGAATCCTGTACTGGTACTATTTGGTGTGGAGCTTATAGTAAAAATGCTAAAGCTCCTGTACCTGTCCCTAACTTGTAAATTATCCCTGTCACTAAAGAACTTCTCCTACCAGAACCCTACCAGAAAAAAAGTTTTCAAAGCATTAGAACCATGTTAGGTTTTTATTGCCTTGACAGAAAGTGGTTGGACCAACTCAATTATTGCAACCTGTTTCAAGGTTTGTGTTCTTCTGTGCTACAGGCCATCATACAACCTACAGTTACCTTTAATTTAATAAGCTGTAAAGTTTTTTTTTTGTTTTTTTTAAGTGCTTGACAATTACTTATAGCTGTTATAGGCCTTTGCTCTTTCACAAGTTCACATCATTTTAAAGGCCTGACATATTTTGTATCTGTTTACTCAAAACAGTCCTACCTTTTATATTTAACATAAATGTGGATATTATATTGTTTTTGTGTGCACTAAAATTTATATGAATGTTTGTTTGTTTTTTTACTGATAATATGAATTTGACAACAAATGTGCAAACATCATGCACCATAAAAAAATGCAAATTTTAATCTACAGGTATTGTCCTTTCAGAAATTATATATTTTTATATATTTTATGTATATATAAATATATATGTTTTTAGTACATTTTATTGTAATATAAAAGTATATATTTTAACACGAGTGTGAAAACAAAAAAAACAGTTGAGGCAACAAAACTAATTAACCTGCTTGCCAGTAATGTAAATTAGTTGCATACCTGAATCAAAACTGTGAAGCGCTGTTTGTCTTCTGGAGGGCTACCTCTTTCTTCAGAGCCTGGATATTCCCAATCCAGATCCAAACCATCAAAACCAAACTTTCTAAGATGATTGATAACTGATTCAATGAATATCTGTCGATTTACAGCAGAGGACGACATTGCAGTAAACCTGAAAATAATTGTTAAACAAGCATCAAAACAGCATTTGCTATCCCCCTTTCAGGATTTCCTCTCTCTGAACACTGCCAGTCGCTAGAGTTACTTTTATACATTACTGCATATCTTACTTCTGTACTCCAAAATTCCATCCTCCAATGGCCAGTAAAATCAGAAGATCAGGATTCCTATAATACACAAAACACAGAATATGGGTAGGGTCAGTGGAAAGGCTTAGATAATATAAAATATGTTTTTAATTATTTTATTTTTGGGACTCAATGTCTTCTTTGCTCACAATATATGCATGTGTTTGCTTTGACATATGAACATGAAATGTCAATATGTACCATGAAAAACAAAGTCCTATGCAGGCTTCACCTTCACCATGCACCATGAAAAACAAAGTCCTATGCAGGATTCACCTTCACCAATCTGTTGCCAATGTGAATTCCCTAAAATGGACATTTTCAGTCCTCTCACTTCTCTCTGGCAATCAGTTGATAAATTCTCATTTGCCCCAGAAGACGTCACATGTGGTGAAATGCGTTGGGAGGAGCTATGTCCCGTGACATCATAATGTCTGGAAATGTCTTGTGTGAGTTCAGATCGACCTGGATTGTTTATTTGACATGTGGATATATTCCTTTATCATGTGAGTGTATTTTTAGCATTTTTCATAATAATTAGGGGCGCTATGCAGAGCATATTGTTCCCTTTTCATTCAAATTAACAAGGCACCAGCATGGAGAAATATTAGCAAAATTAATTTAGAAATTTAGGAAAAATGTCAATAAATCATTTGAGAAATGGCAAGCTGACCTTTCATGTGTTCCCCCACCCCATAAAACCACAATTTCTTTATAATGTGCTAGGCTGCTTTATTTAGTAGGAAAATACTTGAAGAGAGCAGAAAATGACTTGCAAAGGAGTTTATTAAATAAAGGAATATAGGCTTAGTGAATGACATGATGCTTTGCTGACTTCAATCTTCCAATCACATGCAAGCACAAATTCTTTTTTTTAATTTTCCTTCCACATGATTGGATATTCATTAAGTGATTTTTCACTTGACTTCTTTTCATTCACTAAATTAAGTGAAAATTCACTTTGCAAAGTAAATATGCTCTTAAAGTGCTATAAATTGCAGAACTGTCTGACCCCTAAATATGAACATTTCTCTTACCCCAACATGACTATAATCTTTGCAATTCATTGTTCACTGTTTAACAGAAGGTGAAATTTAGTATTTCATCTGCTTCAGTCACTTATATGACTTCTGTTAATATATTGCATGAAAGATAATTAAAGCCCTGAAGACGTAAATGACAGCAGGCTAAAGCATTTGTTATTGTTAATGAGGAGGCGTATTGGGGAAGGAGTAACTAGCATTTGGACAAAGAGGTGTTTTTTTTTACATGGAAGTCCTTTTTAAGAATTTATCCACAGATGAGCTAAGTTTGAATGGTACTTACTGTTTTTTAAGTGCAATAACCTGCTGGTATAGCTGCTCATCATTCTGTTCATAAGGAACGATTTTGTGATTTTCCATGGAAGCGAATGCATATATAATGTGTGTGCAGAGATTTGGGTCCACATTGTTTGGAAAATAATCAGTGGGAGACGGACGGTACTGAGACCAGTTGGTAAAGTAGCAGACCAGCTTGTAGGCAGAACCTAAGATAAAGAACATTGGAAAGATAAAAATGATGCACAAAGTTTTTGTTTACAAATGCTATGGATTGTGTGGACCAATGTAACTGTGCATATACAATGTCATACCTGTGGGATCCCCCTGGTCTATGATCTCCAATGCATTCCTGCCTGTGTTCCTGTGTACAACTTTGTCTGGCTGACTTCTCTTCTGCTTCCTATTCCTGATTTTTGGCTCCTAACTACGCTGACTTCTGGTTTCCTGACCCTGGCTTGCCTGATTACCCGCACTGGCATCCATACCCTGGATTCTGTATTGACTACGTTCCTGATCTATGTTGTATTTGCTATTTTGTTAATTGCACTTTCTGTCTCCACCTGGTTTATGGATCCTGACTGCTGGAAGTCACTGTAGGAGGCACTGCTCTTCTCTTAATCTCCACTAATTTATGGTTCCCATGCCAAGCAGCTGCCCTGCTGCTTACTATACACAATAGGTTGGTTGCTCAACACATGCACCATTCAGAGGACGCTTTGCATCTTCTCAGTGTATGCAAAGCATTCATTGAGAAAATGCAAAGCATTCTTTGAATTACACCCAAGCCATGTACAGGACCTTTGTTCAGAATGAAGCCTTCACCCTCTCGGCATGGGGCATGGAAGGTAGTGGGGTTTACTGTAGATGCACTGAATTCCAGTTTCTAGAAGGCCCCCACAGGCAGGGGCGGACCAACCATTTGGAAACTCGGGCGCTGCCCGAGGGCCCGGGGTCAGTAGGGGGCCCCATGAGATGCCCCTGGTACCTTTTTCATAGGCTTTTTTGAGTTTGGGCAAGGACACAGGGGCCCCATGATCCCCTATTGCCCGGGGGCCCCGCGAGTTTTCAGTCCGCCCCTGCCCACAGGTATACAGTATACATAGTTAAATTAGTCAATGCAATTATGTAAAAAATACTATACCTGGAATTCTTCTTTAACAATGTAAAAAGTATATTAGATTTTAGTTATTGGGCTTACATCTACTTTAATAAAGTGTGAAGAGAGGTTTATTGAACTTAAATGAAACTGAACATCCAGTGTTTACTACTACACAGCACTTCAATTATTGTTTACCCGCTCTTACCCATCCATTTTATGAAGGTGCTTTAAAATACACAAATACAAGATGAGTGAGTAACAAACCAGCCATCACTTCTAAGAGAGGGAAACACAGTTGAATTCAATACCTCATGTGTCTGGGACACCAGGAGTGCGCTAATTCCCCAACCTTGGGAATAGAGCAGCCAGGTGCTGTGCAAAACAGCCAGGTGCTGTGTCTTGAACACAAATTTGTGAACTGCTTTGCATTACTATTCCCACATCTGTGCAATACATCTTGCATTCTGAATTAGAGCAGCCAGAGACTTAACAGGTCCCCAACTGTTTATACATAGGTCTACAGTTTTTCTTCAGTTTGGGGTATCCCATGCACCCCCATTCCCCATCCAAGTTTATTGTTCATAAAATAAACACCAAAAACCCAAACCCCTAGACTGATTAGTGTGCACTTTGCCTCTGCACAAAAAGGGGTAATGCAGATGAGGGATAAGGGGATGTTGAGAGATCTTTGTAATCCTTCAGAAATTAAATGACACCACATGCTTCAGAGTTGTGTTGTCATGCCAAAGAAGACGGTAGGAGCATATTATATTTCTGACACATCAACAGTTATTATTTTGTACTTGCAGTATGCTTAAGGGATAAACACGGGGAAATGTGAATGTGCTCCAGAGATGTACTAAATATTTTTTTTTATTTTGCTTTGACTTAAGCTTTACATTATTTCAGCTGATAGTAAATAAAAAAATAATTGATTTGATTGCCAGAACGTTTGCAGACCACATATGAGAAATATGTATTGAATACAATGGAAATTGAACTATGGCGATCAGTAGCTTCCCCTTTCCTCATTAGAAGGCAAATTGTGTTGTACAAACATTATAATTGTGTACAATCATTTTGTATAGAATAGCTTTTCCATAAACCAGGCATTAGAAAAATCTTACCTAGCTGCAGAAGAGCCAGCAAACCTTTTAAAATAAAAAAGAACAATCAAAATTCTCAGTCATGTACAAAATCATCCAATATTCACACCCCATAAAGGGGGTAAATGAGAAATAATATACATCTAAACAGGTTCTACAATATTTGAAAGATGTTTTCCACAGCATTAAATGTGAGCAGTATAAGCATCTGGTACATCAGGCATATGGATAGGAGGAGAGAGCAGAGAGATAGAGAGATGAGCTCACTATTTTACAACTTCTCCTTCCACTGTTCAGTCACAGAATGTGGGAGGTACAAGATCTGCTGTTAGATAACTGCAGCAGAGAAAATCCAGGCTGTGCTGTATGCCAGAGTTGTGTAAATCTCTGATCCAGTTGGACAGAAATACAAATTCTTTAGCGGGTGAAAAATCTACTACATATATGTTATATCTGTGTATTTAGCTCTTTTTCTAGAGTGTAATAACATTTTAAATAAGCCCATGCTAGGGTCCTATATACTGTTTCAGCTTCTGTATTCTAACACCATTAAAGTGATATTAAAGTGTTACTAAACCCAGGACCCTGCATTCACTATATCTGGTCTCCCACTGTACACAGAACATGGAAGTGCAATTATTTTAGTAAATATAAACTGCTAAATACCTTTTCTCATCAGCAGTTAGAGAAGTCTTGTGATTCCTATCAGCACCTAACATTTGCATATGTTAAAGCTTGTAGGAGGCTGCAGGACCCCTGACCCATGTCTGGACAGTACTGGTTGACCCTGTGTTGATCACATGCACTCTCCCAAGGCATTTCTTAAAATAACAAACTTGTCATACTTACCTGCTCTGTACAATGGTTTTGCGCAGAGCAGCCCTGATCATCCTCTTCTTGGGTCCCACGACCACACTCCTGGCCCATCCTTCCTGCCTAGTGCCCCAAGGGCAAGCAGCTTGCTATGGGGACACCCAAGCAGGCTCACTCCAGAGCCACTGCTCTGCATGTCTATTCACACACAGAGCCTCAGCTCAGCCCCATCCTCTCTCTCTCTCCTCATTGGTTCACTGGCTGTGATTGACATGAAGAGTTTCTAAAGAGCCACGGCTCTTGTGCACAGCTGGATTGTAATGGGGCTCAGGTAAGTATTGGGGGGGCTCATGGGTCTTCTGCACACAGAAGGTTTTTTCATTTTCATGCATTAAATGCATGAAAGTAAAAAACCATGAGCCTTTACAGCCACTTTAGATGTCTTAACAATCCATAAACATATACAGTGCTCAGCATAAATGACTACACCCCTTATGAAAAGTAAGATTTGAATCAATACCTCAGTGAACACAAGAACAATTTCCAAAATTTTGATAAAACTGAGTTTTATAGAACATTTGTTTAGCTCATTACATGAAAGTAAGGTTGATAATATAACTTAGATAACAAAATCTTCAGTTTTACTCAAATTAGTTGATGTAAAAATGAATACACCGCACAACAAAAATTACTACATCTAGTATTTTGTATGACCTCCATGATTTGTAAGGACAGCACCAAGTCTTCTAAGCATGGAATGAACAAGTTGGCGACATATTGCAACTATCTGCATCTATCTTTTTCCATGCTTCAGAAATGACCTCTTTTAGAGCCTGGATGCTCAACTTGTCTCTTCAGAATTCCCCATAGGTGTTCGATTGGGTTCAGATCAGGAGACATACTTGGCCACTTAATCACTTTCACTCTGTTCATCTTCAGAAATGCAACAGTGGCCTTAGATGTGTTTTGGATCATTGTCATGTTGGAGAAGTGCACGACAACCAAGGATATGGAGTGATGGTAGCATCTTCTCTTTCAGTATAGAGCAGTACGTCTGTGAGTTCACGATACCATCAATGAAATGCAGCTCCCTGACACCAGCAGCACTCATGTAGCCCCACAGAATGACAATGCCACCACCTTGTTTCACTGTAGGCACCATTTTTATTTGTATTTCTCACTTTTGCGACACCATACAGTTTTGAAGCCATCACTTTCAAAAACATGTATCTTGGTAGCATCACTCCAGAGTACAGAGTCCCGGTAGTCTTCTTTTTCAGCATGGGCGCTGGCATCTTCGAGGAGGGCTTTTTTGTGCATGGGCTTCAGGAGAGGGTTCCTTTGTGGACAACACCCATGCATGTCATTCTTCTGCAGTGCACACCGTATTGTATCATGGGAAGCAATCACCCCAGTTTGGCTTTCTACTTCTTTAGCTAACTGCAGTGAACTTGCATGGCGATTTTCTTCAATCCTTCTCATCAGAAGACACTCCTGTCGAGGTATTAACTTCCGTGGATGCTTGGACGTCTCTCTGTGAGATGGTTGCAGTTCGATCTTTATAAAATGTTTGTATCACTTTTGCTACAGTATTCTGAATAATAAGTAAAGCTTTGCTGATCTTCTTGTAGCCTTCACCTTTCTTGTGTAAAGAAATTAGTTTCCTTCTCAGGCCTTGGGACATTTATCTTCCATGTGGTGCCATTGCTGACAGCATGAAACGGGAAGGGGTTTTCTTTGTTAAGTAATGCCCTTTTATAATCAACTGGCTGCTGGAAACCTGTTTAATGAACAATTAGACTCACCTGTAGTTGAATTCTTGTTAGTTAGGATTTTGTTGTCTAAAATTTAGCTTTGCTCCTAAGACTTTCATTTGGGTGTATTCATTTTTGCATCAACTAATTTGAGTAAAACTGAAGATTTTGTAATCTAAGTTATGTTATTAACCTTACTTTCATGTAATGAGCTAAACAAATGTTCTATAAAACTCAGTTTTGTCAAAATTTAGGGAATTGTTCTTGTGTTCATTGAGATATTGATTAAATGATTAAAATCTTACTTTTTGAAAGGGGTGTACTCATTTATGCTGAGCACTGTATATATATTTCCTTGAGTGTTTAAACCAATACATTAACCACAATTTAGACATTTTCAGTCAAGAAATATTACAAAATTATACACATTAAAGTGTATGTGCTCAAAAAAACCCCAAAGTGCTCAGTGCTGTGCTTATTCCAAGCCACTAGTCAATTCATGTCATTTTTCATCGAATGGTGATTAATATTAACTGCTTGCCCATCGTCCTATAGTAGAATTCCTGCTACAGGGCGGTGGGGTTTGGCAAAATCACGTATATATATATATATATATATATATATACGTGATTTGCATTTCCGGCTAGGGGGCGTGTGCCGTCAATCAACAAGTCCTAGAAGGATGATTCCCCGGGGGGAGTCTAAATGGCTTACCGCTGCTGTAAGTGTCTATGGATGCACACAGCGCGCTGGGTGACACATGTGCACAGGTGCCTCCTTGGCACTTGGCTTGTTGAGCAGTCACCTGGAAGAGGGAGGGAGGAGCAGACAGCACCTGCGGGAGACTGCTAAAGAGGAGGTGAGGGACCTTCCTGTGCAATATCTTTGCAAAAAGCAAATAAGTATAACCTTTTTTTAGTTTTTTTTTTCTTTTAAAAAAACCTTTAATATCACTTTAAGGAAAATCTAAAAGGCTATATTAAATACCAAAACAAGTGTACAATAGAAATCACCTGATATAGATATATGCGTTAGTAAAAAGTAAAAAAAAGTAGAAATCACCCCACCACCCATTATGTTGAGATTTTCTTTCACTTCCTGTAAAGACAGAGGAAATCTCATTGGAAACACAGACAGCAATAAAACCCTTGGAGGGATTCTAACTCTACTATCCAAAAAAAAAAAAGAAAAAATGGCTAGAGTTGCATTTTAAACTGCAATTTATTCTACATTTAATTTTAATAGTTGTTAAGTATTGTAGAATAACTATAACTAATAATTAGAAGGCCCACTTGTGACATATTTTGTTTTTTTCTTTACACACTATTGTTCATTTTATACCACCTAACTGCTTTAGCCTTGACACCTTTTCTGTTTGAATTATTTTTCATTTCCAATCATTTTTATTAGTTATATTCCAGAATTAATAAATAAGATGCTTGAGCTATTACATATATCATACCATAACATTTTACTCATACTAAAGAGAACAATTCCAGAAGAAATACAAACATTCCCCTTATTCCCAGAGTACAATATATATGGAGTCAGACTAAGGGTTCCAGGGCATCCATACAGAAAGTGGAGGACTGTTATTCTGCCTGTCTAAATATCGTCTTATATATCACACATTTTTGACCAGACAATACCCCCTTCAGTCAAGATTAGCCTAAGTTCATCGTCAGGTTACACACTGGGTTCGTAGGGTTGGTTCTCTCAGGAAGCTGAACCACAGAGCTAAGGTTCATGTCCTAAAATTCTAGGTCTCCTTCCTTTGTACATTGTTCCAAAGTGAGAAAGGGAATGTGCAAAAATAATAAATGGAACAAAATGGAAAAAAAGAGAGCAGAGAAAAGCGTGCAGCCCATCCATTCCAGGTTTATAATATCGCTAGCGTGTCATGTGGTTCCAGTTTTCTCAAACAGTTTAACAGTGTTTTAGAATAACTGAGACACACTTATTAACCATGATTCAACTACAGCGTAAGTCGACCATAGGTATATTGAATCTTGGCCAGTTCAGAAGGGACCAGCCGAGATTTGATCCATTTATGGGCAGGCTGATGGTACCCAAGCCGATACACAACCAGCGTGTTGGATTTCAGCATGTGATAATTGCCAGAAGCTATAGCCATTAGGGCTCCCCACGATATCCACCCTCCAGGAGAATACAATAGCTCTGCGGGAGGGATTCCCCCATTAACACTGACTGTGTTGATGAGAGAATCTACTTTCTTTCCTGCAACCTGTGACTGCAGGAAAGAAAATTGCATAATCTATGGCCTGCCTTAGCCATCACCAGTGATTCATTTTTTCTATATTGTCCTTGTTCTCTCATCTGAAATAGATTATTTAATTAGGACCCCATGCTATAGAGTTTGTTGGTAAATTTTGTTGATATGACAGATTTGAGTTGTGACATCATCCGCCCATCCTATCCACCTTATCCAATCATAAAAGGCTTTGTCAATCAATAAAAAGTGCAGCACTGAAAATGCTTATAATGAGAAATATTGTCACAAAATAATATAAATATTGTCGGCAATAAATAAATATTAATCTATATTTAAAATCAAAGTGAATGTGGCGCAACATCAAGTGCCAATTAAGAACGTGATAATATCGATTATCTGTAAATCAGAAAAGTGTTCAAAGATATTGCAGGCTTGACGCGGTCAGGTCAGCAAATTAGTGCTCCATTCACATATAATCATTTGTGACTTCCGGAAAAATCCGTGTGATTCAATCCGTGTGATACTGTATAAAATGCACACTCACCAGATGCACTTAAAATACGCACATTAAGCATAATATGACTCTGTAGGGAGCCCTTTAGGTAGATCTGTCAGCCAGCCTGGAACAAGGATCCCTCCTCTGGATACAAGCCTCCTCTGCAGCCATGCTTCCTCTGGGGTTCTCTGTGATCTTTAGCTCAGATCAGAACCAATGATAAAAATTGCCTCATAATGTAGTAGTTTTAAAATGGTAATTTATTGATTCTAGATGATCATCCAGCAAAAGAATGCATAAAAATTGCATCAACATGCATTAATGGGCATAAAATAACGAAATTCCTTATGGTATTAACATGTGGCTGATCAGTCACTCTCCAAAATGGCCGCCGGACCTTCATGCTGCTCCGGCGGCGTGACGTCACGAGGTATGGCTCCTCTTTGACGTGTTTTGTGCCAAGCAAGTTATCAAAAGGGGTGTGCCTAACGTCGGACATCCATATCCTCTTTTTATACTGGCGATGCGCACGCACAGGCGCCATTTTGATGGCTACGGAGCGGTGCCATTTTTCTGGTGATGTAAATTAAACAAGTATAATGAATGCACATGCACATGCGCAAGTGCATAACCCGGCCAGAAGAAAACATCATACACCGGATTTATAAGCCAACCAAAAAGTATTCTGACAATCAAATTGCATACACGGCTACAAATGAATATATTTACCGTAATCTTAATATCATAAGGGAAATAACCGATGTCCATATTTAATTGCATACATATAAAACCTCATTATAGATATATCATCGGACATTGTGGATTTATCCCTATATCCATACTACTGCAAAAATAGCGAAAATAGCAAAATTAGCAAAAATAGCAACCCCTCAGGTGAGAATTCAATAAAAGGAGAGCAGAAGGAATTATAAAATTGCATCAAACTGTCAATCCACACTTACTGTTTGTAAAAATTGGTCTAATGACCTCCCAAAACAATAGTGCTATATTCCATAAGTTTAAAAATACACATTTTAAACACTCTGGGACCAAACCACAATGTGGGATCATACAACTCGCATTACGTATATAAAAGCTATGTTTAGTAAAAATAGACCAATACAAAATATCAAATGAAATAAAACTTCCGTATAGAACTAAATTGACTGGTAAATGAAAATGTACATCCCAACACACTTCTAAATTAACCACTTGAGCTCCTGAGGATTTACCCCCCTTAATAACCAGGCCTCTTTTTGCTACTCGGCGCTGCACTAATTCAACTGATAATTGCGCGGTCATGCAATGCTGCACCCAAACGAAATTTACGTCCTTTTTTTCACACAAATAGAGCTTTCTTTCGGTGTAATTTGATCACCTGTGCGCTTTTTATTTTTCACGCTATAAACAAAAAAAGGCCAAAAATTTTGAAGAAAAACAATATTTTTTATTTTCAGCTATAAAAAATATATAGTAAACTCAAAGTTGGTTATAAATTTAGGCCAAAATGTATTCTGCTACATGTTTTTGGTAAAAAAAATCCCAATAAGTGTATATTGATTGCTTTGTACGGAAGTTATCGCGTCTACAAACTATGGTATAAATACTGCAATTTACGCCATTTTTCTGCTATACAGCGCTGCGCTAGTTTAACGGACAATTGCGCAGTCATGCAATATGGTACATAAATGAAATTTACATCCTTTTTTTCCCCACAAATTGAGCTTTCTTTCAGTGGTATTTGATCGCCTGTGCGGTTTTTATTTTCTGCGCTATAAAAAAAAAAGTCTGACAATTTTGAGGAAAAAAAACAATATATTGGACTTTTTGCTATAAAACATGTCCAGTAAAAAAAAATGCAAAAATCAAATTTAGTCAAAAATTTCTGGCAAAATGCATTCTGCGACATGTCTTTGCTAAAAAAAAACCCAATACGTGTAAATTAATTGGTTTACGTGAAAGTTATAGCGTTTACAAATGGCGGGAAAGATACTGGGACTTTTAGGGTTTTTTTTATACTAATAATGGCAGCGATCAGCGAATTATGGCGGCGATCAGGGACTTATGGCAGCGACCAGCGACTTATGGCGGGACTGCGGGACTGCGGGACTGCGGTGGACATTCTGACATTGGGGGGTACTGACTTGGGGTCACTGACATCCCCAAAAACACTAATACAGTGATCAGTGCAAAAAAAAAAAACTGACACTGTACTAATGGCAATGGGGAGGAAGGGGTTAACTTTATTTTGCAGGGAAGGGTTATAGGAGTGAGGGGAGTGTTTTACTAGGGAGCGGGGGTGTGTGCTGGGCGGGACAAGGCTGATCGAGAAAGAGAAGCTGTTCTTTCTCGATTAGCTCATCCTCGAGCTGACAGGGAGTTGACAGACAGCACAGCTACTGCAGCTGTGCTGTCTGTCACTGTTTACCGCCGATTGCCGGGACATAGCCGCTAAGGAGCGACTGTGACCAGGCGATTGACTTTGGCGGTGATCCGCGGGACAAATAGGGCGGCGGCGCACCTAGCACGCACCCCCGATTTGTTTACAAAACACACGTTTTAAAACGTGGTTTTGACTGCGAGTGCCGCCCTGCCGCCGTATATGTACAGTGGCTGGGCGGCATGCGGTTAATTGGTCATAATACCATTATCTATAAATAATGACTAAAATTAAATTAATTTACTGTGGTTTGAACGCTCGCTATATCCTTGCTATAAAATGCTTTGTATTTATTAAAATAATACTAGGCTTCTCTGGATGGTGGCAGTGCCAAGCGAGCAACCCCTGTGTGCATGCCATTAAAGTGCAAGCCATTGAAGTAGCACCCCTAGATCATGGTTATCACTGTATTTAGAGCAGACTACTACAGTGATCTTCAGCAACACCAACTGCCCTGTGGATATCAGATATGGATACTTACAGTGAGCCAAGCTAGAAAAAATGAAAATTTGCAAACAAGATAATTTTGCATCTGGCTGAGGTTTTTAGGGTTCAAGAATGCCTCTCTGCATTATCAATATTCTATAGCTCACAGCAGTTCATTTTACTTAAAGTGGTTGTAAATCTCAGAAATTAAAGCACATAGTTCTATAGTATTTACTTACCTCTCCCCAAACTAATAAGTGTCTTTGCCCTCTGCTACCCCTTTCCTCTGCTATATCCATGAGTCAGAGCTGACAAGTTTTCCTTGGGGAGGGAGCTCCAGCACACAGCCTGATTGACAGGCTCAGCTCTGTTCTTGTGTGCTGTGTGAAGGGGGGGTGTCTCCTCCCTCCAATTAGCTCTCAGAGCTCTTGTACAGTGTGTATCTGCAGCTCCCCACCCCCTGCTTTAAGAGTCTGTGAAAAATCCTTTCCATCTCTGAGCTTTACAAGGCTGTGCAGGACAAATGCTGCCAAAAACAACTTATGTAGGAGGATTTGTTTAATTTCTGTGTATCACCTGAGCATAATCACTTCACTGGGTATAGGTAAGGGTTTACAAACACTTTAAATAGCAATTTTCTTTGGCATATAGCAGATGGGGATAAATAAATGCCTTCCAGCTAACACTGGTTCTAGCTTTTATTTGATTCAGATTGTAATATGGAATTAGACATTAAACACTTCAGTACCGTCTGCCTGCTCACATTGTACTGTGGATAGGCAGCTCCTACAGGCACAGCAACATACCTGCTTCTGGGTTCAGGGTGCGTGTGCGAGCTCCCCTTCCTGCCAACTCCCGCTGTGATTGGACACAACGGGATTTTGAAAGCAGTTCCTGACCAAGAAGGAATGAATTTTAATTTTTGTAAAAAGCAGCACATAATTCACACATTAACACTTGTTAGGCATACCCCTTGATTACCATGAGACGTTAACCCCTTCCCAGTCATGTCATTAGTACAGTGACAGTGTATAATATTATCACTGATCACTGTATTGGTGTCACTGGTGATGTCAGTGTCAGTTAGTCAGTTCCCACCCAGTGTAAGTGTCAGATTGCTCGCCACACTATCACAATCTCACTATATATTGCTGATCTCCGCCATTAAAAAAGTAAATAAAACTATATACCATAGTTTGTAGACGCTATAACGTTTCCATAACCAATATACTCTTATTGGGATTTTTGATCAAAGACATGTAGCAGAATACATTGTGGCCTGAATTTATGTAGCAATTTTAATTTTTTTTATTGGATACGTTTATAGCAGAAAGTACATTTTTTTCGCAAAAATATAATATAATAACAAATAAAAAACCCAGTGGTGATCAAATACACCAAAAGAAATCTCTATTTTTGTGAGAAATTATATAAAATTAATTTGGGTATATCGTTGCATGACCGTGCAATTGCAAATTAAAGTAGCGCAGTGCTACATAGCAAAAAACCTTCTGGAGCTCAAGTGGTTAAAAATACATGATTGCTGTAATAGAATTAACAAGCACAATTTAAAGACCTTATTCCTAAATTGCTAGCACAGGATTATCATTCATACATTTTGCACGTATCGGGTCTTAACCAATCCAAAATATATGCCTGACACATGACTGTTTACACAATGTTCACGCATCCCGGTTGTTCATGCAACCCACCTGCCCACACCAGTATCTTCTGCATGTTGCCGTCTGTCTAAGCACTGACTGAAGATAGAGTAAAGACATCTACTTATAATAGGGAGGAGCCCATATCAGTGTGGGAACAGTGCAGGTGGTAATGCAGATATGACAGTATCCAAATTTCACATATCTAACAATTAAAGTACAAATATATATTTATCATCCATATATAGAATTGTAAACAGCCTAAATGACAAATCAGAGCCTCATGCTGGTTTCAGAATGGCTTCTTCTCCCTTCTTGCAGAAGCCTAGGCATTGCCAGTTAACCTTGACTGCAGTTAATGCTGCCAAGGATATCGTTACTCATAAAACTGTGTGCCAGATGGGACTAGAACACTGCCAGGTGTGATTCTAGCTTTTATATGATTCCGATTATGAAATTGTGCCACAGCCCTTAAAATACATGATTGCAGCCATATTAACTCATAGAAATAACTCATACAATACAAAATCCTTATTAGTCATTTGATAGCACAGGATTATCAGCCATACGTTTTGCAGGTGTCATGTACAGTATTTACCAAACCAAATACATGCCTGAGTGTTCATGCGCTTTGTATGAAACATTTCTTTGGTCAAGGTATTGTATCAGTAGTCTTTGACAACTCAAACTCTTTGTTGATTTAAAGCAGTGTTTCTCAACCTTTTTTCGGTCAAGGTACCCTTTAAAATTCTGCACAATCTTGAGGCACCCCATTCTAAAATGTAAAAAACTGAACTAATTGTTTTATGTATCACAGCAACATCAACATACATAGGACACCCAACATTAGAGGTGATATATTCTTCCAAAGCAAATACACCTTTGCACACTGGTACTGACTAAAGTTCCAGTGTTTCTCTCCTCCAGTTTCTCTCTCTCTCACTCAGTGCTGATGGAGAGGGGCAGGGGAGGGGCACACAAGGATGCTGTGTAGGCACCCGACATCTTCCTTATCAACTGATGACATCATTGGTTGTCAGGATGCTGGTGAATAGAAGGTTGCAATGGTGCACAATGAAAACCTATTACTTTCTGTAACTAAAAGACTTAGTCTTGATCCCCCCACTGGCCTGTAAACAAATTCTGCTCAATTTTTAGGCATTTTGCCAAGGCACCCCTGAAGACAAGTGAAGGCACCCCAAGGTGTTTGGGCACCCTGGTTGAAAAAGGCTAGTTTAAAGAGTGCTCTTCTTCTTTAATAAGATTGTATTTTAGAAAACATGTTTTACTTACAAAGTAACACAGAGACAATCTCTCACACAAGACAGATGGGTGAAAAAAGTAGCGGAATGCAGCAACAGGTATTTACTTCTATAAGGGTGTATGAATATATATCATTGGATATATCATGGATACAGAAAACCATAGTAGCATCATAGTAACAATAGAAGTTTACATCACATCTATCCACCAGGACCCTACAGCATCAAATTTGTGTGATGCATTATGCAAGTAATATGTATGTTTCTCAAATGAAATGCATCTCTCTAATTCAGATCTCCATTCTTCCAAAGTGGGCAGGTTAGTAGATACCCATTTAAGGTCTATTGTCCTGTGGGCAACAAAGAGTAATCTAGTAACTGCTAAGGTCAGGTAGTCATCTATAAGAGAAATGTCATAATAGCCTAAATTAAAAAAATGGATCAATCTTCAAATCAACACCAAATAGGTCATTAAGAGTTGTGATTCCACCTTCCCAGTTCCACCTAGGTTGGGGACAGCGCCATAGGAGTGTACGAGGATGCCCTGTGGATGATTAGACCCGTTGCAAGCAGGAAGTTGATCTTGTGGAGAAATGTGGGTGTGCACTACAGAATGAAAGATGAAAAGTTGCATCAACTTATGTGAGGGGAGTGCTCCTCCATACTTTAAGAGGAAGTAAGCTCAGAGATTTACCTAAACCCAAAACATATATATTCAAGGTATGCCTTTGGTGATAACAGATGCAATGGTCAGTGTACAATGGCTGGCTTTAAAGATGATCTCATGTGCAGTACTATGGCAACTGCTGAAATAAACAGAGACTAAGATATCACCATCCTTGGCTGTAAAGGATTCTGCTTTAGGTTACAACTACGTACCAACAGTCCTTGGTTAACAATCAGAGTTCCCAGGAAGAAGTTCTAAGGCTGGCAATACACAACTAGTTTTTCTTTTTTTCCGTTCAGCTAGTGAATAACAGATTACATAGTTACATAGTTAGTCTGGCTGAAAAAAGACAAAAGTCCATCTAGTTCAACCATTTTAAAAAAAAGTTATAATCCTATACCCACAGTTGATCCAGAGGAAGGCAAAAAAAACAGAAAAGCATGATGCAATTTGCTCCTGCAGGGGAAAAAATTCCCTCCTGATCCCCCGAGAGGCAATCGGATATTTCCTGGATCAACTTTACCTATAAATGTTAGTATCCAGTTATATTCTGTGTATCTAGAAAACAATACAGGCCTTTTTTAAAGCTGGCCAGAACCAACTCTATTCCACATTTTCACAGCTCTCACTGTGAAGAAACCTTTCCGTATTTGGAGATTAAATCTCTTTTTCTCCAGACATAAAGAGTTCCCCCTTGTCCTCTGTGATGACCTCAGGTGAATAGCTCTACAATGAGTTCACTATACGAACCACTGATGTATTTATACATGTTGATCATATCTCCCCTTAATCTCCTCTTCTCAAGAGAGAATACATTCAGTTCTTCTAATCTTTCCTCATAGCTGAGCTCCTCCTTGCCTCTTATCAGTTTGGTTGCCCTTCTCTTTACTTTCTCCAGTTCCCCAATGTTCTTTTTGTGAATTGGTGCCCAAAACTGAACTGCATATTCCAGATGAGGTATTACTAATGATTTGAATAGGGGTAGAATGATATCCTCTTTTACAGTAATACAAGAGAGGATTTTGCTTGCTTTAGAAACCTCAGCTTGGCTTTGCATGCCATTATTAAGCTTATGATCTACCAGAACTCCCAGATCCTTCTCCACCATTGATTCCCCCAGTTGTACTCCCCCTGGTATGTATGATGCATGCATATTCTTATCCCCCAAGTGCATAACCTTACATTTATCAACATTAAACCACATTTGCCACATAGTTGCCCAATTAAACAGTGCATTGAGGTCTGCTTGTAAGTTGGAGACATCCTGTAAGGACGTTATTCCACTGCACAGCTTGGTGACATCTGCAAAGACTGAAACAATATTTCTAATCCCAGACCCTATATAATTTATAAATATATTAAAAAGTAAGGGTCCCAACACTGAACCTTGGAGATTAAATCTCTTTTCCTCCAGACATAAAGAGTGCCCCCTTGTCCTCTGTGATGACCTCAGGGTGAATAGCACTACACTGAGTTCACTTAAACCCTAGACCATTCAGAGTATGAATCATCAACCACTATTCTCTGAATTTGGTATTTTAGACAGTTTTCTATCCATTTACATACGGATTTTTTCAAGCCAGTAGACTTTAACTTACACGTTAGCCATGTGTGGGGAACTGTGTCAAGCGCTTTTGCAAAATCCAAGTATACCACGTCCACAGCCCCCCCTCTCTCCAGGGTTTTGCTCACCTCCTCATAAAAAGAAATCAAACTTGTTTGACAACTTCTGTCTTTCATGAATCCATGTTGTCTGTTGCTTACAATATTTTAAGCAAGAACTCATCTACGTGGTCTTTCATTAAATTCTCCAGTATCTTCCCAACTATAGAAGTTAAACTAACAGGTCTATAATTACTTGGTAAAGATTTTGATCCCTTTTTAAATATTGGCACCACATTGGCCTTATGCCAATCCAGTGGTACTATGCCAGTCATTAAAGAGTTTCTAAAAATTAGAAATAATGGCTTTGAAATGACAGAGCTCAATTCTTTAAGGACCCGTGGGTGTATAACATCCGGTCCAGGTGCTTTATTCTCCTTTATTCTGTCTAAATATTTTTGGATCATATCAGTTTGAACCAATGTGGATCATCTGGGGCTGTGTCAATACCTTGCCCATTATGGACAAGAGCTCCCCCATGCTCCTTTGTATACACAGAGCTGAAGAAGGTATTTCATAAATTTGTCTTCTTTGTTCCCAGTCATTCACTCTAGATTATTTTGTAAAGGGCCTAAATGCTCGGACCAAACCTTTTTACTATTAATATATTTGAAGAATGTTTAGGGGTTTGTCCTGCTATCTTTTGCAATCTGACATTCATTTTCTAATTTTGTGGCCTTTATTTCCTTGTTACATATTCTGTTATATTCTTTGTAAAATTTAAATGATAATAGCGTTCTTTCATTTTTATATTTTATAAAAGCTCTTTTCTTATTATTTATAGCTTTTTTAACATTGGCTGTAAGCCACATAGGTTTCATTTTTTTAGCCTTTTAAACTTGTTGCTATGGGAATATATTTTGCAGTGTTAACATACAGTCTTTTTGAAGAACTCCCATTTCTGTGTTGTGTTCATGAATGCCAATATTCTCTCCCAGTCTAAGTGTTGGAGAGCAGTTCAGCCTTGGAAAATTAGCTCTCTTAAAGTTGAGTGTTTTAATTTTCTCCGTATGTGCTTGTTGTTCACAGCTAACAATAAATTAAATCATGTTATGGTCACTGCTACCCAGATGTTCTTTTATATGGACATTAGTTTATAAGTTTGAGATTACCAGGTCCAGAAAAACATCATTCCTAGTTGGGGCATCTATGAACTGTACCATAAAGTTGCCCTGTAGTAGGTTTATACATGTTTACCCTTTAACTGTTCCTGCTATGTCATTACTCCAGTCAGTTGCCGGGTAGTTAAAATACCCCATTATTATCATTGTCCCAGCCCTTGCAGCCCTTTTGATCTGTGAAAGCAGCTGAGTCTCCACCCCCTCATTAACACTGGGTGGCCTATAACAAACTTCAATGATTACAAAATCTGTAGTACGCACCCCCATGTGCAGTTCCACCCATAATGCTTCAGCCTCATCACACTCTCCATCAACTAGGTCAGCCAGGAATATTATTGGCCCAGCCATGTGAAGCATGAAGCCGAGGTTTAGCAATACCAATTAAATCATAGTTCTCTTCATGCACCAGAGCTTCCAACTCACCTATTTTGCTCTGCAAAATTCTGGCAGTGGTGAACAAACACTTTAATTCATTGACACCTTTTGCACATGTATGTTGCAGGTTTTATATTTTCTCCTACAAATGGTACCAATTCCAATGGTTGTTTGTAACATGGGAACCTTCCTATCACCTGCCATAGCCTTCCCCCCATCTTTCCCCATTCCACCCACCAATAAGAACTGACCCCTGTCTGATCTGTCTGCCCCATTATAATCTAATTCTCCCTTCCCCCACGATCCTAGTTTAAATACTCCTCCAGCCGTCCCATAAACCTCACCCCCAGCACAGCAGACCCTCTTTCTAAGGTGCAAACCATCTCTAGCATGTAGGTTGCACCCCAATGAAAAGTCAGCCAAGTGCTCTAGAAACCCAAATCCTTCCTTCTTACACCAGGTCTTTAGCCACACATTCAGTTCTCTAATCTCCCCCTGTCTCTTCTGTGTTGTGCATGGCACAGGTAATATTTCATAGAATATCACCTTGGAGGTCCTTCCCTTCAACTTGCAGCCTAGTTCTTTAAATTGATTCTTAAGGAGCCTCCACCTGCCATGTATGGGCCAAGACAGCTGAGTTATGCCCAGCTCCTTCCAATAATTTAACAACTAGTCAACCACATGCCATACCCTGGCACCAGGGAGACAGAAAACCATTCAGTTGAGGCAATCCTGGCGATAAATTATTCTATCAGTCCTTCTGATGATAGAATCCCTATTAACACAACAACTGTCTTCCTGCACTACCCTCACTGCCCCTCTCAGATGGTCTGCATTCCTGGCTGTTAGAGATAGCAATGTCATCCAGGGCTGCCCCCCCTGAACTTGCCACCCCCACATCTTCACCCAACTTGGCAAATCTGTTTGGGTGCTCCAACCCAGGGCTGGCCTTCCATCTTCCTACCAGATAATTCTGACTAGCCCCTCCACCCTCCATTCCTCCAACAACACAGCGAGGTGTGGGAATACATGTGTGTACATTTTTTCTGCAGCTTTGGTAACGCTAGATGCTGGGGGCATGCTTGGCAGGTGGGAGGAGTTATCTGATTTTGTGCACAGTAATACAGCTGAGTTCTGTTGCTGGCATATAGTGGTTTAGTAGCTGTGTGACAGGTAGATCTTTTTCCAATCTATAGCAATTCTTCCTAGGTTCCCCTTGCTGCAAGCTGCAGTCAGAAGCTCATAGAGTAGGTGTAGGCAACTTTCGGCACTCCAGCTGTTGTGAAACTACTGTTATACATATTAATAAATGACTAATAATTAATGCCTTTAATTTCATACAGTGCCGTGCTTCACTTCTCTTATTCCCTTTTACTTAGGAGTACAATTAAAAAGTGTATATACACTTTTCCAGAACACAAAAAACTGTGTGCATATTTTTTTAATTGTACTCCTAAGTAATAGGGAATGAGAGAAGTGAAGTGCGACACTGTATGAAATTAATTGCTGCTATATCACATACTTGTTATGAGAGTATGATTAATGTTTTAATGCTTAAAGTGTTACTAAACCCACAACATTAAAATCAGTCTGTATATGCAGTAAAGCATGCTTGTTATACTCATTGTAAAATCTAAGGGGTTAATACTCTGCATTGTGTAAAAACGATGTTTGATCCTGGCTTCTCTGATCCTCTCCTTCTTCCAGTGCCCCGCTCTTATCTCCTGATCAGATATATCTGTGGAATCACTCTGCACATGCTCAGTTTGATGTGTATTACTAGTGAGGAGAGTGCATGCGATGAGTATAGGGCCAATCAGCACTGTCCAGACAGTGGTCAGAGGTCAGAGGTCCTGCATCCTCCTAGACCAGAATGAAAACGCCTCCTACAAGCTTTAACCCGTACTCGGCTGGACACTGACAGAAGTCACAAGACTGCTATATACTGCTGATGAGAAAAGGTATTTAGCAATTTATATTTACTAAAATAATTGCATTTCCATATTCTGAGGTAAATGCCTGCTTATAGCAAAGTAAAGCAAATTGTGTAAAAAAAATAAAAAAAATACTGATCACTTCCCCAAAGTAGTATAATGTTACTATGGTAACATTATACTACTTTGGACATAGTGAAATATGAAAAAAAATCTTTAAAAAAAAGAAATCAATTTTATAAAAAATTAAACATTAAAAAAAAATATCAATTTTTTTTTTTTGTACTGTCACCAGTCAGTGTCCCTGATCACCGCCATGCCAGTTATATGATGATGCTGTACTGCACTGGTGACAGTATGTAAAAAAAAAAAAATAGTGAAAATCATTTTTTTAATTTCTTCATTTTCCGAAAAAATTACAACTTCAAAAAACCTGTTATGAAATACGTTGGACTCTCTACATTGCAAAAAGGGGTAATTTGGGGGATATCTGTACTGTTCTGACATTCTTGGACCTCAAGAAATTAGATTGGCTGTCAGTACTTCAGGATTGATCAATATTCAGATCTATACCATAGTTTGTGAACTCTATAACTTTCCTACAGACTAAATAATAAATACTACTTTGGGTTATTTTCACCAAAGAAATGTAGCAGAATACATATTGGCCTAAATTTATAAAGAACAATTATTTATTTGCAAACTTTTATATAAGAAACTAAGAAAAAAATGTGTTGTTTTTTTTTAATTTTCAGTCTTTTTTTTGTTAATTTAGAAAAAAATAAAAGCCCCAGCAGTGATTAAATACCACCAAAAGAAATCTCTAGTTGTGTGAATAAATTGATAAAAATTTAGTTTGGGAACAGTGTTGCATGAACGCACAATTGTCATTCAAAGTGTGACAGCACTGAAACCTGAAAATGGGCCTGGGCAGGAAGGGGGTAAAAGTGCCCGGTATGGAAGTGGTTAAGCAATAGACAGCATGGATTCATGAAGGACAGAAGTTATCAAACAAATTGATTTCTTTTTATGAGGAGGTAAGCAAACACTTAAAGAAGTGGCTGTGGATATAGTATACTTGGATTTTGCAAAAGCGTTTGACACAGTTCGCACAGGTGGCTAATGTGTAAGGTAAAGTCTACAGGCTTGGAAAAATCCGTATGTAAATGGATAGAAAACTGGGTAAAAGATCATATTCAGAGAGTAGTGGTTAATGATTCATACTCTGAATGGTCTAGGGTCATCAGTGGTGTACCCCAAGGTTCAGTGTTGGGACCCTTACTTTTTAATATATTTATAAATGATATAGGGTCTGGGATTAAAAATATAATTTCAGTCTTTGCAGATGACACCAAGCTGTGCAGTGGAATAACATCCTTATAGGATGTCTCCAATTTACAAGCTGACCTCAATGCACTGTTTAATTGGGCAACTATGAGACAAATGAGGTTTAAAGTGTTACTAAACCCACAACAGTAAAATCAGTCTGTATATGCAGTAAAGCATGCTTGTTATACTCACTGGGGAACCTAAGGAGTTAATCCTCTCCATTGTGTAAAAAAACAGTTTGATCCTCTCTTCTCTGATCCTCCCTTTCTTCTGCTGTCCCCAACCTATCTGCTGATAGAACAGAGCCTTGGGGGCAAGCTGCATATGCTCAGTTTGGTGTGTATTTCTAGAGAGATTTTTTCTTTCTTTTAGAAGAGTTCATGTAATCAGCACAGGGCCAATCAGTGCTTCCCAGACAGATGGTTAGGGGCCATGCAGCCTTATAGGACGATCAGGAGAGAATGAAAACTCCTTCTACAAGCTTTAACCAGTGCTCTGCTGGACACTGATAGAAGTCACAGGACTACTATATACTGCTGATGAGAAAAGGTATTTAGCAGTTTATAGTTACTAAAATAATAGCATTTCCATGTTTTGTGTACTGTGGGAGACCAGATATAGTGAATGTAGGGTCCTGGGTTTAGTAACACTTTAATGTTGATAAATGTATAGTTTTGCACTTGGGTCTAAAAATATGCACGTCATACATACTAGGAGGGGTACAACTGGGGGAATCAATGGTGGAGGATCTGGGTGTGAGCTTAATAATGGCATGCAATGCCAAGCTGTGGTTTCCGAAGAGAATAAAATTCTCTCTTGTATTAAGAGAGGTATCGACTGCAGAGAAAGGGACATAATTTTGCCCCTGCACAAATCATTAGTAAGACCTCATCTAGAATATGTAGTTCTGTTTTGGACACCAATTCACAAAAAGGATATCGGAGAACTGGAGAAAGTGCAGAGAAAGGCAATCAAACTGATAAGAGGCATGGAGGAGCTCAGCTATGAAGGATTAGCTGAACTGAATTCATTCCCTCTTGAGAAGAGGAGATTAGGGGGATATGATAAACATGTGTAAATACATAAGTGGTCCATATAGTGAACTTGGTGCTATTTACTTAAGGTCATCACATAGGTCAAAAGGGCACGCTTTACATCTGGAGGAAAAAATAATTAACTTCTAAATACGGAAAGGCTTCTTCACAGTAAGAATTGTGAAAATATGGAATAGACTCAAGAGCTGTTCTTGTCAGCTCCGTAGATTGTTTTTCTCATACACACTGGTGCACCCCGGAGGACACCAGCCCCTGTGAGTGTGCAGGGCATCATGTAATCACTATGACCAATCATAGTGATCACATGATAACATGTAAGCAAAACTGTCATGAATGGGAATAATTCATGACAGCTTACTTATTATTGTGATGCTGTGATTGGCTTACAGCTATCACATGGTACCTGGACCAATTGCAGCACCACAATAGTAAACCATGAGTCATGAATTAAAGCCATTCATGACAGTTCAAAGATTGCTGTTACAGTGCTTATCACTGAAACAAGCAATCGCAAAAATCCCTGATCAACCCCCAAAGTAGTACAGTGTCTCTGAACTACTCAGATGACAGTATGTAAAATAAATTGTAAAAAAAAAAAAAAAAAATGTAAAAAAGAAAAAAAAGTTTTAAAAAATTGAATAAAAAATTATTTCCATTTTTTTTAAACATACACAGTGTCCCTGATCACCACCACACCATATGATGACGCTGTACTGCACTGGTGACAGTGGGCAGAATTCACTAAGCGATATCTTGCCGTATCCGAGTATGCAGTAGGATACCGCACAGCATTTAAAAAAAAAAAGTTTGAATTCACTAAAAAAACGCTACTAAACTATCACATGAGTTATTTTATCAACTCATGCAGTATTTTAGTAGTGAAAACCATGCGGTAATGTTGCAGCTGTCAGCGGGGTTCCTCACTGGCAGCTGAGCTGAATGTAAAAGAAAGAATTGCCGGCAATTAAAAAATAATTTATAAAATGGCGGGGCCCCCCCCCCCTCGTGGGCCCCACCCTCCCATCCATACCAAGCCCTTTCAATCTGGTATGGATTGAAGGGAACCCCCACGCCAAAGTTTTTAAAAAAATGACGTAGGGGTCCCTGTGAAATCCATACCAAACCCTTATCCGAGCATGCAGCCCGGCAGGTCACAAAATGGGGGGGACGAGCGAGCAACCCCCCTCCTGAACTATACCAGGCCACATGCCCTCAACATGGGGGGGTGCTTTGGGGCAGGGGGATTCACCCCCAAATCACTTTGCCCCCATTTTGATGGGGACAAGATCCTCTTCCCCACAACCCTGGCCGGTGGTAGAGGGGGTCTGTGGGCAGGGGACTTATCGGAATCTGGAAGCCCCCTTTAACAAGGGGTCCCCCAGATCCCTGCTCCCCCTATGTGAATGAGTATGCGGTACATGGTACCACTACCCATTGACAGAAAAAAACCTGTAGTGTGAAAAAAGACAGGAGACAGGCTTTGACAAGTCCTTTATTAAAAGAAGGCGGGACATTCTTTTATTTTCCTTCTTTTAATAAAGGACTTGTCAAAGCCTGTTTCCTGTCTTTTTTCACACTACAGGTTTTTTTTTGTGAATGGGTAGTGGTACAATGTATCCCACACTCATTCACATGGGGGGTGGGATCTGGGGGCCCCCTTGCTAAAGGGACTTCCAGATTCTGATAAGGCCCCCACTTGCAGACCCCCACAACCACAGCCCAGGTTTGTGGGAAAGAGGGCCTTGTCCCCATAAACATGGGGACAAGGTGCTTTGGGGGGTGCCCCCCAAAGCAGCCCCCCATGTTGAGGGCATGTGGCCTGGTATGGTTCAGGAGGGTGGGGGGGGCGCTCACTCATCCTCCCCCTTTCCTGACCTGCTGGGCTGCATGCTCGGATAAGGGTCTGGTATGGATTTTTGGGGGGACCCCACGCCATTTTTAAATTTTTGCATGGGGGTTCGCCTCAAAATCCAAGCCAGACCCGAAGGGCTTGGTATGGATGGGGGGGCACATTGTTTTTTAAATTATTTGTTCATTTTGTTTTAGTTTTTTAAACATTCAGCTGTCAGTGGGGAACCCAGCTGACAGCTGATCACTCATAGGTTGTTAGGCACTCGGCAGCTACCCACTCCTTAACAACTCATGACAGTACTGACAGATAACAGTACATACCGCAAGCCTGGACCACTACTTAATTACTGCATGCATTTAATTATTTATTTTCTTTTGTGAATTGACTTTAAGGTCTTTTTATATGGTATTTACCGAGTGTTTTTGCTTTTTTTGGTAAATACTGCATACTAGCAATAGTGAATTGACATTTTCAGTATCGCATACGATGTGTTGTCATGTGACTAACTTAACTCATGCGATAAGCTTTAGTGAATTGTGCCCAGTATGTGAAAAAAATGTATTTAATTTCTTTACTTTCAAAAAAATTGTGAAAAGAATTACAACTTCAAAAGAGGCGGTTGGGGGGGGGCTATTTGTACTGTTCTGGCATTTTAGGGCTTCAAGAAATTAGATAGGTTGTCAGTACATCAGGATTGATCAACTTTCAAATGAACTATATATCATAGTTTGTAGGCTCTATAACTTTCACACAGACTAAATAATTTACACTGATTTTTTACCAAAGAAATGTGGCAGATTACATTTTGGCCTAAATTCATGAAGAAAGATTATTGGTTTGCAATCTTTTACAACAGAAACTAAGAAAAACAAGTTTTTTTCTCAACATTTTCAGTATTTTTTCTTTTATATAACAAAGAAAAATTAAAAACCCAGTGATGATTAAATACCCCCAAAAGCAAGCTTTATTTGTGTAAAAACATATTATATAAATTTAATTTGGGTACAGTGTTCCATGACCATGCAACTGCCAGTTAAAGTAGTGCAGTGCTGAATAGCAAATATATGCCCTGATCATGAAGGGGGTGTAGCACTACCCGCTGAGGGCCGCTGTGTTTCTAGGTACCCCTAAACTCTGTACAGCCAGGCAACATGCATTTTCCACACTTGCACCCACAGTCAGTGAATAGTCCTTAATTTTTTTTTGTTATTTTAATAGTGGAAAATAACTTCATGATTATGGGAGTAGTAAGACCAACCCATAAATATGGGATAGCCAGGCTGGCAGTGAGTCGGTAGAAAATGAAGTGCTGAGAAGACTATCGGTGGCCCGGGAGGGGTTCCCCATGTCTAGGGGGGGCTGGCCTCCAGGCTGAGCTTGTGCTGGCTCAGGAGGGTCCATTCAGCAGTACGACATGAATAGGATCAAGGCCTGGGAGCAGTGTAATAGGGATTATGGGATGCTCACTTTAACTAAATCAATGCAAAGGGTCAACTTCCCTCCTATATACAGAAAAAGATCCTGGACTGTTCTTTTCCTTAAAAAGCCATCAGTCTTTCCTTACGGGCAAGGAACTCACAGCCCCTCTGACATTATTTTTGGCTCAAATTGCACCGCACCTGTACCAAAAAGGTGCAGGGCCCTGTTTTGGGTCCGCACTAGAATCGGATCACATGGGTATTCACACTTATGCAAACTGATTCTGCGCATCGCACCGTGTTTTGCGGACCGATTTCAGCCCCTCTGCATGTATTTTGCAAGAATCTAAGTTGATTTCAGAGAGGTCTCCTCTCTCCTGTAGAACTGCTCCCAGCTCCACTGCCTGCAGACACTACTATCCCTCCTGGCTGCTCAGAAGATCTTCCAGGACAAGGATAAAAGATTAAGCACAGCACTGTCCTTTGTAAGCTTGCTACATGTGGCAGTCTCTCCCCCTGTAAATCCCAGGGTGTTCTGACAAACTCACTATGTCCTCCTTGCTCCCACTGCTCCCAGGCCTTGATCCTATTCATGTTGTACTGCTGAATGGACCCTCCTGAGCCAGCCCAAGCTCAGCCTGGAGGCTAGCCCCCCCCCTAGATCTGGGGAACCCCTCCCAGGCCACCGATAGTCTTCTCAGCACTCCATCTTCCACCAACTCACTGCCAGCATGGCTATCCCATATTTATGGGTTGGTCTTACTACTCTGCTAGGGCCTACAAGCCTGGGATTGGTTGGACTCCCATAATCATAAAGATTAGGTATTCAGTCCTTCCACCTGCTGGCTTTTGAAATGTTCTATGGTCCTCCAGAGCAGTAGAGTGAAAGCAGTAGAGTCCCAACCTGTTAAGCTTGATATGCAGTAACACGACCTCAATCACAGACTCACACAGTTACCATGAGTCATGCACAATACATTACTTTTGTGTGAAATCCCTGGTGTTCCTCAGCTTTCCTATTAAAAACTGACCACATTACCATGGTTAGTTCTCTGGCTGTGCTTGGAGCTAATCCAATGATCAGGCTTGTGCTGACAAACCCCCCCCCCCAGCACACCCATTCACTGACAAGATCCTTGTGCTGCTGCTTCTCCTCCCCTAGCTGTGTGAGCTCCTAATGTGGCTGAGAACTAAAGGAATGTGATCACCTATAAAAGAGAGGAAAATAAGGCATCTATAATGTTTTTTTATATGTATACACAAATGTTTAGTCTTTCATTTCTATTTTAAACAGAATGGGTTGTTTTACAAGGTGAGGTTTTACATATTCTTTAAAGAACAAGGCCTCATTCACACGGTTGTACCAATGCATACACCAGTGCGAAGGGCTATCCTCAGCTGCCCAGGATGCATGAGTGTGTAGAACTTAGTCTGTCTACATCCTGATCCATGCATCAGACCAACACGAATGTACACTCTGGGGTGCGCTTGGAGATCGATGCATTCGGACATCTCTCATTGACTTTAGTAGGCTGCCTACATGCCCCTGCATGGAACAACTATGCATCACAGCAGCTGAAGACAATCTTTTGTATGGCCATATGGATCAATATGTATATATGAATAAGGCCTAATGGATGTAATTGTATCTCCCTTGATGAAAAACTGATTTAGATGTCTTAGAATAAACAACATTCCATTTTTTATATACTACCTGGTGTCTGATGTATACATAGTAAAGACATCACTAAAACAGAAGACAGTACATGAAAATCATTTTGTGTATGGTCAGCAATTGACAGCATAAAAAAAAAAATTGACCAAGGTAGTTGGAATGAATTGCAACTTTATTAGGAGCTATAAAATAGCAGTGTGCTTTCAGACAAGTGTAATAGGTGGATCAGGGCCAGTTGCAGCAGTTGCAGCTTGCCTGAAACACCAGACCAGGTGCACACTGCAGGGAATATGTCATTCCAGCGGCACATATGTAGAATTTGTTAGTGTTTACTGGATTTTCATGCAGTCCATCGGTTTTCCCTGCACAAAAGTTAGGATCAACATCACCAGTTGGAGGTGGATCGGTGACTGGAGGTGCAGGTGTTGTACCTCCTGATGGGGTTGTAGGAGGAGTTCCAGTAGTAGTTGTAGTAGTAGTGGTAGAAGTGGTTGTTGGAATTTCAACTATGCCTGAACATATTTCACCAGGGCAGTTTACAGTGGAGCCTAAAAAAAAAATACATTAATAAGAATTTTATAATTGCACTTTTCCTAGCTCTTTATAAGGCATGTATAATGAAGAGGTACATACAAAACAGAGCAAGTTAAGTAAATGAACTCTGCATACTATGACAAACATCTTAGGCTAGGTTCGCACAGTACATCACGTGATTCGCACATTTTCTATGGCTCAAATCGCACCGCACCCGCACCAAAAAGGTGCAGGACCCTTTTTTGGGTCAGTACTAGAATCGGATCGTATGGGTATTCACACCTATGCGATCTGATTCTGCACATCGCACCCTGTTTTGCGGACCGATTTCAGGGTGTTGTTATCGTAACATACACACCCACATCGATTCGCATGAATGGGGTGCAATTCTGATGCGGTGCGGAATTCGCACAGAAAACGCTACGAATTCCTCACCTTTATCAGTGTGAACCTAGGCTTAACTTCATATGAGGAAATGGAGGCATTAAAATAGGCAAGGAACAAAAAAATACAGCTAACAAAAATGTGGCACATATCAGAAAACATGTCTTCTGCACCTCCTTGAGTTGTTCGCAATGCTAATAAAAAAGTCTGACATTTTAAATTAACATCTAAAATCAGGCTGAAAAATGAAGTAGTTGTTTCCATTAAAACTGGGAATGTCTTTCTAACTGGAATTTCGCAGAATGTGTTCCACAAAACATACTTAAAGGGAATGTATACTGGTTTTAGTACACATTTGGGTTTTTTTGTAACACAAAAAAAATAAATAAAACAAAAGTTTTAAAAACTGTTTATTTCTTTTCTCTAGGCAGACTTATTGGAAATAATGCATACTACTATTATGAAGTCTTCTATCCTTAGGTTTCTGTCAAAAAATTGAACTAAAAAGCGAGCTGTTTTGTGTTGTTACTTTCAACTCTGTCCTTTTTCATGCTTTAAAAATGCATTTGTAAAACAAAGATCGTACATACAGTAGATAGCAAACAATACATATAAAACAATAGTCTAAAAATACCTCTAAAATTACATTGAGAAAAAAATTATAGTTTTTCTTTAAAATGAATATACCATGAACATATGACACATGAAATATACAGCTAATATAAATCCCTAAAACCAAGTACCAAATGGTGCCTGTACTTACTTTTGAGTTGGCCATAGATGAGTAGTTTATTTCTATCAGCCAGAAGGCTGAATTAAACAAATAAAAAAGGACCAATCCCTCCATCCACACAAAGGAGGTGGATGGAAGAATCCCTTTTGCCAGCACATTACATTCAGACAGCAGAATTCGTTGTTAGAATACACTGACATTGGCTGCAGCTGCTGATCGACAAAGTTTTCCAACTTGTCTGTTTAACAGAATTTGATCTAATGATCACCTTCTGTTGAACAGGGATTGCCACATACTGATCGATATTCACGATATTCATCTGGTCCCTGCTGAACTGGACAAATTTTGAATAATCTATGGCCAGCTTTAGTTCTTTCCAAAGCACATCCTCTGCGCCTGAGAAACTATGCACTCTTACTGTATGTAATTCTCATCCTCAACTCCATGTCTGACATGCCCCTCTACTCCCAGGCTATCTCAGTAGCCAATAGGGTGGTCACACTATGAGATAAATGATACAGAGGGTCCTGGTTCACACTGATGCGATGCGGGAAACAAAGAGAATCCTGTGCATTTCCCGCACCACATTGCAATCATGCGGTGTTCGTGCAATCTGCTGCAGGTGTCAATGTTAAATTAACGACACTCCGAAACAGATCACAAAATACTGTGCGATTGCCAGAGATTGGATTGTTCACACTCGCGATTTAATTCAGGTCATACAACATTGCATGTGATGTGCACAGGAATGCTGTGCGATTCACATGTGATGTCCTGCACTGCACAAGTGAGAACCTAGTCTAAAGGTGTGTGATAAACAAAATATAACCTTTTATGTATATTCTGTTGTTTGCTTTAATTTGTCTCTTCTTTATATGTTAAATTGGTTGAGTAAAGAATCTTACAGGCATTGTATAACCTAATCCTCTATTAAAATGTCCACACAAAACAACACACAGCTATACCGTATATTGAACATCATTATACAATAATTGAAAATGTAATTACAAGTCAATATGTCATACCTTCCAGCAATGATTTAAGCTTGTTAATTAAAGGATATTTTCCCTCATTGCAGAAAGTCCCCAGGAAATCATCTAAATCTATAGCCCAAACCATGGCACCACCAAATCCACCATCCTTCACAAATCTTACCTAGGAAGCAAAGATTAGATTATTAGATGACAATGTTTCATCCTTTAACAGTTAAATATATGCTAAGAAGCCAATGCCTTTAGGGTAAAAGTGTAGAAGAACAACATTTCAGTGCCTTTGAACTACAATCCCAGCTTCATTCAGCTCTTTTCCATTAACAGCATACGGAAGAATGCACTAGATTATGTTCCTTTACAACCTATACACTTCCAGGACAGTCGAGTAATGGAAAGAGAAGTGGGTACCTCTGCCTGGTTATCATTCAGTGGATTCAAGTCCCATCTGTGTTCCTCTGCTGGACTTGATAACAGTGTCTAGGGCCCTCGTGTTTCTTGTAGATCTAATCTCTAACTGGATAACATGCCTCTTTAAAAATACTGTTTCTTGTTTCTTTTTTTGGTTGATATGATTGGGGGGGGGACATGATTAAAACCTTTAAATGCATCAAAGGGTGAATAAGGTTCAAGAGGACAGCATTTTTAATATGAACCCAAGATCAAAAACATGGGGCGTTGACCTCAAACTAACTGGAGGAAAACTCAAAACTAATCTTAGAAGGTATTATTTTACTGAAAGAGTAGTTGATGCTTGGCATAGACTTCCAGAAAGCAGAGATAGTGAGTCAGTCAACAGTAAGTGGCTTCAAACATGCTTGGGACAAACAAAGATCTATACTCAGAAAAAAAAGTTTACATAAAAAAAAGTACAAAAACGTATAAAAAAAAATGGGCAGACTCAAGGACCACTAGGTCTTAGAATCTCCTGAAATTTGCCAAAACACCGCAGGTGTATATTTTGCACATTGTTTGCTAAAGAAGACTGTTGTGTTTTAAAATATAACAGCTTTTTTTTTTAATTACAATTTACTGAGGTTGTATGTATATATTAAAGTTACAACCCAAAATGCTCCCAGTTCATTTTGGGGCAAGATCCCCTGCTTATTTGGCATAATTTCTATATAGAATTTATATAACTGAGGGAGGTGGGGACAGGAAATTTGCACAAGGTGCAGTAGGCTACTTATATAAACTTTAAATAATAAAATAAGTTGAAGGATCTGGTAAGGAATGTTAGGGACCTCTATTACATTTCATTTTGGAAGAGAACATATTTAACATTTTATTCTACTTTAATTCATTTATTTTACTTACAAATTCAGAAAATGTGGAGAGCCTGAATTTGCATTAAAATTAACATTTGTGGAATAATAGAGAACAGGTAATGGGATCCAAATGACTGTAGATAAACTTTGTGTGGTTTTACAGTGAAAACCTTTTCAAAAAATGTTATATGTAGAATTGCAAAGGGATTATTATTTCTTCAATGCATGAAATAAAATTTACACTATTGTTTAAAGTGAACCTTTCAAGAAAAAAGCAAGAAAGCAAAAATCTGTGGTGGGGGGAAGTTAGTAAATATACAGTACTTACTTTATCTAAAGGTTCTGCCTACAATGCTTAGGTGAAGGTGACGTCACTATTCTTCCAGGTGAAATCCCAGATCTTGGGAGATGATGTTCTAACACAGATTTGGGCAACTTGACATTCTCCAGGATCTCATTGGAAAGATACAATAGTGACCTCAGCCTCACCTATTTAATGCTAAAGTGAGGTAAGTATTTTTACTAACTTTTTTCCCGCAGGCTTTTATTCTACAGCATTTTGGTATGGGGATGAGGCTTTGGTAAATAAGTGGACCGAGCTCTGGAGTGCAAACATACATCAACATGTCTTAAATTTCTAAGTAACATCCGAATCCAACATCTGAAATGTATAATATAACACATGCTTCTAATGCATGGGGCTAGAAGAGAAAGGGTCATCTGCTTAGGAGATGTTATGGATGTTATAGATAATCTTGTGGCAGATTGGCATTATTGTTTTCAGTACATACAGTAACTAAGAGTCTGCTTCTGTAGTCAGAGGATGATTATTGAAGTTGCTACCAGAATTCTTGGGAAAAGAATCTACTAATCTTTCAGATAAAAATGTATTTTCAACTTTAGCAATGTCCCCATAAAAGGTGGATGCAGCTAAAACTGGATTATTACCAGTTACAATGCAAATCTAACTAGTGGAATTTGGAAATGTGGCTTTAAATAGTAACATGTCAACAATTTAACTCCAAGCATTGATTTATTTTTCCTTTTTATTCTATAGTAATGCTTAGTGTCTTCTAATTGTACATTAAACGGGGGCACAAGTGCTGTCCATCAATTGACTTTATATTAGGTGCTAACAAGCTCACAGCTGCAGCAAACTTAGGTCAAGATAGTGATCTTTTCACTTTGATGAGACTCTCAGAGTGTAGCAACTACCATCTTTTTATTCTATAGGGCCTCTGTTTTCAGAAAATATACATTGTTTTGGGAGTTTTCAGTAATTTTGTAACCAAAAATACAAATTTTAACATGTGTGAGAAAAATTGGAGTAGTGAAGTTGTTAAACATAGGGAAATGGTGTTTGTGGTTCCAAGGTGACCCCCTGGGAGATAACAATTTCAGCCCACCCTTGAAAAAAAAATATTTCATATTCCTTGTAAATAAACTCTGTCTTACTTTGCATTCATAACTATCTTTATTGTCAAATCCAACCCATTCATTATCTTTACAAGCATATGGTACTCTCTGGTCTGGAATCCATTTCACCGTGGTCCCCTTAAGCCATGTGCAGATCTAGAAGAATATATAAAAATGTGTTAGTTATATAGTGAGTCAGGTTAAAAAAAAGACACATCCATCGTGTTCAAACAGAAGACTAAAATAAAAAAAAAATAGAAACCTGAATCCTTGGAACCCTAAACACATTGTTGAGAAATAAATCCCTCTTGATTCCTAAACATAATCAGATACTCCCTGGATCGACAAATTAAGTGTACTACTTTAACTACTTTATAATATTAATGAGGAACTTTCCTCTGGAAAAAAAAAACTGTAGCTACTGACTTTTAATAACTTACCAGTCCAGGGATCAAGTGCTGTTTTCACCCAAGTCAGTCATCAGATCCCCAGCACCACGATCTTGGATGTGGGAAACCAGCTGTGTCTTCCTGGTGCCAGCCAGCTCCCCACTGCGCATGCACGAGACACATTGCACTCTCAATGGTCCCATGCACGAGACACATTGCACTTCTCAATGGTCCCACAGTCTCCTGGGAGTACCAGGAGGTTGTGGGCAGGGAGGTGAGAGTAAACTTCTTCTTACTAGAAGTGGAAGCAGGTACCTCCCAAGAAACTGGGTACCTGCTCCCAGGAAAAAAAACATCCAAAATTGGAAAAGGAGAGGGGAGGAGGAGAAAAGGCGGAACTTCCCTTTTCAGGTGAAGTTCCATTTTAAAACCAGTTATGTTTTGCGCATTTAGAATCTATACAGCCTTTTTTAAACAATCTACAGAGTTGGTTAGAACTAGCTCCTGTGGAAGCCTATTTCACATTTTCAAAGTTCTTACTGTAAAGAAACCCTTCTTTATGTGGAGGTATAAGCTCTCTTTCTCCAGGTGCATAGAGTGCCCTCTTTCCATTTGCAATGACGCTGAAGTTGAAAACTTTGTACCAAGTTACTATATGAACCATTTATGTATTTATACATGGTAATAATTGCCCCCCACCACCACCACACACCCAAATTTATCAACATTAGGACACTTTTTGTCATATCAGTGCATCCAGTTCAACTTATAAGTTAAAAAATTATTGTAGGTATTTTGTTTCACTACATATTTTTGTGTCATCTGCAAACACAGAAATTGTATTTTAGCATTTATGAACAGTTTAAAAAGAAACACACCCCTGACATTCCCCCAGTTATGCTGATCACACGAATATGCAGAAAACGATTGGGTAAATCCACAAGTCCTATTTTCCAAATCAATTCTTCATATTGACTGGTCAAAACAACAAATATACAAAGTACAGTAGTACAGTACAAATACAGTAGTATATTAGTTTAAATAATACAATGTTTAACAAGTTCTTTACCTGTAGACCACAAAAGAGGGACAAATGAGAAGAAAAGATGGACAAAGGGGTTTAATTTGAAAGGATGGGTAGTTCCTCGAAAAGAGAGACAGTTGGGAACTATGCCTTAATGCACACATTGTAAATCTGGGGAAAGTTGTGGTAAAACAAAGTCCATGTACACCAGACATGTCAAACTCAATTTCATTGTGGGCCGCCTCAGCATTATGGTTGCCCTCAAAGGGTCGGTTGTATCTGTAAGACTATGTATGCACAGTTCAGAAGTGCTGAGTACAGAGTACAGTTCAGGAGTATGCGGCGTGCAGAGTGCAGAGTTCAGGTGTGCGTTACGTACAGAGTACAGGGTTTAGGGGTGTGCTATGTACAGAGTTCAGGGTTCAGGAGTACACTACATGCAGAATTCAGCTGTCTTTCACAGATTGGCCACATCTTACTTCCACCATTCCTCCTCAGCTCTGGCCTCTGCATGAGTCTACCCTGTTCCTCAACTCTGCAACACCTCCCTCCAGAGCCCTTATCCCCCTACCCATCACAAAAGCTTCCTCACATCTCACCTAGCAGTGTAGGCGGCTCTGTCTCGTTCTCTCACTTGCAGAAAGAACATTGTTCGGTATCTGTCCTCGCCGTGCCCAGCGGTGAGTGTGTGCAGGGCAGGCAGGGATCTGTCGGAGCCGCGAGTAGCTGAGAGGAAAGGTGTCCTTGTAAACACAAAAGGCTTCTGTGTTTACAAATGACTGTGGTGAGCAGGGATTGCAGGGTGAGAGCTGGAGGTGGCGGAACTGAGTTCCACCACATTCTGGCTAGAAAAAAAGTCCTGGGTGTGAGGGCCACATGAAATGGCCTGGTGGGCCGCATTCAGCCCAAGGGCCTTGTGTTTGACACATGTAATGTCAGGGCTGTCTTAATAGCATCATGGGCTCCTGGGCAAAGTAATGCACTGGGGCCCCTACTAGCCTACCCAAATGTACGCACCTACTCTGGTAAATAAATTTATTAAAGTATAAATAGTTAATAGAATTAAACATATACTTATTTTCACTTGCAATAAAATCAGTTTTAAACAATAAGAAAACATGCCATAAATCAGACTAATCAACACAAAGGTCACAGTACAGGGAGGAGGCAGAAGGGCACAGTACAATGAGGGGAGATCAGGAGGGCACAGAACAGATTCCGGGACATGGCCATCCCAGGACAGTTTGGTTAAAAACATGACTGTCCCAGCAAATCCGGGACAGTTGGCAAGTATAATGTAATGCAAAATTATCATTGGGCCCCCAATGCACTTGGCAGTACCCAGGGGTGCCCATTCATTAAAACAGCCCCGTGTGATGTACACTATATTCATGGCCATATGGACACATTCTTTGTCCAAATATTTGCTAGCTGTCATAAAAAGACAGTAGATTAGTTTAACAACACCTCTTTTTCATGAATCTATGCTGATGACAAAGCAAGAAAACTAACCACAAAAAGAAAACGTTACTTCTGCCTTCCACTAAAAGAAAACTAACCACAAAAAGAAAACATTTAGTTCTGCCTTCTGCCAAAACTGTTGTTCCAAAATGGCTGTAGTTACGTAATGTATTAGGTAGCTTAAGCTGTACAGTAAATTATTAGTCACTTAGGGTGGTCATAATGCATATTTAACAGGGAGGGCAGGAATGACAGTAATAGAAAGCAAGCTCAAAAAATGTCTTCTTCATGCAGTTTTTATAATACTGTACTATAGCAGAACGTTGCCAGCATTAGCAATGTAGCAAAATACTTGCACTGTTACTTATTGACAATAAACAAACTTTAAGAATGCACAAACTCACAAACCCCCTACATTAGGCATGCTCAACCCAAAGCCCGTGGAGCCATCTGATGTAGCCATCCACACGGCCTCTTTCAGGAGCACGCCACTCCACTGAAGGATTTCCAGTCCTCCATAAACCCAGCAGCTGTCATACAGCCGCTATTTTGAATGATTTCACGCTCTTCTCGTTCCTTCCTAACATGCAGACACAGGGAGAGAAGCCTTTAGTTGAGTGGATTACATCTATGGCATTCATACAGGGGTTGTGAAGGTGGATTCTCACAGTTGTGTGATGAGCTTGGTGTCATATTGGGAGCATGTGAATGCATTATTTATTAATGAATTTATTCTCTCTTGAGAAGAGGAGATTAAGGGGGGATATGATTAACATGTATAAATACATCAGTGGTTCATATAGTGAACTCGGTATAGAGCTATTCACCCTGAGGTCATCACAGAGGGCAAGGGGGCACTCTTTATGTCTGGAGAAAAAGAAATTTAATCTCCAAACACAGAAAGGTTTCTTCACAGTGAGAGCTGTGAAAATGTGGAATAGACTCCCTCAAGAGTTGGTTCTGGCCAGCTCAGTGGATTGCTTCAAAAAAGGCCTGGATTATTTCTTGGATACATAGAATATAACTGGATACTAACATTTATAGATAAAGTTGATCCAGGGAATATCCGATTGCCTCTTAGGGGATCATGAAGGAATTATTTCCCTGCAGGAGCAAATTGGATCATGCTTTGCTGGGTTTTTTTGCCTTCCTCTGGATCAAATGTGGGTGTAGGATTATAACTTCTAAGGGCATGCAATATATTGGCCTTTTTTTTTTTTTGCTTAGATTGTTTTGTTTAGATTGTCTTTGTTTTGGCAATTCCAGGGATGGCTACAAAGACCCTGATATAGTGATGCTGCAACACTAGTTCAAAGCTTTTTTGGCTGGTCACATCTGAACATGAGAGTGGGAAATAATGGTGATCTGGTTAATAGAGAATGTGATTTTTGTGATTGTGATTAAACCGTGGCTAAACATCCAACGGGGATCCATGGAAAATGAAGATCCTGATTGAAGTTTAATATCTTCATTCAAATTTCAGGCAGCAGTAAAAATAACCCTTGCAGTTGCTGTTATTTATTATATATATTAGATGGAGAAAAATATCACCTCATAGTAGGCCCAGAAGCCAGCCTCTCGAGTGTATTGGCCAGCTGATCCTGCTCCAGATACAGGTATCCCTACATCACATAGACTAGGATTAGGGTTCCTGAATGTTCTGCCATATGTTGGGAATCCCATTATGAGTTTTTCGGCTGGAACTCCATTTTGTTTCCAGTAATTCATTGCAAAATTCTAGTAATGAACAGACAAATGATGGAAACATCACATACAGAACAAAAGAATTATGTGTGCTTTAGTAAACAGAAGAGCAAATACATAGGTCATGCGGTGCTTTATGAGCACTCTTTACAGTACAGAGTTCATTACATGTTGTTATAGGTAGGTCAAGAATCCTAATAGCCTATATGAAATGATGGTATAGGAGTATCAGCTATCAGTCAGCTTGCTAAAAGCAATGCACTCTCTGTGCAGCTGATATGTTATCTGAGCAATTGTTAAAGTGGTAGTAAAGCCACCTGTTTGATTTATACCTACAGGTAAGCCTATCATAAGGCTTACCTGTAAGTACAGTAAATATCTCCTATACGTGCACCGTTTAGGAGATATTTACTTTAGTAGCAGCCGGTGACATCATTGGCACATGCGCACTGTGCTCTGAATGCACTGTGTTGTCCATTCAGAGCTCTGTGCTGCAGACGTGATGTCATTGAGGCTCAGCCATTTAAATGTCTGGAGCTCGCGAACCCAGAAAGAAAACCGAGTGAAGATGGAAGCCCTGGCAGCACTGACAACGCACCGCTGGAGAATTTTGATTTAAGCTACGTCTATCATAATGTTCTAGTATTCAATGCATACTAGCTCATTATGACATTATCCTGTTGGAGCCCAATTTTTTTTCATTTGCGTTTTACTACCACCATGATTGCAAACTGACTGTTCTTGCAGATAGCCAATCTCTAAATCACTGCAAAAGCAGAACTCCAGGCACAGGGAATTTTGTCATTTCTAGTGTGTAAACAAATGTTGAGGTGTATGCCATTTATTTATTACAGGCATTTATATAGCATCAACAAAGTATGTCGCGCTTTAAATACGTTATTACATTCATCTCAGTGCTTGCTTAAAATCTGAGGTCCTTATTACAAATACTAGGGTCAATTATCCTACCAACGTGTCTTTGGAGTGTGGGAGAAAACCAGAGTACCCAGAGGAAACCTATGCAATCATAGAAAGAACATGCAAACTCCCTGCAAATAGTGTCCTGCCAGGATTTGAACTGAGGACCCTGCAGGGCAGACGTGTTTACCACATGGTTACACTATAAGTTTATTTATACTATACAGATCCTGCTGGAAAATGAGAGCTGTGGGTCTCATGAGCAAAAGCACTAGTGTTGTTCATCCACCAACCTCTCATATACAATTGTCATTGTATCAAGCTAATCTTTTTTTCTCTTTGCAGATGGGCTAATATGGGTTTTAAAACAAGACATCATGGATGTCTGTAGCGGTAAGTACTGAGGAGCAACTCAACTTCAAAGCTATCCCAGTAGCCCAGCTCAACCTATTCCTCTTTCAATAGCACCTTCTGTAACGTTATATTAGATATTAGAAGTCTGGAGGTCTGTTGATTCACTGCTGGGAGAAAAAATGAGAGTTGAGCTGGCTTACACAAGAATTTATACTTTTGCTGTTAATTGTGAGGGTTACAGAGTGCCTGTAGCAAGAGGGGTAAGAGATGACTTGTTATGTGTTGATACTTGAATGCTCATGGCCTGGCCAAAGTTCCTTTTAAAGAATGACGTTGTATTACATAAAACTTTTCTTACAATATTAAAGTATATTAAATCTCCCTTGTCCGTGGATCCTTGACACAGGGGGCTGTTGTGTCCAGAGATAGTGTCCCACCCACCATGGAAATCATACGTCATCACGCTGATGAAATCCAGGAGTCTGTGAACAAACATGACACAAGAGGTGACTTCTGGCTGGATGGAGATAGCATTGATAAAATTTGTTATCACCCATAATACTCAACAAAAGCAATGTGAACATTCTTTTCCACAAATTCATACAGACCTCAAAATACTCTTACACTAATATTTACACTATATCTATTTTAGGATCCAAATCCAGAGATTGGTGGGTCAAATTAGGCTCCCTGCTTCCACTGATGTTGGTAACAGCAGCTTTGCACAACAACAAGCCTTAGCACTAGTTGCAATATACATTTCCTCCATGCTTGAGTCCAAGTTGTACCATTTCTCTTCACATAATCCCACATAGACTCAATGATGTTGAGATAAGGGCTCTGTGGGGGCCAAGCTATCACTTCCAGGAATCCTTATTGTTCTTTATGCTGAAGATAGTTCTTAATGACATCCTAATGAAAGATCCATCATGTCATACCATCAGGGAGGCGTGTGATTGGCCCCAAATTTATTCGGCAGGAGGACAATGACCCCAGACATACATTCATTGTCATTAAGAACTATCTTCAGTGTAAAGCAGAACAAGGAGTCCTGGAAGTGATGGTATGGCCGCCCTGATCTCAACATGATCGAGTTTGTCTGGGATTACATGAAGAGACAGAAGGATTTGAGGCAGCCTACATCCACAGAAGATCTGTGATTAGTTCTCCAAGATAATCATAAAAGAGGAGAAAGGAAAGTGCCACAGGTATGGCTAAAAATATAGAATCTGTTACGGATCCGCCAGGTGGCACCTCTGGCAGCCCACTAGGCGGGATCACCCGGAGCGTGGGGTCTAAGTCCCGGTCTGCGTTTTCACCAGGGCCCCTGATGGTGGGGATGGACTTGGAGCAGAACCAGGACCAGGTCACGACCTCCGAGCAATACCACCCGTGGCAGAGGGAGCCTCCGTGGATAGAAGTAGGACAGAGTAGAGTCAGATGTGAGGAGGCCGGCAGGACCTGGCAGGATAACCCGGCGGTTGTCACCGTGGGAAATGGCGTGGTACCGAGACAGTAGGCAGAGAGTGGTCAGGTCGCACGCTGGGTCAGTTACCGGGGTCAGTCCGCAGAATGGTCAAACAAGCCGGGGGTCGGGACAGGAGAAGGCAGCGTAGTCAGGGACAATCCGGGTCTATCACAGGGGAAGGCAGCGTAGTCAGATAATCCGGGTCAGGGCAGGAGCAGGCAGAACATCAAACAATCCGGGTCACAATCACAGGAAACACAGGTATCAGATCAGACCTTGCGGCGATTTGTGAAAGTGCAGGGCATCTTTAAATATCGCGCCCTGCACTGCCATTGGCCGCCCAGGACGCGCCCCCGGGCTGTCATTGGTCGCCCGAGGCGCGCCTGCGGCTCCTACTGCGCATGCGCGGCCTCCTGTCAGCCGCGGCCCGCCGGGATCTGGTGCCTGTGTCCCGGCGTGAGCCGCCGCTATTGCGCATGCGCCGGGGACGGAGCCGCGGCGGACCCTGACAGAATCTTTATTGATAACTGGTGAAAAAATAGCCAACAATATACCAACAGCTGATCAGGCTTTAGTCATGGCATGACCTGTCCCAGTTCTCCAAGATGTTTGGAACAACCTATCTGCTGAGTTCCTTCAAAGACTGTGTGCAAGTGTACCTAGAAGAATTGATACTATTTTCAAGGTAAAGGCTGGTCACACCAAATATTGATTTGATTCGGATTTCTCTTCAGTTCATTTACTTTTTTACTCATTCTATTAAGTCATAAAAATAAACTATTAAACACATCTATTTCTGAAAGCTTTCCTAATTTACAGCATTTGTCACACCTGCCTGAAACTTTTGCACAGTACTGTATATACTGCACATAGCTTATTAAAGAAAAGAGATCTTACCTATCTATTTCTATCTCAGCACAATTACAGTTATTTCGCTTACTTTCCAATATTTGCAATCTCATATCCAGCATCAATGGTTCCTTTTCCTGCAGACACAGCTGCTGTGATCAAGAGTCGTGGAACATTTTTGGATGCTGCTTCTGCATTAAATGCCGCAAGCATTTCCTGACAAAGACAAAAACAATCATTGTGCAAATCAAAAAATGTATATGGACCCATGATACATACATCATATTTATAAATCTGTCAAACAGTAGGTAATGCACAAAGAAAACAGCATTGCACTTCTTTAAATGGTGCAATGTGTGGGGTGATAAATATTCTTGCCATTCTACATGAAGCAACAAAGGTTAGTGTCATTTTGACATATTTGCGATTAGCTCTAGTAACACAAAACAGGGGTTTCTATTGTCACTGCAACCAGGCCTGTGCTCTTAAGGAGTCAAATAAGACCTCTAATATACACATATATTACGTTCATTCTGCTGTTATAATTTTTAAAATGTTCTTTGCCTAGTTGCAGTTTAAGCAGAATAATTAGAGCATGGACTAAAATCCTATTTTGGCCTGAAGTTCTGTGTGGCAGCACCCTTACTTAAAGTGATATCAAACCCTCAGTTGTTTAAGCACTTTCAGCAACCGATGTAATCCCTTACAGAGTATGCAGCTTCTTTATCTTTTAACCACTTGGCTACTAGACACTTTTACCCCCGCCCCTTCCTGCCCAATTTTCAGCTTTCAGTGCTGTCACACTTAAAATAACAATAACATTTAGCAAACATGTGCGTTGATGAGACTGCACTGATAGGCGGCACTGATAGGCAGAACTAATGAGGCGGCACTGGTGGGCATTGATGATGAGGAGGCACTGATGAGGCTGCACTGATATGCGGAACTGTTAGGCTGCAATGATGGGCACTAATAGGTGGCACTGACTGGCACAGATTGGGACTGCTGGGCACTGAGGGGCAACACTGTTGGGCACTAATGGGCAGCACTGTTTGGCACTGATGGGCCCTTTTGGGGCTGCACTGATAATCAGGGCACTGAAAATCAGTGCAGATTATCAGTGCAGATGTCTCCTTTGACAGTTGCTGGTTATCAGCAGTACTTTCCTCACGTTGCCAATAACTGACAAGTTTTACATGGTGATCAGCTGATCACGTGGTAAAAGGCTGCTGTGATTGTCCCTGTACCGTGTTATGTGATCAGCTGTGTCCAAAGATCACAAAGAGTGCCGGGTGCGCACCGCTGGGTGTGCGTTCTGGGAGGACGTCATATGACACCCTCCCAGAACTGGACGGCCATGCTGTAGCCATCATTGGGTTATAGCGCGGTCAAGAAGTGGTTAATCCTTGCCTATGTTCCAATTTAACTTGGTGATATGACCACTGCCCCAGGTTTCCTGTTTCAAGCTTTCTCTTACCGCATTCTATGGAGCCACCCTGGCCTGCAGGGACTAGAGTGTGCGTCCCTACACTGTGTGTATCAATAGAAACACACAGCCCTATAGACTAGGATGACAAAGCACTATCTTGCTCATCCTTCCTCCTCCAATCTCTCTCTTTTTTTAAGCTAACTCACTGAGTGGAGACAGCACTGTCCACTGTTAACTCTTTCCTGTGAAGGCCAGAATTCCAGGTACTAAGACAGCAGGAGCTAGCAGCATTGAAAATTCTAAACTGCCAGTGCTAGGAGAAGAATTTTGACAAATCATTTACTGGGGAATATTTAATGTATTGTGCTCAGTGTGTTAACCAAAAAAAGCTGAGGGTTTATTACTACTTTATTATTAGTGATGAAAGCATAGAAAAACAAATGCTGATTACTCTGGCTCACCCACACACAGAGGTGCTTTATCTAGTAAGGATCAATGCCCCACTTAGTCATCAACATCATTTTTTAATGATCATAGCAACTGTACTAATTATATAAAACCTTACAAGGTCAGTAGCTTTTTTTATTTTCTCACCTCTATCAGAATAGTAAATCTATGCTTGTCCTCAGGTGGACTGCCTCGGGATCCTGGGTACTCAAAGTCAAGGTCAATGCCGTCGAAGTTATATTGTCGGAGATGTGCGATCACAGAATCAATGAAAATTTTACGGTTACCAGCAGAAGCAACCATATCTGTGAACCTAAAGATATGAACACACCCAAAATGAGAAAAATGGTCTATAGAACATGAACTGTATGTGTGTGAGTGAGCTGATTTCATTATTAATGTGTGCTATGTGCTACATAAGTAATCTGGTTGAAAAAAGTCCATCCAGTTTGACCCACAGGAAAAAAAAATCACACATACACAAATCAAAAGCTTCCTATATTCCAACAGTTGATCCAGATGGAGGCATAAAAAATTGTACTGTAACTTTTAATTCATTAATGGACTTACTTCTGTGTCCCAAAGTTCCAGCCACCAACTGCCAGTAATGTTACCAACTTTGGATTCCTGGAACAAAGCACAGGGCTGTGAATAAATATTAATTTCAGACAATAGGTAGCAATAGCTGTCACAGATTAAATTTAATGTAATAAAACCAAAGCTAGGAATCTTTGAAAAAATTGGCAGATTCTCCACATCAGCCAATCAGATTGTACATTTAATTTCTCAGTGAATGAAAGATGATACTTGATGGGAAGTTATATAATTGCTGCAACCTCCAGGTTTAATTGCTAGGTATTTTTATGTTTGTTAGTAAAGTGTGAAAACAAAAAGAAAAACAGTAATGAAGTTTTTGGGGTTGGTTATCAACCAACCACATATAAAGCTGTTTTTAGGAACAAATACTAATACAAAATGAAAAATGCAGGAAAAGGAAATGGGGTCCTTATAACAGGTGAATTCAGCTATCCTGAGTTCAGCTGAGACAATGAAGCCAATGATTCTTATAAAACACATCAATTTTTACTAATATTACAAAGCAATCACTTTACTCATGTGCTGGCTGAGCCAATTGGAGAAGACTTGCTGCTAAATTTGGTCATTTCCAATTCAGTAGACGAAACACCATTTTAAATGTGCAGGTCTAGAAACATTTGGCAAACATTGACCAAATTTAGTAGCATTTGTTTATGTATATCTTAAATGCTGAATAAAGGGCTGCAAAAACAGTGAACTTTAGGATGTTAAAGTTATACGATGACAAAAAAAACTAAAAAGGACTTACTATGAATAAAAGGAAATCAGCATGGATGAATAAGAACATTTTTGATTGGTAAGGTATAAACATCAATGCAAATTAAAATAAAAAAAAGTATAAACTGAAGTTCAATATTTCTAACTGCAAAATAATATTAGGGAAAAATAATTTTTTGATAGCGAACAGTACTGGGGAATGGTGCTGGTTAGACTACTGAAAACATTTTTTGGGGGTGCCTATTTCAGATGACTACAAAAATGAGAGAATTGTGTGGCCAGGAAGTAGAGAACAGAATTTTGTGGTGCATCAACAGAGGGATCATCAGCAGGAGAGAGAAAGTCTTCACTGGAGGCCTCAATTACAAAAATATATCAGGAGAGACAGAAGGAACTTAATATGCACAGACTTAGGGAAAGGGGTACATGACTGAAATGTCTGAATCTATTAAGGATGTTAAATTTCAGGAAAGGCAATATTTTCAGTATGAAGCAAAGTTCAAGAACACACAGCCACAGCCTCAAACTAGAAGAAGAAAACTTCAAAACTATTTTACCAACAGAATAGTTGATGATGGAAACAGACTTCCAGCAGAGGTAATAAGTAATTCTACAGTAAGTAAATTTAATTCTGCTTGGGACAAACAAAGATCTATACGCAGACGAAAAGTAAAAAAAAAGCAATAAAAAAATTTAAAAGGGGCAAGTGTGATGGATCACTTAGTCTTTATCTGTTTTTGCTGCTCTATGTTTAAAATCTTGAAAATGATGAAAATATACATGAAATATAACAAAAACAAGGAAAACAGAAAAAACTCATAATTTATGTCTTCTAAAGGATAAATTAACAAAATATAGTTGTAGACGACAAAGCAAATATCTTAAAATGCATATATTTCATCTCTCTTCCCAATGGTGTTGACAGATATTATGGCAGAAGTATATACCCAATGTTCCCCATTTAACATTACATATGCACAAATCCAATATGAAAATATTTGTGATACTGACTGTTTCTTAAGGTCATTAAACTGCTTGTACAGCACATCATCATTCCACTCGTATGGCGCAATCTTGTGCTCACTCATGGTGGCAAAGGCATATATGAGATGAGTGCAGAGCTGCGGGTCAATATTCCCTGGCACATACTTTGCAGGCTCGGGTCGGTATTGTGACCAGTTTGTAAAGTAACAAACTAGCTTGTAGGTAGAACCTAGAGGGAGCAGATTATTAGAGGTAGATGACAAATGGAATTAAATGTAGATCTCAACTCAATATAGTTACATAGCTAGTCTGGTTGAAAAAAGACACAAGTCCATCTAGTTCAAACAATTTAAAACACACACACACGTAACAAACCTCCATAAAATCCTATATCCACAGCTGATCAAGAGAAAGGCAAATAAACCCAAAGAAGTATTATCAAATTTTGTCCAGCAGGGGAAAAAATCCTTCCTGATTCCCCAGGAGGATATTTCCAGAATCACGTACCCCTGGTGTTATTATCTATAAATATTGGTATCCACTTAGGAAATTATCCATTGGTATCCATTTAGGAAAGAAACCAGGCCTTTTTTAAAACAATCTACAGGGCTGTCCAGAACTAGTTTTTGAGGGTGTCTACATCATATTTTCTCTGTGAAGAAGCCTTTCCGTATGTAGAGGTTAATCTCTTTTCCTCCAGACATAAAGATTGCCTCCTTGTCCTTTGTGATGATCCTAAAGTAAATAGCTCTACACTAAGTCCACTATACTGACCACTTACGTATTTATACATGTTGATCACACCCCCTCAATCAACTCTTCTCAAGAGAAAATAAATTCAGTTCAGCTAGTCTTTCCTCATAGCTGAGCTCCTCCATGCCTGTTTTGGTTGCCATTCTCTGCACTTTTTCCAGTTCCAGATATCTTTTTTAAGAACTGGTGCCCAAAACTGAACTCCATACTGTATATGAGGTCTTACTAATAATTTGTATAGGGGCACAATGGTCTCTCTGTTTCTCTCTGGAGTACATACATCTTATAATAGGAGAAACTATTTTGTTAGGTTTAGAAAAAAGCAGCTTGGCATTTCATGCTATTATTAAGATTATGATCTACTAGGACTTCCAGATCCTTTTCCACCATTGATTCCCCCAGTTGTACTCCCCCTAGTATGTATGATGCTTGCATATTCTTAGTCCCCAAGTGCATAACCTTACATTTAATAACATTAAACCTCATTTGCCATATAGTTGCCCAATGAAACAGCGCATCGAGGTTGGCATGAAAGTTGGAGGCATCCTGTATGAGTGCTATTCCATTACATACCTTGGTGTCATCTGAAAAGACTGAAATGGTACTTTTAATCACAAACACTATATCATTTATATATATTTTATAAAGTAAGGGTCCCAGCACTGAACCTTGGGGTACACCACTAACAACCCTAGATCATTCAGAGTATGGATCATTAATCACTATTCTCTAAATACGATCTTTCAGCCAGTTTTCTATCCATTTACAAACTGAATTTTCCAAGCCTGTAGATTTGAATTTACACATTAGCTGTTTGTGTCATTATCTTTTGCACAAGTATATTATATCCACAGCCACTCCTTTGTCTAAGTTTTTGCTTACTTCTTCATAAAACGAAATCAGATTTGTTTGAGAATACTGTCTATTGCTTCAAATATTTTTTTCTACCAAAAACTCTCCAGTATCTTTCCAACTGTAGAAGTTAAACTAGCCAGTCTGTAGTTACTTTGCAAAGACCTTGATCCCTTTTTAAATATAGGCACCACTTTGGCCTCATGCCAATGTAGTGTCTATAATGCCAGTCATTAAAGAATTACTAAAAGTTTGAAATGGCTGTGAAATAACAGAGCTCAACTCTTTTTAGGACATGTGGGTGTATACTATCTGGTCCAGGTGCTTTAATCATCTTTATTCTGTCTAAATGTTTCTGGACCATATCAATTTTGAGCCATAGTTGTTCATTTGGGGCTATGTCAATACTATGCTCATTATGGACATGACCTCCTCCATGCTCCTTTGTATACACAGAGCTGAAGAAGGTATTTAATACATTTGCCTTCTCTTAGTCCCCAGTCACACACTCTAAATTATCTTGTGAAGGGCCTACATGCTCAGACCTGACCATTTTACTGTTTAAAATGTACAGAATGTTTGGGTGTTTGTCCTACTCTTTTTCACAACCTGTCATTTGTTTTCAATTTTAGGCCCTTGATTTCCTTTTTACATATTCTGTTAAATTCTTTGTAACTTTTTTTTAAACAGATGTTTTTTTTAACTTTTAAGTGTTCCTTAATTTTTTTAGTCTTTTCTTATTATTTTATTTAAATTTTGGCCACGAGCCACGTAAGCTTTTTAAGTTAGCCTTTTAAAGTTATTGTGTGTGTTTGCATACAGCCAATCTTAAGAATTCCCATGACAATAATCCCTCCTAAATCTGGTAGAGCAGCCCTCCCTATCTTTCCAGTACACGCTTACAGCTAAAATTAAATGAAATCATCTTGTAGTCACTGCTATCCAGATGTTATTTTATGTGAATATTAGTAATAAGCTCTGCATGGTTTGAGATTACCAGGTCATCATTTCTAGTTGAGAATTCTATCAACTGTACCATTAAACTGCCATTTAATTGTTCCAGCAGTGCCTTTACTCCAGTCAATTTCAGGGTAATTATTATTATCACTGTCCCAGCCCTTGCAACCCTTTTGATCTGTGCAACGAGCTGTGTCTCCACCTCCTCATTAACACTGGGTGGCCTATAGCAGTGGTCGGCAAGCCGCGGCTCGCGAGCCACATGCGGCTCTTTACACGCTTTAATGTGGCTCTTGTGTGCCGGGCGCCCGCTCCCCTCCCTCCTCTCGGGCGGCAGGGACTCTGCAGCGTGATCCAAAAAAAAAACAGCCAGGGCAGCGTGCTCAAATGCAATGATTGGCCAGTCTCGCTGCCACTCACATCCTGATAGCCAGTGATTGGCTGTCAGGATGTGTGTAGGCGGGGCAGCGTGACGAACGTGAGAGGAGCTAGGCTCCTCTCACAGTCCGCCCTGAAGACCGTAACGGCGCGGGAACACGGCGAGAGGAACGTGCGGAGAAAAGGTAAGTGAATTGACACAGGGGGGACTTGGCTTACTACTTGCTACTTACTTACTACTACTATATGAGGGATGAATTAATATAGGGGATGAATTACTATAGGGGGGATGAATTACTATATGGGGGATGAATTACTATATGGGGGATGAATTACTATGGGGGATTAATTACTATAGGGGGGATGAATTACTATGGGGGATGAATTACTATATGGGGGATGAATTACTATGGGGGATCAATTACTATGGGGGATGAATTACTATGGGGGATGAATTACTATATGCGGGATGAATTACTATATGGGGGATTAATTACTATATGGGGGATGAATTACTATGGGGGATGAATTACTATGGGGGATGAATTACGATGGGGGATGAATTACTATGGGGGATGAATTACTATATGGGGGATGAATTACTATGGGGGATGAATTACTATATGGGGGATGAATTACTATAAAAACTTATTGAAACTAAAAACAGTGTACCATCCTATGTATTTTCAGATTTAAAAATGTGGCTCTCAAAATAAATTTCAATCGTGGTTTTGGCGAGATTTGGCTCAGTTGAAAAAAAAGGTTGCCCACCACTGGCCTATAGCAAACTCCAACAATTAAATTGAAATACGCACACCCAAATGCAGTTCAACTCATAATGCTTCAGGACAATCACACATTGCTTTAAACTGGTCCTCTTTCACACTCGCTTTGAGATCATTTCTCACATAGAGACAGATACCTCCACCATTACATTTTACCCTGTTTCTCTGAAAGAGAGCATAGCCAGGAATATTAATAGCTCAATCGTGTGAAGAATGAAGCCTGAATTCACCAATACCAAAATGAACTCATATGAAGAATATATTGGTGATTACATTAGCATCTCTAATACATTGATGTAGCAAAGAATTATATAAAGATAGATAGATAGATAGATAGATAGATAGATAGATAGATAGATAGATAGATAGATAGATAGATAGATTTGCTTCTTGCTTGAGTTATATAAAGCTAACTTTCATGCATATATTTAGTAAACTTATTATACATATGACTTACCCAGCTGTGCATGGAGCAGCAAGAATAGACCTGTGTAGCAGATAATAAATTATATAGTCAAAATAACAATATCCATATAACAGCAAGGTAACTTAGTGTAGCATTCAGTTTTATGGATTGTAATCATGGAGCATCCTTTGCATTCACTGCGTTAACATGTCATATTGCAGCATTTACAATGCAAAGTAATATCTTTTGTTTTTCTTACCCGCCCAAAGCAGCATCTTCCTCATGTTTCTCTGTCTCAGCACTGGTGAAGAGTGGTTGGCACCTTTTATAGAGAATCAATGGCTGGTATCACTGTGGGAATTCCAACATGTGTGTGGGCTCTGGCTAAAACAATTGCATAAATATTTAAATGCTGAAAAGGAGAATCAGTTTGGAAACAAGACAGGAAAGACTGTAAGGCTGCTACAGATGTTACGAAAGACAGTGCTTGGGTGACTGTGGGGAACAAACTATCAATAAAATAGTAATAAATCACACAGCAAATGACTAAAGTGCTACCATATCAGTTTTTTAAGGACTAATTTTTCTTAAATGAATAATAAAAGACAGTATTCCTCTTTTCAAAAACATATATACCTCATTTTTAAATGTAAAAAAATAAATATTTAGGGCTGACCGTGGGATTCTTCCTCCTCCCTGCATCCTCCGTCATAGATGAGTGGTTCAGAAAAAATTTTCTGAAAGCAAATCTATGATCAGAATGTAAAATCATATATTCATTTCCACATTGTATCACAATTATTTCTAGCATACTTCTTTTTCATTTCAACAATCTTGACATTGGCAAACGTACTTTGTGAAGGTCCCCACACATTTACTTTCTTAAACTCTGTGACGCATATTCACTATTCCCTGTGAGTAGGCACTGCCGTGTCACATATTTCACAGAGCCTGCCTTCTGAACTACAGAGTAAGTACAGGTATCACAGCTTGCAGGCAGCCAGGTACCATGGGACATGTAGTCTTTAACCACTTTCCCGCCACCCTATAGCAAATATACTGCTACAGGGTGGCACAGGTGCATGTCAATCACTGGGTCCCAGCTGGTGATTACTCGCCAGCACCCGATGATTGCGGAGCATTGCCGACGGAGGGAGAGAACTGTATGTAAACAACACAGTTCTCTCCCCTGCCAGCTCCTGCACACTGCCTTGCATGGCTCTGCATAGCAGAGCCATGTAAAGAACACACAGCCCATAGTAAAACAGCACACAGCCCACAGTAAAAAAGCACACAGCCCACAGTAAAACAGTACACAGTTAACCCTTTGATCGCCCTTTGAAGTTGCATGACCATGCAATTGTCAGTTAAAGTAACACAGCGCCATAACGCAAAAAATGGCCTGGTCAGAAAGGGGAGTAAATCCTCTGGAGGGCAAGTGGTTAAAAATGAAAATGAAATAGCAGAGGAGAGGCTGCGCAGAATGCAAGGAATCCAGGAAGTTGTGGAAAGAGATGACTAGGAGACAAACAGCACTCACAACATGAGAGGAGATATTTCAAGTAAGCTTATATTGGATTATCAAATATAACTATTATTGGTACAAATGTGCATTTTGAATCTAAATTCAGACTAAATTTTTGTTATTCGGAGATTCTAATGTATCCGAATTTCCAAATCACAATAGTAACGGATTTCAAGGAATCTGAAATAAATTATAATAGAACCAATTATCTGAATTCAAAAATGAATTTGAATTTGAAATGGAAACATACTGAAATAAATACAGTAAGGTATAAGAGTGGGTGTGGTACTGGACATAACATCACCACACACACCAAGTCCACTTTCGTGCTCTGAATATGTGGCCGGAGACAGCTTGATAATACAATACTGTGTACTTTACTAGTGTCGGAGGCAAACCTTTTTCTTCTCCTTCAGACTTGTTTGAAATGAGTAGATGATAGATTGTCAATGCTGAAGGTTCCAAGGAGAGGGCCGCTGAGGCTGGATAAGCAGTGCTTCCTTGCTATGCATCTATATGCACTTTTGCTAGTCACATTTGTTTGCCAGCAATATAATCTGCTGAGTGATTTCACATAATTGGTGGTGGAACACACACGTGGAGGTGAAGCATGAAAAATAGTGGATGGTTCACATCACAGAAATAAAGATCATTTCACTTGTTTGCACTTTATTGAATATAAGAGAAGAAACTGATACTGTATATTGATGGTCTTGAATGAATATTTTTTTTATGTTTACAGCACTGGACACTTAAGAGACTTTGTACCTTACTGTATATTTTTTTTTATGTTATACTGCACTTTTGCACTTTGATTTTGATTGAGTTAGCGCTGTCTAAATAAACACAAATCACAAAGTGAAATAAGATAATGATTCATACTTAGGCTGCTTTATAGAATATAATAGAACAGAACAGAATAAAATAGAAAAGAAAGAGAGGGGCGTGGCCTGATGTGACATGTGAGCGGACGCTCTCCCTAGCAGCTCCAGGCTATCCTCCAACAATCCTGCTCCATCCTGATCGCTCACACCAGCTATACGGCTTGTCCTGCTCCTGGCTCATTGGGGAATATTGCTCCATTCCTGACCGACGGTCTGGTGGATGGGAAGACACCGCAAAGAGCCTCCGGCCAAGATGAACATCATCACCCACTCCTGTCAAGATGGCCACCACTCCACTGTGCTGCGCTCTTCCCTGGATTCCACCCCGAAACTGTTCTGGGAAATACTGGAGGCTTCCCTGCCATCCTTGCCAGCCGTCCTGGAACCACCGATGCTACTCTCTCAGACTTCCCACAGTGAGAAGGGAGAGGAGGAGGCCGCGGAACCTACCCTGTTGTACGTCCTTGCTACTATCAAGGTAAACCATTCTGATCTGATGGGGAAGGTGGAGGAACTCAAACTGGACCTCACTATCATGCGCCAGGATATGCATAAAATTCAGGAGCGGGTGTCAGCAACTGAGAGGTGCATTAGAAGATATGATTAACCCTCTCCTGCCTAAAGTTAAAGCTCTGGAGGATAAGGTGGATGATTTGGAAAATCGTCTCCGCAGAAACAACTTGCGGATGATGGGCCTACCTGAAAGAGTGGAAGGGTCTGACTTGGTGGCCTTCCTGGAGAGCTGGCTAGAGCAAGAATTTGGCAGCAGTTGTTTGTCCATCTACTTTGTGATCGAACTGGCTCACAGAGTTCCTGGTAGGCCTCTCCCTGAGGGTAGTCCCCCCCGTACCATGGTGATTCGCCTTCTAAACTACAAGAACAGAGACTCGATTCTGCATGCTGCTCGCCTGAGAGGGAGTCTCCGCATCAACAACGCCGTGTTGTCCCTTTTCCCTGTTTACTCCACTACGGTCTGTAACCTCAGGACCAAATACCAGTGTGTCAAGTAGAAGGTCCAGGATAAAGGGGTGCAATATTCTATGCTCTTCCCTGCTCCTTTACATGTGGTACACCAAGGTCAAGTGCGCTTTCTCCAGTCCTCTGACACGGTCCTGCCTTGGTTTGAATCCAGCAAGATCTCCTGCTAAAACCCCAGTGCCTTGATGATTTTTACTTCTGATCCAGTGTGCCTACTGTCAAGCTTTTTTCTACCCCTTTGTTGGGCATTCATCGTCTACCCTGTAAGGGGGATTTCCATCCCTCTGGTTGACTGCTACTACAGGGTTCTACATTTGCATTCCTGTTCTATTGTTTACAAAAATGGTTTACAAAAATGTTTTACAAAAAATGTTTCCCGCAAGTGACACCAGTTTTGGGATAAAGTCCACTCTCTTTTTTTGGAGCTGGGCAGGGGCTTTGCTTTTTGCATTGTTGCCTTTTTGCCTTTATTTTTTTGTTGGTTTGTGTGTTGTGTGGCTGTTTTGTGTGTTTGTCTGTTGTGCGCCATCCTCCCTCTTTAGTACTGCAGTCGTGTTGAGGTCTGTAGATGGCTCCTTGGGCCCTGTTACCCCCCCCTGCAATGTCTGTGGACTGAACTCCAAATTTAAAAGGGCCTCTGTTTTTGAGCTCCTTAAATCATATAATCCTCACGTACTATGCTTGCAGGAGACTAGCTTAATGGGATCTAAGATTCTAACACTTAAGAAACATTGGGTTTTACATGGTTACCATTCTACCTATTCTAATTATGCCCGTGGGGTAGCCGTATTGATTCGTAAAGGTCTTCCATTTTTCTTTTGTTGAGGTAATTATTAACCCTAAAGATCAATATGTTCTTATACTATGCTCGATACATGGTACACCACAAATTCTGGTGGCTGTCTATCTTCCCCCCCCCCCCCAGTCACGACTGCAGTATTTACCGAATTGAGTGTCTACTTATCTATATTGCCTGATCCTGTTATTATTATTATGAAAGACTTCAACTCGGTGCTTGATTAAACTTTGGAGTGGTTGAGGCCTCTGACTCCAGATTGTTTCGGCAGTGGTGTGACTCCTATCGATAGGTAGATACTTGGTGATGGAAATTTCCTACGGCCAGGATATATTCTTGTCAATCTAAACCTTATCATGCTCTTTCCAGGTTGGATTACGCTCTGGTGTCCACTGCGGTACTACCCTGGATGCTGTCTATTTCATATATTCCCCAAATGGTGTTAGACCATTCTCTGCTGCTGATGGAATTGCAGTTGGGTCATAGTCCTGCAGGCTCAGTCCCCTCTGGATCTACATATCTGAATTTACATATCTGAATTTCAGGAACCCATTCCAACTGACATTACTACTTACTGGGCTGCCAATGAGCACTCCGCTGAGATGGGACCTCAGTGGGTCGCCTTTAAGGCAGTAATTTCTGGTTCCTATTTCTCTAATATTGCTCAATACCATACTGTTGTAAAGGCTACCCAGGAACAGCTGGAGTCCTCATTGGCATCTACACAATCTCAGTATGCCTCTTCCCCTTTGCTCTAGTCATGTGGTGCCTTGATTGAGGCCCACTGTGCTCTGCAACTCCACCTCATTGACTTAACACGCAATCATCAGCTATATTTATCTGCTAAGCCGCATTAACATAGCGGGAAGAATGGCAAATTACTGGCCTATCTTTCCCGTACAGAGTCCATATATAGCTCAAATTGCCCAATGGTATGATCTCCTCTGACCCTATTATTATTAATCAGACCTTTGCACATTTCTATGAATACCTACACTTGGATGCTGGAGCCCCTACTGAGGATTCCTTTGCAGGCTTTTTTTGCTTCGCTTAAGTTTCCCACTCTTAGTGAATAGAACCGCTCTCTCCTTGAACAACCACTGACTGTGGAAGAAATTTTGGCAGCTATTCACTCCCTTCCCTCAAACAAGACACCAAGGCTAGATTGATTACTCTTTGAATGGTATCAGACATATGGGGAGGACCTGGCCTCTTGCCCTCGTTGTGGTCTTGTGGGTTCGGATCTGTTGCACATGTTTTCGGCCTGTCCAGCTCTTGCTTTGCATTGGCAGGATCTCTTTGCTTATTTGATAATACTCTACCCTGGGTGCTCTCTATTTCGTATATTCCCCAAACGGTTTCAGACCATTCTTTGCTGTGGGTGGAATTGTAGTTGGGTCATAGGCCAGCCTTTTGGCATTCCAGAATATTAATGGATATACTGTACTTGTAGCATCCTCCTAGTTTAGCAAGGGAGAGCTAGACTCCATTGGTTTAGACGGGCTGAGTAGCAGTCCAGGTGTAATAGCCAGAGAGGGTCAAATTGTAGTCAGGGCTGAGAGGCTCTGCAGGCCAGCCCATCTGGAGTTTCCAACTGCTCTGGGGCTTTTGGAGGAAGGCCCTAGAGGCAGTGGGTGGATCTTAGGAGTGGCTGGCTGCACTTTTGAGGGATCCTAGCCAATCCCCAGCAAGAAGTTGGCAAGGGGTTGGACACCCTTGAAAGTGTTGGAGCCTGCTCAGTTGACAGGAGTGTAGAGAGTTGGAAGGAGAGTTCGAGTGGATGATGTGAGGCTGAAGGGAGGAGACCCAGTGGGTTGGGGTCTATCTGCAGGCCTGGAGCTGGAAAGGAGAAAAGTTCAGTGCTCACCAGTCCCCAGACAGAGGACAACCTGTATGGCAGGGAAGGAGAGCCCATCTGATAGGACTGGTAGCAGCCACCAACCTACAAGCGGTACAGAAGAGGATCTGAGTGAGAACACCTACACACCCTGGGCGGATAGGGGAAGGAGCACTCTGGTGGGAAACCAGATTTTCTGCCATTTTGGGACTGTCCACTTTTAAAGTAACAGGCACCAAATCCCCTGTTCAGAGATACCTCCAGATTGCTGGGTGAAGAGGAGAAGTTCATTTAGGGTCTGGGGTGGTACACTAAGGAGACGCTTGCTAGCTCTCCAACAAAAACTGTGCTGCAGAGAAGGCTTGTAAGTAGTTGCAGGAAGTTGTCCTCAGGAAGTTGTACACACCTAACCCTATCCCAGTCCATAAACCCCTAAATAAAACAACAAAAACCAAAGCTCAAGGACTGAATTCTGAATTTGAATGCAAGCTTTTGTGGAAATGCGTGACGCCTGGCTGTGCAGGACTATAGGGGGACCCAAATCTTCTAGTAACTCCTAAGAGGGTAGTGCTACATACTTTACCCTGTGCAGCACTGTATTCTGGTCATGTCCAACCAGTATTGCAAGAACCGAAAAAAAAGCCCAACAGAAATAATTCCCCTTTTTTATTTATATACACAAAGGGCATTTGCACATAATGCACAATGACAACACAGTGACCATGCTTTCAACATATTGCATGCTCAGTGGCTGGTGGTTAAAGGTCATACAGTATAACAAAACCCAAAGAAGAAAGTAAATGTTTTCTATCTAGTATTAGTTAGTCACATTTGCTGTACCTGGACTTGTTCTTTAATGTTGAAGACATTTCATTACTCATTTAAGTGGCTTCATTGGTTCTGATTGTCAGGAACAAATGCCAACATGTTCTCTGCCACTTCATCCCGTGCCTATGTTGCAGCTTTCTAACTGAGGAACCCATCCTGGGAGTTTGCACATAGTAGAGGCTCAGTCATTCTCACCTAGGCAAGAAAGATATTGTAGGAGGAACTATTCACCCTTTTCCAATTAGTCAAGTTTTGCAAACAGGTAGCAAGAACGTAGATGCAAGAGTCGGGAGTTGAAAGGTCACTTCGTTCTATGGGCCTTTTTATTTAAAAAAAACAATCTTGAAAAACATCAATAAGATTTTTAAAAATAAGTCTGAGGGATACAGCATGGGGAGTTGTGGAGAATGTAAATTAATTGTGTGACCCACACCATTAAAAGTAGGCTAACTCTACGAATAACTGTTAATGGAAGGTTATTTGCTCCTGAATTTCTGTGATGGAGAGCGGAATAAGTCTGAGACAGAAGTACTCTGTGATTTATATAGAGATATGTATTCCCACTTGCCTACTGGGCACTTTCACCCACTTCCTGCCCAGGGCAATTTTCAGCTTTCAGTGCTGTAGCGCTTTTAATGACAATTGCGCAGTCATGCAACACTGTATCCAAACCACATTTTTATCATTTTTTTTAGAGAGATGGAGCTTTATTTTGGTGGTATTTAACCACTACTGGGTTTTTTTAACTAAAAAAACACAAAATAAATAAAAAGTCTTAGTTTCTGTTCTAAAATTTTGTAAATAAGTCATTTTTCTGTTTCACTGATGTGTGCTGATGAGGCTGCCCTCATAGGCGGCAATGATAGACAGCACTGATAGGCAGCACTGGTGGGTACTGACAGGTAGCACTGATGGGCACTGATAGGTGGCATTGATGGGTGACATTGTTTGGCACTGATAGGCAGCACTGACTGGCACTGATAGGTGACACTGATGAGGAGGCACTGATGGACATTGACAGACATCATTGTTGGGCACTGAAAGGCAGGACTGATGGGCACTGATATGAGGCACTGATTGGCACTGATAGGAGGCAGTGATGGGCACTGATAGACTGCACTGATGAGGAGGCACTGATGGGCATTGACAGGCATCACTAATGGGCACTGAAAGGCAGCTCTGATGGGCACTGAAGGGCAGCACTGATGGAGCTGCACTGATGATCACTGATGATGTGCTTACTGGCTCTCCTCTCCTTGTGCACTGTCAGCATGTGGAGAGGACTGCCAATAACTGGCATTTCCTGTTTACATGTGATCAGCAGCGATAGAGCCTTTGCCATCTGCTCTTTACTGTGATCAGTGATGCACTGTATCCCAGGAACACAGCACATCACCGATCACTGTACCGTGCACCCTGGGAGTGCTCATGTGCAGCTAGAGCGGACGAATGTCATATGACATCCTACCAGAAAAAGAGAGCTCCCGCCCGTCCGTCATTTCCTTATACGGTGGGCGGGAGGCGGTTAAATGCCAACACAATCTAAATATGTGAAAGATAGTTTGCCAAGGGTTGTAGTTGGGTCTGTAAGTAAAATGGTGGACAGTGGATTTTAAGAACTTTCATCCAATTTTCTAAACATTAGAACCACAGTGATAAAATTCAGCAGGATGGAAATTGTTTTTCTTCACACTAATTTCTAAACAGAATATATGGTTTTCATTAGTTTAATAATATTCATTACAAAATTGAATGTCAGAAGCAAAAATCTTGAAGTACTGTTGAACTATATTCATCTAGTCATTGAATGTACAAAGAATTTTCATAGGAATGTTTGTGTGAATATTTGTACAAACATTGGATTAAAAATCTACTAGTGTATAGTCAATTTAAAGATAAGTTCACCTTTTTGACAAAAATAATAATTGCACATTTTTTTGCAGGTAAAAAAATGCATTTATTATTTTTGTCTGTAGGAGCCTGGAAAGCATTGCAATCAGTAAATCGCTGATGCCATGCAGGTCTCCTGCAGACCTGTCAGAATATCTGCTTGCTATACGGGATGTACGAGCAAGGAGATATTCTGACAGGAAGCTTCAATGAACTACCACTGCGCTCGACAGCTCTGCATAGAGACCAATCAGCTTCCAGGTTTTTATTATCAAAGCTTAATGAAACAAGCTGAAGTTAGGAGCCGATTGGCTAGTATGCACAGCTTCATCAGATTTTGCACTCTCTAGCTTTAGTAACTCAGCCAGGGCCTTCTTTAAGGAAAGGCAAAAGGGGCAGCTGCCCTGTCGTTGTGGGGCCCAAAGCAGCTGCCCAGTACTTGCCAAATGTACTGGTTTACATTCCCTTCTCCCTTGAAGTCTTTGTCACCTATGCTGACCAGCTCTGTCTTATTGCCATGTACAGATGTCTCATGTGTGCAGAACATGCATTCACATGGAAATAATGATAGCATTCATATGTAAATAGCAGCTGCTATGTGGCATTCATATGTATATTATGCCCCCCCCAGGTTCCAGCCAGTACCTCTGCTAGTGGTCAGTGTAAATTCCCCCTTACATCCTTACATTGGTGGCCAGTGTAGAAATGTATTGGTTGTTGGTGTAAAATCCCCCATTACATTGGATGTCAGTGTAAATTCTTCATTACATTGGTGGTAAATGCAGATTTGCCGTTACACTGGTGGTCAGTCTTAATCGTGAGGAAGAACAAAAAAGAAAAAAAGAAGCGCACCAACCTTGCGCATTACCTCAGTAACCAAAATTTATTAAATAAAAGAATGGTACTCACAAACAGCGAATAAAAACAGGCATGTCCGTCCTCAAAGGGACTTTAAAGGCAAGATGCAAATGCGAATCCCATCATGGAGGAAGCCACTCAGTACAGCAAAAATAGTGGTGAGATACAATCAGCAATTGTATAATAATGTGAGATCTGAGCTACAGGGTCCCCTAACCTTCTTAGTCCATGGTGTGCAGGCAGTGAGAAGATGATGTGCTGTAACCTTCAGCAACCAGTACGTGAGACATAATCAAGTGCTGTAACCTCTAACAACCAATCAGTGAGTGGTAAGGATGTGCAGTAACCTCTGGCAACCAATCGGTGCATGGCAATGATGTGCAGTAACCTCTAGCAACCAATCAATGAGCTGTAAGGATGTGCAGTAACCTCTAGCAACCAATCAGCAAGCAGAAAGCTTGTGCTGTAACCTCTAGCAACTCATCAGGGAGCCGTAATGTGTGCTGTAACCTCTAGCAACTAGTCAGTGAGCAGTAATGATATGCTATAACCTCTGGCAATCAATTGCAATTGCTGCCTGATCTGCTGCAGTAAACTAATTTCGAGTTTAGCTGCTATGTATTGTGCAGGTGGAGAGTGACATTTCATGATGCGGTAGGCCAAGGAAATGTTCCAGGGTACAATCACTATTAAAGAAGGCCCTGAATTCAGCCCCATACTGTCTGTGTCCAGGGTTGGCCAGAGGCCCTTGTATCTGTTCAAATGAGCATGAATATGTGAACAGCAACGGTGCTGGTCATTGAGTTGTGCAGAATACAACACTGTGTGCATGCAGCTCTTAGATGCACTATCAAGAATCTGCTGAATCTCACCAGTGACTGCCCCTAGCCACGCTTGTGAATTTTAGCCTAAAGAACAGTCCTGACATGTGCCTGTCGGAAAGGAAAAACTAAAAGAGTCATTCACCTAATTACTAAACCTTTACACCCTGTTCCAAATTATTATGCAAATGATATTTTTCTCATTTACCTAAATAATTGATGTAAATAACAGTCAGCATAATTCTCATGTTATCAGCTATTAAGAGTACAATTCAAATTTTATTGAACAAACCTCCTAATGACAACAGGATTTTTTTTAAACATAAAAAACTTACAATGCACTGTTCCAAATTATTACGCACAGTAAGTTTCAAAACACTTTATAGGTTGTAAAGAACTGAAAATTGTCATTTGTTGTGTTTGCAGCATATTTATTGAAATCAAAAGCTATTTCAATCAAACTTTTAACAACATTTTAACTTGTTAGACATTTTAACAGGTCATGTTACATTGTAACATAGGACCCCTTATTTGATAACAGCTTCAGAAGTCTTGCATCCATTGAACTTGTGAGTTTTTGGACAGTTTCTGCTTGAATTTGTTTGCAAGATGTCAGAATAGCCTCCCAGAGCTGCGGTTTGGATGTAAACTGCCTCCCACCCTCATAGATCTTTTGCTTGAGGATGCTCCAAAGGTTCTCAATAGGATTGAACTAAGGGGAGGATGGAGGCAACACCATGACTTTCTCTCCTTTTATCCCCACAGCAGCCATTGATGCAGAGGTATTCTTTGCAGCATGAGATGGTGCATTGTCATGCATGAAGATGATTTTATTACGGAAAGCATAGTTCTTCCTTCTGTACCAGGGAAGAAAGTGGTCAGTCATAAACTCCACATACTTTGCAGAGGTCATCTTTACACCTTCGGGGACCCTAAAGGGGCCGACCAGCTCTGTTCCCATGATTCCAGCCCAAAACACGACTCCACCACCCCCTTGCTGATGTCGCAGCCTTGTTGGAACAAGGTGGCCGTCCACCAACCATCCACTACTCCATCCATCTGGACCATCCAGGGTTGTACGGCACTCATCAGTGAACAGGACTGTTTGAAAATTAGTCTTCATGTATTTTTCTGCCCAATGCAGCCATTTCTGCTTGTGAGCATTGGTTAGTGGTGGCCGAATAGAAGGTTTATGCATAGTTGCAAGACTCTGGAGGACTCTACACCTTGATGTCCGTGGGACTCCAGAGGCACCAGCAGCTTCAAATATCTGTTTGCTGCTATGTAATGGTATTTTAGCAGGAGCTCTCTTGATCCGATGCATGGATCTGGCAGAAATCTTCCTCAATGTGCCTTTATCTGCACGAACCTGTCTGTGCTCTGAATCAGCCACAAATCTCTTAATAGTGCGATGATCACGCTTAAGTTTTCGTGAAATATCTAATGTTTTCATACCTCGTCCAAGGCATTGAACTATTTCACTCTTTTCGGCAGCAGAAAGATCCTTTTTCTTCCCCATATTGCTTGAAAATGGTGCTCTGCTTAATAATGTGGAACACCCTCCTTTAGTAGTTTTTCCTTAAATTGGGCTCACCGGCCAATCTAATTATCACAGGTGTCCGAGATTGTTTTCAGTGATAAAAAGAGCCCTGACACACAATGCCATCCATGAGTTAAACTGAAAAACAAAATAATAAATCTTTGTGACACTTAAATAGAATTTGCATAATAATTTGGAACAGGGTGTAAACTTCTAGGCAGACTGTGAAGTGTCCATTATCACACCCTCTTTTCTGACCTTGGGAGTAACTTTAAAAGCACAGAAATGGTCAAAAAGGGGAAGGATAAGTATAAACACAGCAAGTAAATGCAAGTTGAAAGTCTTGGGTTGGTGTGCTGGCCCTTTTTAACCTTACACACTTGACACTGGTCTACCTGCACCTTAGGCCTCATTTACACTGACTGTTTGAGGCTCAATGTAATTTTTCTGGGTTAGCTACACTTTGCCATAGACTTCTATTATATCCTGCAGGTGTGGTGCACTTTCTGAAAGTGCACCCAAGCTCAAGAGCTTTGGTACGCTTTCATAAAGTGCCCTAAACGCTCAGGATATAATAGAAGTCTATGGCTGAGCAAAGCAAACCCACAGGAAAGCTGCAGGTACACTGCACTGCAACCACGGTGTGGGTTAACTGCAGTACATCAGTGTGAAAGCAGCTCTACATTATTAGGTCCATTGTATTGGTTTACACCAGTGTTTCTCAACTCCAGTCCTCATGGACCCCCAACAGGTCATGTTTTCAGGATTTCCCTCAGATGAAACAGCTGTGGTAATTACTAAGGCAGTGAAACTGATCAAATCACCTGTGCAAAATAATGGAAATCCTGAAAACATGACCTGTTGGGGGTCCATGAGGACTGGAGTTGAGAAACACTGGTTTACACTGACCTGCAAATCTCATCTTTCCTGCTGCTTGCACCACACTGGAGACTGCTAGCCAGGATAAGAGTTGGAGTGCAGTTGGTATCACTCCACATGGGACAGGAGCCAGCACTACAGGAGGACATCAGCTTCTGCTGCTCTTACTTACAAGTAGCCCCTCTGCATTGCATTCTGATGCTCTCGGATGGTGGGTCAACAAGCCCAGAACATGATCTACCAGTAACCTACTGATCCACTGGTTGCTGACCCCCGATATAAAGATTACATCTGTGACATTTTGTATTTGTGATTAAACTGCTCATTATCAGTCCTGCTGCCATTAGGCCTCTTTAAAAAGTAGCACCTATGTTGAAGATAGTTTTTCTGGTGGTCTAGCAATCAGAAAGAGGTTTCAGTCTTGTAATAAAGAAAGGCACTTTTGCACCTATAGGTATTGCATTCTTGTACGATGCTAATTATTTGGGTTAGTACCGTGTTTCCCCAAAAATAAGACACTGTTTTAAATTTGTTTTGGCTCAAAAAACACACTAGGTCTTATTTTTGGGGTAGGTCTTATTTTTTTAAAAGTAGAGGTGTGGACAGGAGGTGCAGAGGTGATCTGCAGACAGTTGTGGATGAGGGTTACTATAGAGAGGGCCAGCTGTTGACAGTTGTGCGCTGCAGTCAGGTGTTGCAGGGATGACTTGACAGGTGAGTTTCAGACAGTGTGCAGATATGAGCCACAGACAGGGTGCAGGGGTGAGTTGTGGACAGGGGATGCAGAGGTGAGCTGTAGCTGGGGGTGCAGAGCTGAGCTGTGGCCAGGGGGTGCAGGGGTGAGTTGCAGACGGGGATGCAAAGGTGAGCTGTGGCTGGGGGGTGCAGAGCTGTGGCAGGGGGGTGCAGAGGTGGGTTGCAACTCAGCTCACTTCTGCATCCTCCATCAGCAGCTCACCTATGCACCCTGTCTGCAACTCACCTGTCAATTTACCTCTGCAACACCTGACTGCAGCTCACTTTTGCACACCCCCTCTTCCCATCCACTGCCCTCATATGGTTAGCTAGCTTTACAAAACACAGCTGTCAGCAGCCGACCCCTCTCTATAGTAACTCCTGTTTCGGGTCCTATCTTCCCACACAGTGCACCAAGGGCACTTACTCACTGCTCCGCCTCTTTCCTCTGACCGGAGATCCACCCATGCATTAGGCTGCAGGAGGAGATACCCCACCCCAAAAACACACTGCATACTGCGCCCACAGGTATCTGTTACTTCCCTGTCCCACAGTGAGTACAGAGGTAGGGAGGTTCTGTGGGAGCGGATGGTGCTGTCACTTCAGCTGCGCTTCTGTGTTTATAAGAGACAGTAGATATTGGTGTGAGCAGGGCCAGTGCCGGAGGTAGCATGAAAAAAAAAGCCCTGATCACAACTAGGTCTTAGTTTTGGGGTAGGTCTTATACTTTAGCAATTCCCAAAAATAGTACTAGGTCTTATTTTCGGGGTAGGTCTTATTTTAGGGGAAACAGGGTAATAATGAGTGTATTCTACACAAAACACACATGCAGTAGTTTGCTTCATGCTTTCAGGTTGACAGAGGGCAAAGTAACATGTTTTCCTGCTCTTTGGATCACTTATCACTTTAGGCCCAAAATGTCATGGGGGGCCTCATGACCAAACAGATCATAACAGTGAGTCAAGGTCATTTAGGTCTGAATCAACATGCCAAATAACCCATGACAGTAATAGAAAATAGCAGAAGGATTGTGGGCAACTTGCTTCTTGAAAGTTGGGAAACACTTCTATGCAATTAAAATGAATTATTGCTTCAAAGAAAAATGTTTCCAGTAAATATAAATAAACTGGGTGTATTTCTCAAAACTAACATAAAAGTTGCTGCGCTGCCTGAAAATATTAATAAATAAACCATCCTACTACATATAGGGTCCCTACAAATGTATGTATACTTCAATGCCCTATGGGCTGACAAATATATCCCTCCTGCCCAGTGACTAAATCATAAATAGGAAACCAATATATATACTCAACATGCTCAAACAACAATTGTGCTATAAATAGCAAATATACAATACCATCAAACTATATATAGTGAACTTATATGCAAAAGATATCATGTATGTATATTAAAGTCCCAATCAGCGTGCGAACATATAAAAGTTCCAATATAAAAAAATCCCCATCCGCATCCAATGTGAATACTATGCGATACAATAGTTAATCTTCTTATCCATAGCAATCCTCTGTGCGAAGTGCTCCAATTAGTGCTCCCCCTCCAGAGCCCCACTCACCAGAAATAATTGACCACCTTGGATGGTAGGTCAAGTATCGCATTAGATGTTGCAGCGCTCTCCTGCAGTAAATTGGCCGTCTGTCTGAGCTTGATACCTCTATACACTAGTAACGGACTCCATATGTGAAAACACCTCTAGACCAGTTTCTTGTGAAAACTCCTCCAGAACATCCACAGTACTCCTCCACCACCATAAAAATATCAAAGGGAAACTTCCATAGCGTAACACCGGATTTATTAGGTAAAAAACACTGATGGCGTCATACAACGAAACACATATGGCGGGGCCGGATAGCGCTACACTTGTCCTCTGAGAAGGAATTGCTTTGTGCTGGGATTTAAAGTGCTATACACATGTTTTTATGTAAGTGCAATTTTAAGTGGTTTTTACCTAATAAATACGGTGTTACGTTATGGAAAAGTTTCATGGGGCAAACTTCTGGCTCAGTCCTCCTTGGCAAACTGAGCTGGAAGTGGGAGCGGGTACCTGTCAGAACAAAGTACCCGCCCCCCCCCCCCCCAAAAGGTGCCAAATGTGGCAGCAGATGGGGGAGGAGGCAGAAAAACAGTTTCCACTTTTGGGTGGAACTCCGCTTTATAGTAAAATATCTGGTTACACCAGATATATTAAAACACTAAAGTAAAGATGCTTAAAGACATAATGAACCCAAAAAAAATGTAATACCAATCCTTACATATGGTAGCATCAGTTTTCTAAGTTTTTAGGGGTTTTTTTCTTAATTTTTACATTGCAATCCTACCAGTAATACACTTCCTGTCTTAGGGTAACTCTATTGCACTGGAGAAGCAATGGAGACACCTTTGGAAAGCAGCAACGGTCAATCAAGGGTGAGGGTTAAATGTACCGGCAGGTTTAGATGGACTTGACTGGCAATATATTACAATCTTATTTTTGGTTTAACACAGTTTTAACAAATATCAGACTAACAGTTACTTAAAAAATGTGCAGGCTTTTAGCTCACTGTTTGCTATTGCAAACAAAAACACCCAGATTCTGAGTTGGCCATATATTGCTTCAAGATTTGCAGGCAGGAAAATATCTGCCTGTCCTAGCACAAGTCAAATGAAAGTGACATAGATAGTTTTTTTGAAAAAGTTCTCTCTGTTGCACTCACCACCCTTCTGAAGCGCCCCCCCCCCCTAAAAAAAAAACCCAGTAAGACCTAATTTTTTTTTCTTGACAAAATATTTTTATATGTGTAAAGGGGAATGCTGCAGACTTTGATGTAAAGGAGAACACTGCAGACTGTGATGTAAAGGGGAACTCTGATGTCCCCAGAGTTCCCCTTATCATAACTTTTGAACTTCAGAATGAGGGACACTTGAGGGAGGCAGTGACCTGTGGTGCACCTAGCGCTCCACAGCAAAAATAGGTGTGGCCGAATGCTTAGCAATGGGATGGGCTTAAGGGGCTTCCTTGTATCTATAAAATATGCTTTGATTGCTGTGCTACAAGCAAGAGTCTCCCGGACACAAACCCCAGCACAATCATTTCTAAAAAAAGAATAGAAAGCGTCCATTACAAATGGTTTTGCACAAACTGAGGAAGAGTGTGTACACAAAGTGTGGAAGGATTCAGGAGTGCAATATGCACAGAGTGCAGGATTCAGGAGTGTGCTACGTACAGAGTGCAGGGTTCAGGAGTGTGTTTCATACAGAGTGCTGGAGTCAGGAGTGTGCTTCGTACCGAGTGCAAGGTTCAGGAGTTAGTTAAACTGCAAAGACACCAATTAATTAGCACACATACAGTTGCAAGAAAAAGTATGTGAACCCCTTGGGATTACGTGGAGTTTTGCATGAACTGGGCATAAAATGTGCTCTGAACGTCATCTAAATCACAACAATAGAAGAACACAGTCTGCTAAACATAATACTACACAAACATTAGATGTTGCCATGGTTTAATTGCACATAACATGTAAACATTCACAGTGCAGGGAGGAAAAAGTATGTGAACCTTTGGACTTAATAACTGGTTGACCCTCCTTTGGCAGCAATAACCTCAACCAAACGTTTCCTGTAGTTGCAGATCAGACCTGCACAACGATCTGGAGTAATTTTGGACCCCTTCTCTTCACAAAACTATTTCAGTGTAGCAATATTCTTGGGATGTCTGGTGTGAATCGCTCTCTTAAGGTCATGCCACAGCATTTCAATCGGGTTGAGGTCAGGACTCTGACTGGGCCACTCCAGAAGGCGTATTCTGTGCTGTTGCAGCCATTGTTTTGTTGAATTACTTGTATGCTTTGGGTCATTGTCCTGTTGCATCACCCATCCTCTGCGGAGCTTCAGTTGGCGGACAGATGGTCGTACGTTTTCCTGCAAAATGTCTTGATAAACTCTGGAATTCATTTTCCCATCGATGACAACAATCCGTCCAGGCCCTGAGGCAGCAAAGCAGCCCCAAACCATGATGCTCCCTCCGCCATGTTTTACAGTGGGGATGAGGTTTTGATGTTGGTGTGCTGTGCCTTTTTTTCTCCACACATAGTGTTGTGTGTTCTTCCCAAACAACTCAATCTTGGTTTCATCTGTCCACAGTATATTTTGCCAGTAGTGCTGTGGAACATCCAGGTGCTCTTTTGCAAACTTCAAACATGCTGCAATATTCTTTTTGGACAGCAATGGCGTCCTCCGTGGTGTCCTCCCATGTACTCTATTCTTGTTTAATGTTTTCCTTATTGTAGATGTGTCAACAAAAATGTTAGCATGTGCCAGAGATTTCTGTAGGTCTTTAGCTGACACTCTGGGATTCTTCTTTACCTCATGCAGCATTCTGCGCTGTGCTCTTGCAGTCATTTTTACAGGACGACCACGCCTAGAGAGAGTAGCAACAGTGCTAAACTTTCTCCATTTGTAGACAGTCTGTCTTACCGTGGACACATGAACATCAAGGCTTTTGGAGATACTTTTGTAACCCTTTCCAGCTTCATGCAAGTCAACTATTCTTGATCGTAGGTCTTCTGAGAGCTCTTTTCTGCGAGGCATGGTTCACATCAGACAGTGCTTCTTGAAACCAGTAAACCCAAAACAGGTGTGTGTTTTTTAAGGGCAGGACAGCTGTCAGCAACACATCCAATATCATCACACTGATTGGAGTCAAGGTTGGCTCACTCCTGGCTCCAATTAGCTCTGGGAGAAGTCATTAAGCTAGGGCCTCACATACTTTTTCCTTCCTGCACTGTGAATGTTTACATGTTATGTGCAATTAAACCATGGCAACATCTAATGTTTGTGTAGTATTATGTTCAGCAGACTGTGTTCTTCTATTGTTGTGACTAAGATGACGTTCAGAGCACATTTTATGCCCAATTCATGCAAAACTCCACGTAATCCCAAGGGGTTCACATACTTTTTCTTGCAACTGTACATTCTAAAATCTTGATTAACAGCATACAGGAGCCGAGGTAAGAAAGTAGGCATCAGATAGAGAACAAATGAGTGCAGCCTAGCAGGACATGCAGCAGTGTAAACATCCAGCACAGCCAGGGAATGGCAGGCAAGCCGGTGGGGGTACGGCTGCAATGAAAGTACAGCTGTCAGTGCCAACCTCTTGGGGATGGGTGGGGACTTTGACAGACCCAACCGTAACAATCTTTTGGAGGAGACTGCAGGCTAGCCTCTTGTCTACTGACTATGGGGTCTGATGTTTGAGGGGGCTCTATTCTTTGGGAGGTGTGTGCCTGTGGGTACTTTTGGAGTAGTTTTACTTCAGGTCTTCAAAAAAATACAGACCAGGACACAGATTTGAGGTCTGTGTGCCAAAACCAGCATTGACTGTTTCAACCCCCTCCTAGACTGAGAGACTCCAAGCAGATATTAATATAATCAGCTCAAAACAACCTGATGCTGAGGTCTCTTGCTGTAATCTGTTTATTAAGATGTGATGGGTTTACCACTGTGTCTTTGTCCCATTGTTAATTGAATCATCTATTGTTTATGTCTGTTGGCTAGTCCTCTTGGAGGTTCCTACATGATTGGATTAGTCTTGTGTCAACTTGGCCTCGTTGCGTAATAAGTGTGGGATGTTTATCCCAATGTGTAATGTTTGTTTTTATTGTTCATGTGGGAACTGCCCTATTTCTGAAGTGTATAAAAACCAGTATTTCTGTTCAATAAACAGTTCCAGTTTACACCTAAGCTAGTGTTGTGCTATAATACCTTAGTCCTGTGTCCCAGCAGCAGTTCTCTAAAAAAAGCACCCTGGCAGGGTACCAGGCAGTCTGTCCCAGAGCCAATATGCATTTCAGGGGCTCTGCCCCCTTTGTCAAACAACCCATTCATAATGAAACATCTGGCATTTATACAGTGCCAGCTGGGAAAAATGGGGCAAGGGGCAAGACCAATTGGAACTACTGCATGTGCACCCCCAGTGGTGTATAATTCAGTTTTATTATAAGCTGCTTCGGGCACACATGCATTAGTTCCAATTGGTCTTGGTACTTGCTAACTTCTTCCCCAGCCAGCTATGTATAAATGCCGGCTGTTCATCTATGCACTGGTTGCGTGACAAAGGGGGTGAAGCCCCTGAAACACATATCAGCCCTGCCCATCCCGATATCACAGGTTGGAGTTGACAGCTGAACTACCCTCCAGTCCCTGGCTGTTGAGAGAGAGACCGGGGAAAGAGAGGCACCCCTCTAGGAAGGGCACCTTTAGGCACATGCATACAGTGCCTAATGGTAAATCCGACCCTGGATCTATAGGTGACCTGTATGAACCAAGGCAAGGAGGAAGGGACATTAGGTATCCCCATCTGTTTCTTATTATTTTGCTATTGGTTTATTGTAGGGAGGTCTACAAAGAACAGGAGGTTATTTTTTCTGTATGTATATAGAAGTTGTACATTTTACTGTTTGACAACAAGTACAAGAGGCATACCACATTCCCAGAATTATGAATATATGGCAAAAGAACAACTTAGACAAACAGTAGCAGCTCAGGATCATCGGTTCATTCTGAGAGCACTTTCCAAAATGAACTGAATAATTTGTAGGGAGGCATCTGGATTAGGTGGGAAAGCTGGGTGACAGAAAATGAGATTATTGTGCACATAGTTGTGTTTTATGTCCCTACTATTGAATGTAGAGGGGAAGACAAAAAGTATGTCATTGCTACTAGTGGAGTGAAGCTGACAAAGCTTAGCTACAAACTGCAGCATTAAAGGACTAATTGGCGAATATAGTTCAGTAAAGCCGAGTTTCAAACAACACAAAGTTAAACGGTCCCTATTCGTCTGTTAAATATATAATTGAAAGCATTTTGTTACATCAGCTTGACATCCTGTGCCACATAATTATCAGTTACATTGCTCCCAATTATCTCTGGGGACTACAGAACAGCTCCCTTTTATGTTATAAAGAAGAGGAGGCTTCCATAGTCCTGTCTCATTTTCTTGATACAGTAGGGTGAGTGTTATTACACTAAAAAAAGTGTAATTGGCAAAAGTACTAAAGTCTAAAGAGGAAACGTATGCAGTTACCACATCCATGACTGGTAAGCTGCAATATATTAACTTTTTGTTCTTGAGTTTAGAAATGCTATACGAGTGCTGGAAAAAAAATAACCCATTGTATGTTGCACTAAAAATTAAAATGGGCTGGAGGCTTTTGCCACTATTCAATATGTTAATGTTCCAAAATGTATGTCTGCTCATGCTAAAGCCTTTATCCAAATGTTACCCATACTAAAAGGCAAGAAATTATCAGATCCAACAGCTTCATGAACATTACCAGGACAGGCTGATTTTCACTTTCAGAATTTATCTTAAACATGCTGAAATTAACAGGCAAAAGCAGCACCTCTTTTTGAGAAGTATGACTCTTTAATGCATCACAACTGCTCATCTTCTGCAACCCCATTATCCTTCTTTAATGTCAATTTTTTTTTCAGAACGAATCTGTCCGCACATTCTGTAAACCACTGCATCATTATCATTATCTGACCACCTAATCAAACGTGTCATAGTTTGGATTAAAAAAATTCAATTGGGGACATAAGAATTCATCAATTTCCATGGCTGCAAACTGACAACTTTGGTTTTACTATAAGAATCATTCTCATTACATCCCTCTTTAAGCTCAACTCTTCTTCATAAGGAATGGGCTACCTTAAAGTTGAAGTCCAGGTTTCATGTCACTTTAATTAGCTTGTTCATGCAAGATTGGCCTAAATTAACTATTGAAAGTCACAGGAAACCTGGACATCAGCTTTATTGTAACAGACCTGTTGGCCATTATTGCAGGGTGTGAGCTGAGCATCCGCAGCTCTTTACACACGTCATTCCAGACACAGGAATCTGCAGATTGTTGCTACTGAAATCTGTAGGATGTGCTAATCGTCTGCGGTAATGGACCCTTATGGCAAAAGTCAAAACAGTTTGCCACATAGGTGATTGAGGTCACATCACTCTTACAGGTGATCCCTTACACATCCTCGCAGTAGGTTTCCACCAATTCCAAAATTTTAAAAGAATAGAAAATAAAAGTATGAAATAGAAAATAAAAGTATAAAATAGAATGGAATACTAAAGAATAGAATAAATTAGAATATATCCGTCTTCCGAAATCGAAAAGAATAGAATAAAGTAGAATAGAAAATAAAAGAATAGAATGAACATAGCTGTCTTTTGAAATTTGAAGAAGGAAAGGGGGGAAAAAGGAAAGGGGGGGAATGGAAAGGGGGGAAAAAAGAAAATGGGAAAGAAAAAAAAAGGAAAAGGGGGGGGGGGAAAAGGAAAAGGGGGGGAAAAAGGAAAGGGGGGGGGGGGAGGGGGGAAAAAGGAAAGGGGGAAAGGGAAAAAAGAAAACAGAATATAGCCGTCTCATGAAATTTGAATAGAATAGAACCAATTACTCCTCAGAATGAATTCGGATCGATTTGAATCCATTGGAAAAATGTGACGCCGGTCAAAAATAAAAACCGTAAATTAAACAAAATTCGTTACAAATGCAACCAGACAAAATTAGTAACTTAACGACTCAATCCAAAACTAAACAAATTTTTTTGTTCTGCACGTTTAGTTGCCCCAGCTTTTTCTTCTAAACTGGCTTATGAAGCATGTCTAAAGGAAGCTTTAGACAAAGACAAAGAGCCACAGAGGCAGGATGTACCCAGGATTATGACTCAAAATAGCCATGGTTGCATAGGGATCAGGCCTCAATCTTGGTGACTCCAATTCTGGAGTCAGATGAGGCAGGCATACCAATATGTCTTTGAGTTTGCTTTGATCCTACTGTTTATGAACATTGTCAAGAGTGCAGTAGAAATGAAAGAAGAGGCAGCTCCCCCCCCAATTTATGCAAGAGGGGTTAGTACAGACAAAGCATTTTCTGTTCAGCCATGATCACAATATCTGCAGTTCACTGGGCAATTCCAACCTCTAGGAACTGAGGGTGCCCTCTAGAATTACGCAGGTACTTTTTACCTCTGCTAAAGGGGGCACAAGTGAAGATCAAGATGAGCAACACTATGGCTGTATTCAAGCAGGGCAGCACCTGGAGCCTTTTGCTTGCAGCAGAAATCTTTAAGTGGGATGAAAGACGCATCTCAGCCTTAACAGCTTTGTACCTACTTGGGCCAAAGAATTTAGTGGCAAAGTCAACATTTGCAGGCTACAATGAATGGTCAGTGAACAAACGCTATCCTACACAAAGTGTTCTGGCCCTGGTGGATGCTAGAGGTTGACTTAAGGGCTACAATCCACAACACTTGGCTTTGTGACACAAGCCCCTCCAAGGGCTGGTGCAGGATGCCCATTCGGTCTGTTGGGACTTTAAGCTAATATATGCATTTCCCCCAACATCATTAATTCTGCATGCACTCAGGTATTCAAGTAGAGAAAGTGAACATTATTATGATCCTACCCTTTTGGCGCAGGAGGGTATTGTCTCCTCTTCATTTTCACCATTGTTCCCACCATCGTTCCCTCCATAGCAACTTCCGTTGAAACGTAACTTCTTAATCAAGATTTTCTTAATTCCAATCCCAAGAGACTCCAATAAATTCTTGTGGATTCAATGGGGCAGGATGATCAGTTTAGGCATTCCAGGAAGAGTGTAGAGACTATTAAAATCCCACAAAATTTCAACCAATTCCATGCATTTCAAATTCTGGTGGATAATTTTCTAGTTCGCAGTGGCAGCCAACATTGATCCCTTTTAGGCAGCATTCTCTGACATCCTCAGCCTTCTGCATACAGGTATGGGCCGAGGATTGGGATAGTGTTCTTTGAAGGTGCAGATATCTCCACCTTGACTAAGGTAGTAGTAATACCGCTGCAAAATGTTTTAGTTCCTACTTTATAACATTTGTTAAAATAGCAATTGGCTAGACCACATAATAATTAGCGATATTGACTAATGCAATATCGCTTTTTTTTTTTTTTTTTCTCTTAGATATTTAGCACAGGTAATTACTGCATTTGTGGTTTTAACCTTTTTGTGGTTGCAAGATATTTGTTCCCAACCTTTTTGAATTCCTGGCCTCATGTGGACAGGAGGAGGCCAGGAAATCAAAATATTTTTTCTTATCCTTATTTTCCTTTCCTGGCCAATTCTCATATGAGTATAAGTTTCCCTCCCTGCTGTCCTGTTAGAGAACACCGTGAGGCTAAATTAGGTGAACATATTGGGAGTCAGGGGCAGAGATGCATGCAGAAATGAGGATTGGCTCAGAAATTACAGGAAAATATATTTTCTGAATGCAGAGACCATGTCAAATAAAATGGTGACTGATGCAATTTTTTTTTAAGCCACACAAAAATTATGCTACTGCTTATCAAACCTATATTTTCGTTAACAAAATTACCTTTAGTGCACACAACAAAATATACTGTGCACTTTTTTTGATAAAATATAAAAGATAAGGCTGCATTGAGTAAATAGATACTAAAATTTGTTAAGCATCAAATTGCACACGCCCATGAAATGGCAAAAAAATCACAATACATCCAATTGTCCTTATAAGCCCACTATGTGATAGTGTAGGTGACAGGTTCTCTTCAAGGAAATATCAGAAGTCACTTCTGCACCCTGTTGAAGCAAACTGAGCACAGACTCTGCATAATTAGCTTCTTCCCCAGGCAAAGCAGCTGGAGATTGACCGCTCTGAACCAGGAAGAACTGTACTTCTTCCTGGAAGATATCAGCTGAACACCTGATGGGGGAAATGGAGTGTTGCACATTTATGAGCACATAAAAGTGATCACTTCCACTAGAATAACTTCTACTAGAAATTTGGCAGCAAAAATGTAAACAATGCTAGGATGGGGTTTAAATGTTAATGCTGCCGCTGACAAAAAGGTTAACTCCTCCTGGGGGCTCTCGTGGATGTCTCCAACTTACAAGCCGACCTCAATGCACTGTTTAATTGGGCAACTATGTGGCAAATGAGGTTTAATGTTGATAAATGTAAGGTTATGCACTTGGGTGCTAAGAATATGCATGCATCATGCGTACTGGGGGGGGGTACAATTGGGGGAATCAATGGTGGAGAAGGATCTGGGAGTTCTGGTATATCACAAGCTTAATAATGGCATGCAATGCCAAGCTGCAGTTTCTAAAGCGAGCAAAATCCTCTCTTGTATTAAAAGAGGTATAGACTCCAGAGAGAGATATCATTTTATCCCTGTACAAATCATTAGTAAGACCTCATCTGGAATATGCAGTTCAGTTTTGGGCACCAATTCACAAAAAGAACATTGGGGAACTGGAGAAAGTACAGAGAAGGGCAACCAAACTGATAAGAGGCATGGAGGAGCTCAGCTATGTGGAAAGATTAGAGGAACTGAATTTATTGTCTCTTGAGAAGAGAACATTAAGGGGGGATATGATCAACATGTATAAATACATCAGTGGTTCATATAGTGAACTTGGTGTAGAGCTATTCTCCCTGAGGTCATTACAGAGGACAAGGGGGCAAATGGGACCCCACATACACTGGCACTTCTTCCAGCTCTCCAACTGAAAGGCCATACTTTGGTATGGACAGGGAGCTAGAGGAAGAGTCTACAGGCATTGTACCTAGGACCCACCGATCACTGATCCAGTACTTTGTAGGCTCCTATGCAAAAAAATAAAATACATACATGCATTTTTACCTGACAAATATATGTGCATTTGTTATTTTTTTTTCTAAAAAGTGGACTTAGCCTTTAACTCTCTCACTGCCGAATCTTAAGAACTCTGCCATTACAAAAAAAAAAACAAAGAAACTTAATCTGGTATACATGCACTTCTAACTTTCTGTGCGGGATGACAAAACACAAGATTGCCCTGCCCCGCATTCCTCCTCCTCTCCACAACATAGGGAGTAACTGTTCTGTAGCCCAAAGAAGAACTGAGAGGGCCAATTAGGCTCCTAACACAAGAAGAGTGAACAGGACACAACACAGCTTTCATTTTCTATCAAGGTCAACATGTTTTTGTACTTGTCAAATATAAATAAACACTTTATTTAAAAAGGTATATTTACTAGAGAAAAAAAATTGCAAATATGACAAGTCCATTGTTAGGATTGACATACATTTTAAATAATATGCAAACCCAACATTTCATATTCCTGATACAGTATGTGCCTGCTGTACCATGTACTAGTATGAAAAAGTATGCTGTTCTCTGTGTATTGTTTCCTTTGTGTAAAAACCCTGGTATTTCTGCTATTCCCTCTACTTTCCTTTTAAAAACGTACCACACTAGGCAGGAAAGCATAGCGTAGTCAGTGTTCTGGCTGCGTTAAGAACTGAGCCTGCTCCCCCCCTTCACAGCCATTCCCTGGGAAGTTTATTGTCCTGCTGTTTCCCCTCCCCCAGCTCCTAATGCAGCTGAAAACAGAGGTTATGTGATTATTTAAAAAAAAAAAAAAGGTATCTACAATGTTTTTTATATATACTGTATACACAAATGTTTTGCCTTTCATTTTGGTTTTAAACTGAATGGGTTGTTTTACAAGGTGACGGTTTACATATACTCTAAAGTTCAGAGAAAGAAACAGTGCTGAATTGAAAAGATTTTTTTTTTATCTTAAGAATGTTTTATTTTTTTTCTTACAAATTAGTTCCTTTTTGGCTTGAAAAAAAAAATAACTGGGCATATTTCACTACAATAAGAGACCTTTTAACATTATAACATTTTTTTAATCCAAGCACATACCTGTACAGAAGACAGCACACCTTCCTTTTCTGTGCCCCCACCACCCCACACTTTTCTGTTGTAGAGAACCTAAGTCCGCTGGGAAACTGACACTTCTGGGAGTGTCTATCCCCATTGTCCCCCACAGCTCACCGCTTCCTTCCTCTGTCCATTACTGTCACTACCAGATCTATTTTACAGGTATATGTTTGAATTAAAAAATGTTACAACATAATAGGGTCTCTTTAAAGTGGGACAATTTAATATCCTTTGTATTACATTTCTGCAATAAAGCTCATATCAGTTTAACACAGAAAGCCTTTTTTAATTATAAAATCTGTTACATTGAATACTGTGCCTTTTTTTTTTTTCTTTGGGCACCAGCAAGACTCTTCATAAACAAGACCTAGTGCTAGGGTCGGATGTAGAAGAAGCTGGAAAAAAATGGATTTCACTAGGCCTGTATTTGCTGCAAAGGCACCTCAATACTTCAACAAACAGCCCAACAGTCATGACATGTCTATAAACAACGTGAGCAGCCCAATGAGTCTTGTTAAAAGGTGTTGGGAAATTCTGAGGAACACAATATCATGTCCTTCCAATGTTACATTACACAGTCTGTGTGTGTATAGCATGCCCTAGTTAATCGCCTTGATCACCGGGTGGTCATTTTTTTCGCCTCAGCTTTGGCTTTTTTACAGGTCGTAAATAGGGATTATCAATCAGGGTTTCTTCACCACCCTTCAATGAGCTGTTCTGAAGAACTGATGAATTTTCCTTCTCTTCTCCAGGATCATCCTATTGAGATAGAAAAAAATGAACACAGAAAAACTAAATAAGCTTAGAGGTCAACAAATTTGAAAATTGCATTTCACAAAAAAGAAAGGAAGGGAAATAATGTACAGTAAATGACGTGGTATATGCATGTGTGGATGAGAAAATTAAACAACATTATGTGCTAACAGACATGGCTTTCTTTTAGAAGCAGTTTAATTCTTTTTAAATGTAACCTAATGTATACGGATGCATGTGAGCTGCTCTCATATGGGTGCGCTTGGTTCTAGCAGACAATATCTAGGCCCGGGCACTGTCATAATAGAGATGATATGTTGTTGAAGCTCCCCCTAGTATCCGACACAGGAGATTTTTTTCCAGATACTTTTTATTAACCACTTAAGCTCAGGAAAGTTTTAACCCCTTCATGACCAGGGCAATTTTTGCTATTTAGCACTGTGCTACTTTAACTGGTAATTGCACAATCATGCAATGCTATACCCAAATGGCATTTTTTCACACAAACAGAGCTTTATTTTTATGGTACTTGATCAACACTTGGTTTATATAATAAAAAAAAACCCCAAACAAAAAAAAAAAAAGACAGAAAATTTAGCAAATAATTTTTACCTTCTGCTATAAAACATATCCAATAAAAAATTTTTTTTTAAATTCTAATTTCTTCATAAATTTAGGTCAAAATGTATTCTGCTACGTCTGTGGTAAAAGAAAAAAATCCCAATAAGTATATATTGATTGGTTTGTGTGAAAATTATAGAGTCTACAAACAATTAAAAATAAACTTGAATTTTAATTTATTTTAAATAAAATTAGTAATGGTGGTAATTAGCAACTTATAGTGGGACTGTGATAGTGCAGCGGGTAATTTGACACTGGGTGGGAAATGACTGACACTGATATCACTTTATTGGTGTCATTGGAGATATTACTATACACTATACCAGTGGTCGGCAAGCCGCGGCTCGCGAGCCACATGCGGCTCTTTACCCAGTCTAATGCGGCTCTTCTGTGTGCCGGGCGCCTGCTCCCCTCCCTCCTCTCGGTCGGCCGCTCCCCTGCCTCCTCTCGGTTGGCAGCCCCAAAAGTCCGCGCGGACCTTTTAATCCGGCCTACGGATGTGGCTGTCAGGATGTGTGTAGGCGGGGCAGCGTGCCGAACGTGAGGGGAGGGGAGCTAGGCTCCTCTCACAGTCCGCCCTGAAGACCCGAACGGCGCGGGAAGACAGCGAGAGGAACGCAAAAGGTAAGTGAATTGACACGGGGGACTTGGCTTACTAGAAGGGGGGGGGGGAATAGTACTGTGGGGGATGAAATACTATATGAGGGATGAATTACTTTATGAGGGATGAAATACTATATGGGGGGATGAAATACTATATGAGGGATGAAATACTATATGAGGGATGAAATACTATATGAGGGATGAATTACTATATGAGGGATGAATTACTATATGAGGGATGAAATACTATATGGGGGGATGAAATACTATATGGGGGGATGAATTACTATATGAGGGATGAATTACTATATGAGGGATGAATTACTATATGAGGGATGAAATACTATATGGGGGGATGAAATACTATATGGGGGATGAATTACTTTATGAGGGATGAAATACTATATGGGGGGATGAAATACTATATGAGGGATGAAATACTATATGAGGGATGAATTACTATATGAGGGATGAAATACTATATGAGGGGATGAAATACTATGTGGGGGGATGAATTACTATATGGGGGATGAAATACTATATGAGGGATGAAATACTATATGAGGGATGAAATACTATATGAGGGATGAATTACTATATGAGGGATGAAATACTATATGGGGGGATGAAATACTATATGGGGGGATGAAATACTATATGGGGGGATGAAATACTATATGAGGGATGAAATACTATATGGGGGGATGAAATACTATATGGGGGGATGAAATACTATATGAGGGATGAATTACTATATGAGGGATGAAATACTATATGGGGGGATGAAATACTATATGAGGGATGAATTACTATATGAGGGATGAAATACTATATGGGGGGATGAAATACTATATGAGGGATGAAATACTATATGGGGGGATGAAATACTATATGAGGGATGAAATACTATATGGGGGGATGAAATACTATATGAGGGATGAAATACTATATGAGGGATGAAATACTATATGAGGGATGAAATACTATATGGGGGATGAAATACTATATGGGGGATGAAATACTATATGGGGGATGAAATACTATATGGGGGATGAAATACTATACGGGGGATGAAATACTATACGAGGGATGAAATACTATACGGGGGATGAATTGCTATGGGGGATGAATTACTATATGGGGGATGAATTACTATATGGGGGATGAATTACTATATGGGGGATGAATTACTATATGGGGGATGAATTACTATGGGGGATGAATTACACCATGGGGGATGAATTACACTATGGGGGATGAATTACTATATGGGAGATGTATTTTCAGTTTTAAAAATGTGGCTCTCAAAATAAATTTCAATCATGGTTTTGGCGAGATTTGGCTCAGTTGAAAAAAAAGGTTGCCCACCACTGCACTATACTAATGTGTGTAATGTGTGCTGCTTTTACTAAGAGATGTACCGGTTTTATCTCCCTGCTTTGCAGGTAGAAACAAACTGCCACATCTCTGCTCCATGTACAGAGCTCTGTGTTGTTCTTAAACACAGGGCTCTGTACTGTCATTCGCTACGCCAATCAGCAGGTCCCAGTCATAAATCATTGGTTGTGTGCCAAATGACAGCACATGGTGCGGGGCATACGTAATCCAGCGCAGAGCAGCCACCCCGCCACAGTATATATACACAGTGGGTAAAATAAGTATTGAACACATCTCCATTTTTCTCGGTAAATATATTTCTAATTGGTGCTACTGACATGAAATTTTCACCACATGTCAGTAACAACCCATGAAATCCATGCATACAAAGAAAATAAAACAAATAAGTTCAGAGATTAGGTTATGTGTACTTCGTACAAAATCCTTTGTTGGTAACGACAGGTTCAAGATGCCTCCTGTATGGAGAATCTAGTCGCATGCATTGCTCAGGTGTGATTTTGGCCCATTCTTCCACACAAACAGTCTTCAAATCTTGAAGGTTCCGTGGGCCTCTTCTATAAACTCTGATTTTAAGTTCTTTCCATAGATTTTCTATTGGATTCAAGTCAACGATTGGCTGGGCCATTCTAGCAGATTTATTTTCTTTCTTTGAAAGCTTTCCTTAGCTTTGTGTTTGGGATCATTGTCTCGCTGAAATATCCATCCTCGTTTCATCTTCATCATCCTGGTAGGTGGGAGCAGATTTATATCAAGAATGTCTTGCTACATTTTTCCGTTCATCCTCCCTCCACCGATATGAAGTTTGCAAGTACCGTATGCTGAAACACAGCCCCACACCATGATGTTCCCACCTCCAAACTTCACTGTTGGTATGGTGTTTTTGGAGTGATGTGCAGTGCCATTTGACCTCCAAACATGGTGTGTATTTTGGTATCCAAAGAGTTCAATTTTGCTCTGATATAACCAGATTATATCCTCCCAGTATTTCACAGGCTTGTCTAAATGTTGTGCAACAAACTTTAAATGAGCTTCAACCCGCTCTTTCTTCAGCAATCTTGCACGGCAAGCATACATACAGGCCATGGTGGTTGAGTGCATTACTTATGGTTTTCTTTGAAACACTTGTACCCGCTAATTCCAGGTCTTTCTAAAGCTCTCCACAAGAGGTAATTGGCTCTTGGACAACTTCTCTGAGGAGCACCTGGTTGTAGCTGGTTTATGGTGAAATGATGTTCTTTCCACTTCCAGAATATGGCCCAAACAGTGCTCATTGGAACATTCAGAAGTTTGGAAATCCTTCTGTAACCAATGCCAAAAGTATGTTTTGCAACAATAAGGTTGCGAAGGCCTTGAGAGAGCTCTTTGCTTTTACCCATCGAGATGTTTCTTGTGTGACACCTAGGTAACGAGACACCTTTTTATAGGCCATCAGTTGAGACTGAACCAGCTGATATTAGTTTGAACTGACATGGGGCAGGATTGCTTTCTAATTATTGATATATTTCAGCTGGTGTATTGGCTTTCTTCATTGCACCTCTTTTTCTTCATGTGTTCAATACTTTTTCTCTGTGCCATTCTATTTTATTACACATAATTTTTTAACTTATTTATGTTTCCTTGCATGTAGGGACTGCATGGGTTGTTTCCGACATGTGGTGAAAATTTTACGTCAAAAGCACCTTTAGAAATATATTTACTGAGAAAAATGGTGACGCGTTCTGTACTTATTCTACTCGAGATATAAAAATTATATATTGCCAAAAGTATTGGGACACTCCTCAAAATCATTGGATTTAGGTGTTCCAATCACCTCCATGGCCACAGGTGTGTAAACTCAAGCACCTATGGAATGCTTCTACAAAAATTTGTGAAAGAATGGGTTGCTCTCAGGAGCTCAGTGCATTCAAGAGTGGAACCGTGATAGATTGCCACCTGTGTAATGAGTCCATCCGTGAAATTTCCTTGCTACTAAATATTCCACGGTCAACTGTTAGTGGCATTATAACAAAGTGGAAGCAACTGGGAACAGCAGCAACTCAGCCACGAAAAATGACAGAGCGGGGTCAGCACATGCTGAAGCGCACAGTGCACAGAAGTTGGCAACTGTCTGCAGAGTCAATAGCTAAAGACCTCCAAACTTTGTGTGGCCTTCAGATTAGCACAGCAACAGTGTGCAGAGAGCTTAATGGAATGGGTTTCCATGGCCGAGCAGCTGCACTCAAGCCTTACTTCACCAAGTGCAATGCAAATTGTCGGATGCAGCAGTGTAAAGCACACCACCACTGGACTCTGATGGACTTGTCTGGGTTTGGCGGTTGCTAGGAGAATGGTATTTGCCTGACTGCATTGTGCCAAGTGCAAAGTTTGGTGGAGGGGGGATAATGGTGTGGAGTTGTTTGTCAGGGATTGGGCTTGGCCCCTTAGTTTCAGTGAAGAAAGGTGTTAGCATACCAAGACATTTTGGACAATTTCATGCTCCAAACTTTGTAGGACTAAGCTGCACACAAAACACACATATGGGAACAGTTTGGGTATGTCCCCTTCCTGTTCCAACATGACTGCACACCAGTGCACAAAACAAGGTCCATAAAGACCAGGATGAGCAAGTTTGGGGTGGAGGAACTTGACTGGCCTGCACAGAGTCCTGACCTCAACCCGATAGAACACCTTTAGGATGAATAAGAGCGGAGATTGCAAGCCAGGCCTTCTCGACCGACGTCAGTGCCTGACCTCACAAATGCTCTTCTGGTCAAACATTACCATAGACCAGTTCGTAAACCTTGTGGACAGCCTTCCCAGAAGAGCTGAAGCTGTTATACCTGCAAAGGGTGGGCAAACTCAATAATGAACCCTATGGACTAAGACTGAGATGCCATTAAAGTTCATGTGCATGTAAAGGCAGGCGTCCCAATACAAAATAAGCACAATAATAGTAGGAAACAACAGCAACAACTGTTTACACCTTGCAGATTGATGTACAAGGCACTAAAATTGGTTCTGCATAATTCTCAAATACCATAGCCAGAGCTGATGCTTCCACTAGGCAAACTAGGCAGCCGCCTAGGGCGTACTGCCACCTAGGGGCACCTGGGCGCAGCACAGGCTGGCACTCTCTCTGTGTGGTCTATTGACCTCTTGTATGAATTCTTCATTTCTCTGTAGAGTCCCCCTCTCCTCATACACAGGAGATGATGAGGGATTGATGTTATCTTTACTCTGTACAATTGTCTCACAGCCTGTCCACACACAACCATTTAGTGCGTGCGCGCACACACACACACCCACAACAGTATTCCATGTAGCAGTAAAGTGTCGGCTCCCCCTAGAATGGGAAGTGAAGACATTAGCTCAGGACCCTGGCTTGTCAGCAGTCTCTGATCAGAGGGTCGGTATATACATCTCCGGTGCACATACTGGCACACACGATCTTCTAGCTGTAACAGGGAGCTAGCTATTGACTGAATGGATAACAGCTTGTATAACAGTGTAAATTTGCTGTCCCCTCAAAATAACTCAACACACAGCCATTAATGTCTAAACCGCTGGCAACAAAAGTGAGTACACCCCTAAGTGAAAATGTCCAAATTAGGCCCAATTAGCCATTTTCCCTCCCTAGTGTCATGTGACTCGTTAGTGTTACAAGGTTTCAGGTGTGTATGGGGATCAGGTGTGTTAAATTTGGTGTTATTGCGCTCACTCTCTCATACTGGTCACTGGAAGTTTAACATGGCACCTCAAGCAAAGAACTCTCTGGGAATCAGAAAAAAAGAATTGTTGCTCTACATAAAGATGGCCTAGGCTATAAGAAGATTGCCAAGACCCTGAAACTGACCTGCAGCATTGTGGCCATATAGCGGTTTAACAGCACAGGTTCCACTCAGAGCAGGCCTCACATGGTAGACCAAAGAACTTGAGTGCATGTGATCAGCGTCATCCCCAGAGGTGGTCTTAGGGAAATAGATGTATGCGTGCTGCCAGCATTACTGCAGAGGTTGAAGGGGTGAAGGGGTCAGCCTATCAGTGCTCAGACCATACGCCGCACACTGCACTAAATTGGTCTACATGGCTGTCATCCCAGAAGGAAGCCTCTTTTAAAGATAATGAACAAGAAAGCCTGCAGTTTGCTGAAGACAAGCAGATTAAGGACATGGATTACTAGAACCAAGTCCTGTGGTCTGATGTGACCAAGATAAACTTATTTGGTTCAGATCGTGTCAAGCGTGTGTGGCGGCAACCAGATGAGGAGTACAAAGACAAGTGTGTCTTGCCTACAGTCAAGCATTATGGTGGTGGGAGTGTCATGTTCTGGGGCTGCATGAGTGCTGCTGGCACTGGGGAGCTACAGATCACTGACGGAACCATGAATGCCAACATGTACTGTGACATACTGAAGCAGAGCATGATCCCCTCCCTTCAGAGACTGGGCCGCATGGCAGTATTCCAACATGATAACGACCCTAAACACACCTCCATGACGACCACTGCCTTGCTAAAGAAGCTGAGGGTAAAGGTGAAAGGACTGGCCAAGCATGTCTCTAGACCTAAACCCTATTGAGCACCTGTGGGGCATCCTCGAAACGGAAGGTGGAGGGCAAGGTCTCTAACATCCACCAGTTCCGTGATGTCGTCATGGAGGAGTGGAAGAGGCAACCAGTGGCAACCTGTGAAGCTCTGGTGAACTCCATGCCTAAGAGGGTGAAGGCAGTGCTGGAAAATAATGGTGGCCACACAAAATATTGACACTTTGGGCCCAATTTAGACATTTTCACTTAGGGGTGTGCTCACTTTACTTGAGAGCGGTTTAGACATTAATGGCTGTGTGTTGAGTTATTTTGAGGGAACAGCAAATTTACAATTTTATACAAGCTGTACACTCACTACTTTACATTGTTGCAAAGTGTCATTTATTCAGGGTTGTCACATGAAAAGATATAGAATAATATAATTGTGAGATACTGTATGTCACTAACAGGGTACCAATACCAGACTTGCGGAACAGAATGAAAGACACCTCAAGAGTGTGGACATTTTTGGAAAAACTAGTTGTCCAGAGACAAAATCAGGGTCCCAATCTACTTGTCCTTTATGACAATCTACTGGTTCAAATTAAAAAAAAAATCATTTAAAAATGTTTTTATTTAAATCCTATTTAAATCGGAGGTGATTTTAGAAATGTCTGGGGCTTTTAAAAACAAAAGGGGCTTTATGGTGACCTAAACGTGTAATAATTTTAACATTGTTCTGTTTATCTCCTCCTCCCTACCTACCTGTCACCAGCATCGCACCCAGGGACTAGGAGGGAGGAGAGAGGCCTTGCAGTGTAATGAGCACCGATTGGGTGCTTGTCAGGAAAGGAGAGCGTCAGGCTTATCCTTTATCCCTTTCACTGCCAGTGCCCTAGGAGGAAGAGGCTGAAACTTTAAGGGGCTGTGTGGAAGCAATCGGCAGCAGCATTGCCACCTGAATGCTTCCATCTGACAGGTGAGCCCTGCTGCTTACCCCCAGCAGGACTAAAGGTTCAAAGAAACTATCTGCTCGGCGCCCAAAATGTCCTGGTCATCGGGCCATAAAAATTGAACATCCCTGGGTCACCTTCTCCTTCAAATCCTCTAATTTAGTACACCTTATCATACATGCAACATGCCCTACAGGTCTCTACGCTGTTTAAACTATGAATCTCTGTGAACCATCATACAGGCTCATCTCCACATCAAAGGGGACTTAACTTTGTTTCTTAGTATCAGTTCATATTACCTAAAGAAGTGGCCAGCATTCTTTGAAGGTTTGCATAGCAATTTATTTATTTAGCAAATAAATGGTATCAACCTAAATCCAAACTTCTACTTTTGTTGAAGGTTAACACTCTGCTGCCACCCTCAAATTTAGAAGTCCAAATACAGCACTGTACTGTTAAGAATCTTCCACATCGAAAACACTAATTTGTCATTAGTATCTTTGCTCTACATGCTGAATTTAGGTAATTACCTGTATAATGGAAACTAAAACATAAATCTATGGCAACAAGCAAAGAAAAAGAAGGACAAATTCAAGAAAACCACAAATAAGATTGTTAAATACAATACCGCATGTAGATGCATAGAAAGGTTTTCTGTATCAGTCTGGTCATCTTGTTCAGAAGAATCAGTCTCTTCTACTTGCTGCAGCTCCAATTCTGATGGGAGAAGGGCATTCAAATATGGGATGGACAAAGGGCGAGCGGCAATCACTGGCAAAGAAGGAAATGTGATAATGAAGGTAGAACACTCCTTGAGCAGTGAGCAAGTAAAATAAAAAAAATAAATAAATGAAACTTATTTAACACACACACTATACAAAGAAAGGATTGGCTTACACAGCACATTGAAAAAAATGCTGTCTTACATGGGAAAATGCTGGTGTCATCCTTGAAGAGACTCTGGGTTTCGCCAGTCTTTGCCATAAATCGCGTTAGTGCTCTTTCCACATCTCTACGCTGAGATGCTGCCTTCTCTCGAAGGACCTGGTAATCCCCCACTGGTTCTCTACAGGTCTGCAATAAGAGTAATAGACTGTAAAACATTTCCTCTCTGTCTCCCCTTGACAGTCTCCCTTCAACTGGGCTGCCTCCAATTTTACAACAGCATCCCCAATCCTGCCACCTCGATGAGAACCTAGAAGTCCCTTTTCCCCTGTAGGCTGATAATGCTAAGCCACTGACTAACAATTAGCAGCAGCCCTGTAAATCTGCTGTAAGTGCTCCTTAAGCCACGTACACATATGGCCCGAATATCAACTGAAATCAGCTGGTACAGTAGATACCTGCTGACATTCAGCCTGTGTGTACAGGTTTTTGTTTGACAGAAGCCGATGTCACAGCCGGCTTCTGTTGAACGAGCATGCTGGCAAACCAGTAGCCAGTCGATGTCTTATCAGCACGCTCAGCCAATGGCTGTGAGTGCTGATCAGTGTGTTCCGGCAGGAAGTCTCCCTCTCAGAATACAATAGCTCAGTGGGAAGATGGCTGCACTAACATCGCATCATTACTACAGAGACCTCCTCAGTTTTTTTATGTTCAGCACATTGGGTTGAATGAAAAACACTTTCAGTGTATACCAGGTTTTACGTTAGCCCTTGTACTGTTAACTGAGAGACAGTGGCTTGGTGTTGTCAACTTACAACAGAAAGTGCTATTACTGACAGGATCTCCTGGTTATAAAAACTTTGCAACAGAAGCACAAAAACACAATTTGCTTACGAAAACTGTGTACAGTGAGGCATGATGTCAAACATACTGAAAATTAGATTTAAGGTTTACATATACTTTAAAAACAGTAAAGAACTAATGAAACGGAAGTTGTGTCACCCTGCAACTGTGTTGACTGGCAAAGGTGTATGAATCTTAAAAAGCAGTGGGAGAACTACAAATTCTTTGGCAAATAAGACAGTTAACACCTGTCTTGCAAATTGTATTTACAGTTCACACTATCGCTTCGCTTTAAGTAATTCTTCACATCCCTGCCAGAAATTACATATCATTATCAATCAATAAGTATACATTCAACAACTTTTATACATTTAAACACACCAACATATCCCTTAACAAAGGCACATTTTATTATTCTATTTCTACTGTAGAATGTCTATTAATACTTTTCTATTCTTTATCTATGTCTACAGTCTCTTTAGGCCTCTGGCACATGGGCGGAAATTACTGTACTTATGTTTCCATTCAGGATCCTTTTGATCCTGAGTAAAATGTTCGGTAAAGACCTTGTGTAAATGTCTGTATGCGTATAGGTTCATAAAAAATTTTTTTTGTCCTCTTTCAGTTGCCAGTGCAATATACCTGTGTGTATAAACGCTAATGCGCATAAATTACTGCATTCAAATGTAAAATTTTCTATTTTTGTTTTACAGCTTTGTACATAGGGCTGCATTACTGATCTTTACACAGCTGTGTGCATTGTTCCATAGACAACAAAGCATCTACAGTATATCCATATCAGTAAGAAATGTGTCTTTTTTTAATCCCTTGTGCAAAAGGCCTTGCTGTTCTCCCATGTGTTTCCAGACTACTTGAATGGCTCTTCCCTAACAGGCTAACCTGATCCTATTCGTCACATCTAACACACTGCTTGATCCTCTTCACCCCGCATACTCAAAAAACTTAAACCCAAACAAAAGTGGCTCATTGCATCCTCAAAGCAAAAGCCGATCTAAAAAAAAGCTTTTCTTTTGACTCTGAAAACTATGACCTGACAGTGACAGACTATGAACTTTAGAGACTGTGCTCTTTCATGGATTTCCTCATACATACACTATATTGCCAAAAGTATTGGGACGCCTGCCTTTACACATGAACTTTAATGGCATCCCAGTCTTAGTCTGTAGGGTTTAATATTGAGTTGGCCCACCCTTTGTAGCTATAACAGCTTCAACTCTTCTGGGAAGGCTGTCCACAAGGTTTCGGAGTGTCTCTATGGGAATGTTTGATCATTCTTCCAGAAGCACATTTGTGAGATCAGGCACTGCTGTCAGATGTGAAGGCCTGGCTTGAAATCTCCAATTCATTTCATCCCAAAGGTGTTCTATCGGGTTGAAGTCAGGGTTCTGTGCAGGTCAGTCATGTTCCTCCACCCCAAACTTGCTCATCCATGTCTTTATGGACCTTGCTTTGTGCACTGGTGTACAGTCATGTTAGAACAGGAAGGGGCCATACCCAAACTGTTCCCACATGTGTGTTTCGTGTGCAGCTTATTCACTTAGGTTGGCTATAGACAACTAATTTTTTTTTTTTTTCGATTAGTCACAGGGCTGATAAAAGTGATCGGATTTCCCTTTCCACACAAGCAAGGATGAAGGAATCCTCAGGTGTCAGAATACACTGATCAGCAGCTACGGCTAATTGGCTGCAGGCACTGACCAAGAAAAAGTTTCCAACAAGCCAGCTCAACCAAAATTGATTATTAGATTGACTTCTGTCGAGCAGCAGCACTATAGAAATAGTGTGAAACCAGTCAATTGTTTTGTGGATTTCCAATTCTTTCATATGTTACGTTCGTTCCTTGATTGGTCCCATTTATAGCTAAGACAATGGCTGGCTATTGGATGTTGTAAAATGAATATGTTATTTCAACTGGAAATTCTTATTTACATTTTTTTTACTTACCGTATTTTCCGGCGTATAAGACGACTGGGCGTATAAGACGACCCCCCTACTTTTCCTGTTAAAATATAGGCTTTGGGCTATACTCGCCGTATAAGACTACCCCCCTCTACCAACCAATCACGGCAAGCGATGTACCAGTATTTTCTGTGCACACTGCATACAAAGCCTGCTTGGATTGGGTGGGTCAGCTCTCCCTGCCTGCCCAGCCCTCCCTGTCTCCAAGATGATCTGAGAACTGCCACAGTTATTAATATATAATAATTAATGTTAATTACCGTATTTCCTGCAAGGTACTGCCTAGCTGACGCTTCTGCACATGTCTTCGGCAGCAGTAGACGATCGCTGATCACCATTCCTCACAGAACTGCATGAGACGTCGGATGCAGCCGTTCAGTGCTCGATTGAGCTTGACTGAAACTGTGATATGCAGAGAAGGGATACACATCGGGTAGCGGCAAGAAGACGCTTCTGCACATGTCACAGTTTCAGTCAAGCTCAATCGAGCACTGAACGGCTGCATCCGACGTCTCATGCAGTTCTGCGAGGAATGGTGATCAGCGATCGTCTACTGCTGCCGAAGACATGCGCAGAAGCGTCAGCTCGGAAGTACAGGTAAGGTTTCAGCACAACACCCGGCGTATAAGACGACCCCCGACTTTGTAGAAGATTTCCAGGGGTTAAAAAGTCGTCTTATACGCCGGAAAATACGGTAAGTTTAATTTCCTTGACCAGATAATATGACAATATACTATATAATATATACACATACACACACACAAAAAAAACAAAAACACACCCCAAACTCGCTCATCCATGTCTTTATGGACCTTGCTTTGTGCACTGGTGCGCAGTCATGCTGAAACAGGAAGGGCTCACCCCCAAACTGTTCCCAGAGTTGGGAGCATGAAATTGTCCAAAATGTCTTGGTATGCTGACGCCTTAAGAGTTCCCTTCACTGGAACTAAGGGGCCAAGCCCAACCCCTGAAAAACAACCACACACCATAATCCCCCCTGCACCAAACTTTACACTTGGCACAATGCAGTCAGGCAAGTACTGTTCTGGCAACTGTGAAACCCAAACACATCCATCGGATTTCCAGACAGAGAAGCGTGATTAGTTACTCCAGAGAACATGTTTCCACTGGTCTGGAGTCCAGTGGCGGTGTGCTTTACACCACTGCATCCGAAGTTCTGCACTGTACTGGGCGATATAAGGCTTGGATGCAGCTGCTTGGCCATGGAAACCCATTCAATGATGCTCTCTATGCACTGTTCTGCTAATCTGAAGACCACATGACGTTTGGAGGTCTTTAGCTATTGACTCTGCAGACAGTTGGTGACTTCTGCGCACTGTGCGCTTCAGCATGCGCTGACCCCGCTCTGTCATTATACATGGTCTACCACTTTGTGGCTGCGTTGCTGTTGTTCCCAAAGTTGCTACAAGTGATAGCATATACTTGGTGAATACGGTCTCAGCCACATTAAATGAAATAAAGTCGCTCTTTAGCATGGATAAAGATCGCTGCCTGGAGGGGGCCTGTCAGGGAATCGCTCTCCATCCAGAGCCCAGAATGAAGTATATATAGTGTAGTATTTATGAAAATTAAATTACCAATAAATAACATAAAACCAGCATCACAAGAAAAAATCCGTCCGGACTTACAAAGATGACCAAAGCTCCGAGGTCCAGACACGGAGGCGTAACGTCAGCACGTAAGTGATCTGAGAAGGTCTTTCCGGCTGTGCAGTGTTTCATCAAGCTCTATATGCTGTAAGTTCTGCTGAGTGCATATTGGTGGAGGTTTGTGCATGGAAGAGAGAGCACGCCTGATGAACACTATAGTGGAGCACAAGTAGTGAAAACCTTGATTGATTTTGGACTTCTGTTTTTGACATTTATTTTTTAACTTTGCACGGACACTGTTCACCTTAGTGGTGTATTTATATTTTATTAATTTTTATCTCATTTAATGTGGCTAAGACCGTATTCACCAAGTATATGCCATCACTTTTAGCAATTTTTATTGTATGAATTTTTATTGCATGAAATTCTATTTTAATTTTATCGCTGCACAATCTTTATTGTACATCTGCTATTGGGTTTGTTACTTTTACTGCCATCTTTTTTGTTGAACACTCCCAATATACAGTATCTCACAGAAGTGAGTACACCCCTCACATTTTTGTAAATATTTTATTATATCTTTTCATGTGACAACACTGAATAAATGACACTTTACTACAATGTAAAGTAGTGAGTGTACAGCTTGTATAAATTTGCTGTCCCCTCAAAATAAGAACACACAGCCATTAAAGTCTAAAACGCTGGCAACAAAAGTGAGTACACCTCTAAGTGAAAATGTTTAAATTGGACCCAAAGTGCCAATATTTTGTGTGGCCACCATTATTTTCCAGCACTGCCTTAACTGGGCATGGAATTCACCAGAGCTTCACAGATTGCCACTGGAGTCCTCTTCCACTCCTCCATGATGACATCACAGAGCTGGTGGATGTTAGAGAGCTTGAGCTTCTCCACCTTCCGTTTGAGGATGCCCCACAGATGCTTAATAGGGTTTAGGTCTGGAGACATGCTTGGCCAGTCCATCACTTTTACCCTCAGCTTCTTTAGTAAGGCAGTGGTCGTCTTGGAGGTGTGTTTGGGGTCGTTATGTTGGAATACTGCCCTGTGGCCCAGTCTCTGAAGGGAGGGGATCATGCTCTGCTTCAGTATGTCACAGTACATATTGGCATTCATGGTTCCCTCAATGAACTGCAGCTCCCCAGTGCCGGCAGCACTCATGCAGCCCCAGACCATGACACTCCCACCAGCATGCTTGACTGTAGGCAAGACACACTTGTCTTTGTACTCCTCCCCTGGCTGCCGTGACACACGCTTGACACTATCTGAACCAAATCAGTTTATCTTGGTCTCATCAGACCACAGGACATGATTCCAGTAACCCATGTCCTTAGTCTGCTTGTCTTCAACAAACTATTTGCACGCTTTCTTGTGCATCATCTTTAGAAGAGGCTTCCTTCTGGGATGACAGCCATGCAGATCAACTTGATGCAGTGTGTGGCATATGGTCTGAGCACTGACAGGCTGACCCCCCCACCCCTTCAACCTCTGCAGCAATGCTGGCAGCACTCATACGTCTATTTACCTAAGACAACCTCTGGATATGACGCTGATCACGTGCACTCAACTTCTTTGGTCGACCATGGCGAAGCCTGTTCTGAGTGGAACCTGTGCTGTTACACCGCTGTATGGTCTTGGCCACCATGCTGCAGCTCAGCTTCTTTCAGGGACTTGGCAATCTTCTTATAGCCTAGGCCATCTTTATGTAAAGCAACAATTCTTTTTTTCAGATCCTCAGTTCTTTGCCATGAGGTGCAATGTTGAACTTCCAGTGACCAGTATGAGAGAGTGAGAGCAATAACACCAAATTTAACACACCTGCTGCCCATTCACACCCGAGACCTTGTAACACTAAGGAGTCACATGACACCGGGGAGGGAAAATGGCTAATTGGGCCCACTCACTTTTGTACTCACTTTTGTTGCCAGTGGTTTAGACATTAATGGCTGTGTGTTGAGTTATTTTGAGGGGACAGTACCTTTACACTGTTATACAAGCTGCACACTCATTACTTTACATTGTAGCAAAGTGTCATGTCTTCAGTGTTGTCACATGAAAAGATAGAACAAAATATTTACAAAAATGTGAGGGGAGTTCTCACTTCTGTGAGATACTGTATAACTGTAAATTAAACTATCATTTTAACTATTCCTAGTTTTCTGCTTGTCCCTGTTAATTATTCCACACATCTAGATCTCCATTTTTTGCCATTTCCACAACATCTCCAGAAGATGTCCCTGCAAGACTTATTTACACCTACCACCACTGTTTTTCTCGTGGTCCTCTCAATGAGTCTCTTCAGAAGAAACACATTCAGGTTTCCCTGCTTTGGATTCAAAATAGGAAAACAATATCTGTGCCCCTGTTCAATTTAAAGCAGTACTGCAATTTTTCTCCTGAGCAGCCATTGCTCATTGCAATTCATTTATATGTCAAAATGAGACATATAGATAAATAACCCATATAAATAATCAACCTATAAAAGGTTTAAACAGTTCCTAAAAATCCCACGTTCCCCAATAAACTAACCATCCTTTTCTGTAACCCAATCACTACACACATTGCTCCTCCGCCTTGAATTGTGCATGTTCACTTTGATGGGCCCCATTCTCCTCATGACATATTGATGCAACTGTTCGCAATTAATACTTCTTTGTATGATGTACAATGTTGTGCTATAATGCCTTGTAATAAAGAACTGTCACTAATGCTCTTACCGGCGTCTTGATGTAAGTGTGGGGATCTGGAAATTCTGGGAGGTGACCTGGAATGTGTGCAGGATGTGGCTTGTTCTGTCCGGCACTTAAAGCTTTTGGGGCAACAGGATGATTTGTCACAGGGGCTGCAAAGAAAAACAATGCATGAGCGACTGATCATACAGAACTTTGTTTAGTTTAGGAAAATGTGGTGAGGGGGTCAGAACTCCTGTCATGTGTTTAACCACTTGCCTACCGGGCATTTATACCCCCTTCCTGCCCAGTCCAATTTTCAGCTTTCAGCGCTGTTGCACTTTGAATGACAATTGCGCGGTCATGCAACACTGTACTCATATGAAATTTTTATACTTTTTTTGAGACAGATAGAGCTTTCTTTTGGTGGTATTTAATCACCACAGTGTTTTTTAGTTTTTGCTAAACAAACCAAAAACAACTGAAAATTTTGAAAAAAAATTTTTTTGTCTTAGTTTGTTAAAAAATTTTGTAAACGAGTAATTTTTCTCCTTCACTGATGTGCGCTACTAAGGCTGCAGCGATGGGCACTGATAGGCGGCACTGATGAGGAGGCATTGGTAGGTGGCACTGATGGGTATTGACAGGCATCACTGGTGGGCATTGACAGACATCACTAATGGGCACTGAAAGGCAGTACTCATATATGGCACCGAAAGGCGGCACTGACTGGCACCGATAGGTGGCACTGATATGTGGTATTAATGGGCACTGACAGGTGGCACTGATGGGGCTACACTGATCATCAGGGTACTGATCATCAGTGCCCTGATGATCAGTGTAGATGTCCCCTCTGGAAATGGAAATGCCGATTACCAGCTCTCCTTTCCTCATGAGCTGTCAGCGTGACAGCTTGTGAGGAGAGGAATGCCAATAACCGGCATTTCCTTATTTGCATGCGATCAGCTGTGGCTGTGATTGGACACAGCTGATCACATGACGAAGCCATCGGCTCTTTCCGCTTATCGATGACACAGAGCACCGGGGGTGAGCACACGCGGTTAGAGTGGAGAATGTCATATGAACAAGAGAACCACCGCCCCCTGTCATTTCCTTATATGGCAGACGGGAGGTGGTTAAATTATGTCTGTATCACCTTTAGAGAGATTTGCCCACTCTATTTGTCCTGGTGTCACCAGAAATGAAAGCAAGAAAAAAGAAAACAATTGTCAACAGAACAGCAAAAGAAGGTACTGTACATCTTAAAATGAGGACATCTGTGACAACAGCTGTGACAACTCTCTAAGATGGCATTTCTCTCTCTTTCTGTTGTGTCTCCAGGACAGGGAGTCCAGGTAAGTTTCTCCAACTGGGCACAAACTGCAAAAAATACACAGCTAGAGGTAGAGACTTTAACCTTTCCCTACTCTATCCAAAACTAAAGAGAAAACTTTGACTATACACACACTTTAATTTTATTTCCAGAACTAACTAATAGATTCGCATGATTCCCCTTGCTTTCGAAATGCTTCAACCACTGGACCATAAGATAACATACCATGCCTAATGTGTATTTAAACCCAAATATGTAAAACCAAAATATGTTGTTGCAGATGTATCTGAATCATCAAAAAGTTTCATTCTTTTTTATGCCCTGCTTTCAGTTAAAGGATATCAAACCCCAGGAACAACAATTGAACATACTGCAGCTTACCAGTCCTTAGATATGGTGGCTTCAACTGTAAAGGCTCATTTACACCATGTGCAGAGACCTGTGTTTTTCTGCTCCTAACCAAACGCAGGTCTCCGCAAGGGCACATAAAAAAAACAAACAATTGTTTTCTATGATTGAAATGTCACTTTTGGGTTTATTAACTAGTTACTGACCGCAGATAGCCAAACGACGGCTGCACTGCGGCCGGCCAGTTCTGAGAGGCCATCATATGACAACCTCCCAGAACGCGCTCTCCTGCACGCCCTACATACACAGCTGATCACGTGATGTGGTAAAAGGCCAATAACAGAGACCTTTTACCATGTGATCAGCCGTGTCCAATGACACGCTGATCACCGGGAAATGCAATTGCCAGTTCTCGGCTGCATTTTCCTTACGCTGTCAGTCGGCAGTTGTCAGAGCAGGGATCGGCACCGATCATCAGGGCAGTGATCATCAGTGCCCTGATCAGCTCCCATTAGTGCCACCCACCTGTGCCACCCACCTGTGCCACCCACCTGTGCCCAGCAGTGCCCATTAGTGCCGCCCATCAGTGCCCATTAGTGCCACCCACCAGTGCCGCCAGTCACTGCCCAGCAGTGCCAGTCAGTGCCGACTATCAGTGCTACCTATCAGTGCAGCCTCATCAACATACATCAGCGAAGGAGAAAAATTACCTGTTTGCAAAATTTTATAATAGAAACAAAGAAGCTTTTTTTTGCTCTTTTTTTGTTTATAGCGCAAAAAGTAAAACACTCAGTGACAAGTAAATACCACCAAAAGAAAGCTCTATTTGTGAGAAAAAAAATGATAAAAATTTCATATGGGTATATTGTTGCATGACCACACAATTGTCATTCAAATTGCGACAGCAATGAAAGCTGAAAATTGGCCTGGTAAGGAAGGGGGTATAAGTGCCCGGTAGGCAAGTGGTTAACTAAAGCTGGAGCGTGCAAAATCAGGTGCATTTCTGCATAGAAACCAATCAGCTTCCAGGTTTTATTGCCAAAGCTTAATTGAACAAGCTGAGGTTAGAGGCTGATTGGCTACTATGCACAAGTGCACCAGACTGAGTGAACCAACTTTAGTAAATCTCCCCCTTTGTGGCATTTCAGTAAAGTTAAAAAAAAATAAGGGATAAACGGTGCCTTGTATTGGAAATAATACTAATAATGATACAGAATCAATAGAGCTTGCACACATAAAGTGGATCGTTTTAACATGCACACTGATGGGAGCGAGCCCTAAAGTGATGTAAATTTACCAATCAGGGTCCATCAAAAGGACAACCAGTGGTTCTTTGGGAGCTCATTAAAAAACACAAACTCATAAATATTGTAAAAAATTCCAAATATCCTAAAATGTATTATAATGTTAGTGGGATTATAATGATGATCAGTTTAACTGCAACACAAAATGACAATAGCAATACCGACACACATTTCTACAAGCCATCCAACAAAATACTATAATGCTCCAAATATTTATGTTAAACCTGCACCCCAAGAAACATTTATGTTTCAGAATTAAAAATTCCAAGTACATAAATGTTGATATTGTAAGTCTTCTCATTCTGAACGATATAGAAATATAGATGCACTTCATAAAATTTCACAAAAACTTACGTGCGGTTATCACCATCCTCTGGGAACGCTTAGCATATGCAGGCAATGTATCCACATTAAAACCTGAGAATATTCACTTTGTTAGTAGATGAAAAAATTGCAATCTCATACTGACAATTACTCAGCACTACTTACCCATTTCTATAAGGGTGACAACTATATCTGGTAAAGTAGGCTGTGTACGTGCTGTATGCTCACAGAACGCTTTGGCACTGCGCCCAATCTCTGTCAGATCTGTGAAAATGAAATAATTAAATCAGTATGATTATGAATGATGCGTTGGTCCAATAATCTTTTATGCTATAAGATTTTTTTTCTTTTAGTTTCATTAGATGTTGCCCTGCATTCTCATTTTTTATACATTTGCTTTTTATCAAGTATAACTGTAAAAAATTCAGCCAAAGGAATAGGACCAGCTCCCAGGTGAAAGGGTCTCTTGGATGTACTCTGCAGGAGGAAGCTGCTCCACCTGCAAACAATCCAGGGAGGCACAGAGCTCATCTGAGGTACACCCAGGAACTTCTCCTCCACTTTGTGTTCACGCTACCAGTAGAGAACCAGTTTTCAAAGGTAATATCATTAGGTAGGACAATTTGAGCAAGGCCATTGATCTCCACATCATCCAGCATAGAGACCAGGCAACGTTCTGTTACAAGGGGGACTTCCGCTTTGCCCCAGGGGTGAAAGCACTGTAAAACCTAAATGGTGCCCAACAAAGTCTGAAGTAGGCCCCTCAACATAGTCCAAGGTGCCAGATGGTAGTCCCTGGGATGGAGGTCCACTGCGTGGAATGCCTCAGGAAAGGTAAAATAATACTACTCCAGTCACCTGAACAGGCTGTAGTGTTACAACAGGGACTACCTGATCTGCAGAGACAAGCTTGTAGGCCCTGTTCAGAACCCAAATTTTTGATATCAAAGAGGAGGGCTGATGGGAACCTACAAATAAAAAGAAAGGGTGGGGTGCCATCCTGTAGGGGAGATCCCCCAAAACACAACATTCCCTCACTGGAGGAGGGATATACCTTCAGTGCTCCGATGCAAGAAACCATGAAGCGCATCCCAACCCCGTCCTGGGGCCCTTTCCATCGGTCTAGGAGGTGGGGCTAGTAACTCCCTCTTGCCTCTACTCTTTAGCTGCTTGTATGCAGTACAGAGGTTGGCTGAAGGGGAGGAATGCCCAGCTCAGGCACACACAGTGATACTGCATACACTGAATCCCTGACAGCTATCATGTATTCTATAAGCCCTGACAGCTGGGTGCTGAAAGGAGTGCTTCAGCGCCCAGCTGAAAGCAGGACACAGCTCGGTTTCGCAAGATTCTGGGATTTTCTTAAGAGACTTTTGAGAAGTATGCTAATGTGACAGGGAGACCGCCCGGACCCCATAGAGTATGAGCAGGGTGGCCATTGCGACCCCTGTAGCTATGCCAGAGTGTATGGGTAAATGGCTGCTTGCATGTATGAGTAAATGGCTGTTCTTTTATTGGCAAACTACTGTATATATACCCTTTGCAGATGACTACATGATTGTATATGACTGTGTGAAAGTATGGGTAAATGAATATGCAGGAATGGGTAAATTACTGTATCCAGTTGCAGACTCTGGACGTGTTAGCCACACCCAAAAAAAATGGCATCATTGTACACAGTCCTTCTGCCCTGCTTCCAGTACCTCCCTTGTCCCAGTAACTACTAGCTATTCAGCTCTGATTAAGCATACCGACATTGCCATGTACACAGAGAAAGGTCTGACAGCTCAAGCTGTCAAAGAAAAGCAGTCTGGCAATGTCTATCAACATTGCTCAAAAGAAATAAAGTTTAATTCTGTATCTGTTTATTCATCTACAGATCAAAAGGGATCTGCAGATGAAGTCAGTTAAAGCAACCTGACAAGTAAGGCCAATTCACACTGTGAATGTACATTTCTATCAATTTTAGTTATATTTTAAGTGCGTTGACATACATTTTGAAGTCCATTGACATACATTTTGTAGTTTAGCACACCGCAACGTAATGGTGTGAATAGGACACATGGGAAATTATTGTTTTTCAGATGTCCTTCTGCTGATCTGCGTTTTAGGCCTTTTTCACACCATACATGCAGAAAAACTAATGGAAACTGATGCACAGATTTCACTTGCAGAGACATCAGTTTACATGCACACGTCAAGGGCTCATGTTCACCATAAGTGCATGAAAACTGATGGGAAAACTATGCATATTTCATATTTCACTTGCAGAGACATCAGTTTACCTCAGTTTTCGTGCATATTGACATTTTTTTGCGTGTCTGTTATGAACAGACTAACATCACACCCTGTGTCATCATCCTCTTCTTGTTTGTGGTAAGAGAGGCTAGAGAGATGAGGACATTTTGGAGAGTTTATTGCCATTTTGATTGCAGACTCTATTGTAAGCTTCCTGCTCATTCTGCGATACGATTTTCATCCCATTCATTTGAATAGGCTGAAATCACACTGAAGTGCAGAAAAAAGTACTGTATGCACTAACCCTGCAGCTATAAAAATAATTTTCATTCATGCCTCCTTAGTTTCCACTGGATAGATATAAACAGTAACATACAGACAAAAATAAACTATCATAGTCCTTCTTAACAGTCCCCATCAGAGACAACCTTTACATCATGGTCCCCTTCAGAGATTCCCTTACTTAAAACTTCCTCTCAATCAATCCAAAAACACCACATTATAGTCCCCATCACTGACCTCCTGAAAATCATCATACCCATCAAAGACCACTTTAAATCATAGTCCCCATCAAAACTCTATTTCTATACTAGTCCCCATCAGTGTCACCCTGATCAGAGACCACATCAGCATGTACCACCCTCATCAGATACCCTCTCCTCTGTGTTCCCCTCATCACAGACTCCTATCAGATACCCCCTCATCGTTGATTCCTTATCATAGAAATCTCTATTATAGCCTCCTCATCACAGACCAGCTTATCAGTGCATCCCTTACATCAGTGACCCCTCATTGAAGACAACATAATCCCCCTAATATGTCCCCTGCCATCAGTTTTCTCCTCATTTGTCCTCCGCAATCAGTTCTCTCCTCATCTGTCCCCCACCACCAGTACACTACGTATTTGTCCCCTGCCATCAAAGTCCACTCACCAGTCCCTTGTCATCAGCTTCACCCTCAACTGTGCCCACCATTCTGTCCTCATCAGGATCTGTGTCCCCATCTTTGTCCCCCTCTTCACATACCAACATCTCTGACCATATTTTTCCCCCTCCTTATATACCAGAATCTGTTCCCCATCCTTGCCCCCCTCCTTATATTCCAGAATCTGTGTTCCCATGTTTGTCCCCCTCTTCATATAAAAGAATCAGTGTCCTCATCTTTGTCCCCCTCTTCACATACCAGCATCTGTGCCCCCATCTATGTCCCCCTCCTTACATACCAGCATCTGTGCCCCCATCTGTGTCCCCCCCCTCCTCACATGCCGGCATCTGTGTCCCCCGCCTTATATGCCAGCATTCTTGTCTTTTTCCTTACATGCCGGCATCTATACTTCCCCCCCCGCCATTCTGTTTCCCGCTGAAAGAGCCCTTTCACAATCAGACGCCTACCCAAATGGCAGCATCCCAGCCAGCATCCAACAGGAGGAGGAAAAGGCGTCTGTAAACTCACAAAGTGCCGCTCTGCATTCCCTCCCACTTCCTGTCACATGAGGGGCTTGAAGAGCGGTGCGGTTCATTCTGCCAGCATTGCAGTGCGGAGCTGTGAGGGAAACTGAAGACATACTGCATAGTCTCGCACAGCTCCGCACCAGACATTACACACTGCATTTCAGTGTGAACATGACACATAGGAAACAATTGTTTCCTGTGTGTCTTGCAGAGCCCTGCGGTTTTCTGCAGCAGAAAAGAACAGGTCTCTGCACATGGTGTGAGCAAGTCGTAAAAAAAAAAAAAGTTTTTTTTAATTAAATGTTCATCTGTTTAATTCCTTATTAACCCTTATTTTACTCTAATCACACTAATTAACTCCTTATTCTTTTCCATTAAATTATTTTCCTGCTGATTTTTTTTTTGTTAATATAAGTTAATGAAATAGAAACTATTTAAACTTATTTTTGTTATTGTTTTTTTTCATTCATATTTTTACACTTTTAACATATATTTACATATTTCACACATAAAAAAGCGCACAATTTAAAAAACCCACCTTATTTCAATTGTAAGTAACTTTACAATGCTTTGTACCAGAATCAGAATTTTAGTGTGATTTTAAACAGGACTAAATTACTGAATAAAATGTGCACTTCTTATATGCAGTAACACTATTTATTTGGAAACTAACAATGCTCAAAAAAAAAAAAATTAAATTGATTTTTGTTACGTGTAATTATTTAAGGATTGCGAGAAAAAAAAAATCATTGTTCCAAGACAATATTCACAAAATGAAAGCCAAGGCCAAAATGAAACAAGGCAGCACAGTGGCTAAACGGTTAGCACTTCCGCCTGGCAGTACTAGGGTCGTTGGTTCGAATCCCAGCCACGGCACCTCTTGCCTGGAGTTTGCATTTTCTCCCTGTGCCTGCGTGGGTTTCCTCTGGTACTCCGGTTTCCGCCCACACTCAAAAGACATGCTGGTAGGTTAATTGGATCCTGTCTAAATTGGCCCATGTATATGAATGTGAGTTAGGGCCCTTATATTGTACGCCCCTTGAGGGTTAGGGACTGATGTGAATGTACAATATATATGTAAAGTGCTGCATAAAATTGACGGCGCTATAGAAGTACCCAAAATAAATAAAATATGTACTATGCTTTTATCTTACATAATGACAAAGTTATCACCGAATAAACAGGCCCCTAGCAGACATGTAAAAAATGCTTTGGTCCATAGGGAGTGAACAGGTGTGAGAGGCGAAGTGTCCCCTGTTAAACACATGTTTCATCATTGCACCCCTATTGAACACATGTTCCACCACTGCACCCCCTCCTGTTTCACCATGAGGCCCCCTTCAAGTGCAACGCGGGAGCGATTTCCAGTGTGTGTGGTGTGCCATAAGGAATAAAGGTGTGTTTTTCTGTGCGGGTAATTGCAGCTGCGGGAACAGTTGCAGACCCGCAGCAGGAACCACCCGCACAGATGTGAACCTAGCCTTAAGATGGAACTACACAATATCTGAGCACCACAAACTAAATACACCATTTAATTCATTTTTATATTCAAAGCAAACTCACCCATCCATCCATGTCTCCATGCTTTACTATGTTGAGAAATCACTTTGAAAACAATCCCCCTAGTATTTCTAGCTACAGCTATCTTGAGTAATAGATAATGAATGTACCACTTCCTGGAATTCGTCTGCCCTTAGCTCAGGCATGCAGGCAGGATAGTGTACTTAGCTAGGAATGCCCCTCCTCCAGATGAAAGAAAAAAAATGCATATAAACCCACAAGATATATGACAATTTTGGCCAGAAACCAGGAAACCACTGAAGAAATTTTAAAAAAAGTTGACAAAAAAAATTTAGTTCCGCTTTAATGACATTTCCAAACTGCTTTACCTTGTTCACTTTCTTCAAGATGGTCTTAGATATAAACAGTTCCAAAACATTGCAAGAAAGTCACAGAACCACACATATTCATCATTGTATAATTCTGCACAAAGCAAATGAGAATAAAAAACATCCTGCAACATGTTACCAACAGAGCTCTGAATGTATCCATGGAACACGACTTGCCAAAGTATCAGATTTCTCTCATAACAGTTAAAGGAGAGTCCATGATGCTCAATGCATCATTAGAAAATAACCAATATTTACTGTTGATACATTTGTGGGACACTTGAATCATACTCACAACTTTGTAGCATCTCAGTCAGTGTTTCCACAGCTGCTTTTTCTGAACTCTCAAACCCAGCTTCTGTGAGCAAAGAACTCACAACTACCTGAAGGGTTCGCCTACGAGCAAGCAAGTAATTATCAGCAGGAGTGGAGGTACCTCGGCCACAGGATCGCTGAGGAGAAACCAGATATCTTAAAATTAAAACTTACCCAAAATGCTGACAAAAAGTGCAACGCATCTTAAAATAATAATCCTGTGATACATTGTGAAATACACATTTTTTAATTTTTTTTTTTGAAAGCAGTCAAAATACGAGGTGGTATCAAAAGGATTTGAGACTAGTTTTGTAACACGCCAACAGATGGCACCACAAGGCTGCACATACAGTCACAGGGAGCACAGATCTTCAGAAGTCAGTGTGCCAAAAGTTATTGTCCTGTGTAAATGGGGAGCTGTGCAACTGGTGCTATTCTGACCACGTGCATTACCACTTCTGCCATTTTATCATGGACAGCGTGACAGACCCAACCAGGGCAGGGGCTTTTGGAGAGGACTAAGGGCTAGCCTTCTACCCACTGATTATAGCCCATGGAGGAGACCAGGGATATTGTCTGCTTTTCCCAATCAGAGCATGGAAAAGAGCTCAGTTCAGCCTCTGATCCCATGGTCATAGGGAGATCATTCTCTAATGATGGACAATAACACGATGAGCGCTGAGAGCGAGGCTTGGATTCTCTGCATAAAGACAAGCTTTCCTCTGGAGTGGATGGAAAGGTGTAATATAAAATCTTGTACAGCTATATACAGATCCTTGAAAAAGTAATCATACTCCTTGAAAATTTCCACATTTTGTCATGTTACAATCAAAAATGTAAATGTACTTTATTGGGATTTGATTTGATAGACCAACACAAAGTGGCACATAATTGTTAAGTGGAAGGAAAATCATAAATGGTTTTCAACATTTTTTACAAATAAATATCTGAAAAATGTGGCGTGCATTTGTATTCAGCCCCCCGGAGTCAATACTTTGTAGAAAAACCTTTCACTGCAATTAAAGCTGCAAGTCTTTTTGGGGATGTTTCTATCAGATTGAAGACCGTCTGTGAACAGCAATTTTCAGGTCTTGCCACAGATTCTCAATTGGATTTAGGACTGGGTCATTCTAACACATGAATATTCTATAATCTAAACCAGTTATCACTAAATGGTGGACTGGGGTCTAGATGCGGACCAAGCCACTGTTCCATCCAGACCCATACAATCCTGCCATTTAAGAGCCTTTTATTCCCCCAGCTGTCTTATGGTCATCCTCACAGAGTTGGCAGCGGGAGGCAGGACTGTTCTGGATGGAGGGTGGGAGCTGCACGAGGTTAACAAGCAGGTGATTGGTTGCTAGGATGAAGGGCAGTCCTAGCAATCAATCACTGTCTGTGTAAGGTAGGACAGTGGGGGGGGGGGGAATGGTGAAGTTAAAGGGGCTAAGAATATTACTGTAAAGGGGGTCCAAGTACTGAATGTGGGGGGACTGAAGACAGTAATGTGTGGGGCTAAGGACTGTGGTGTGTGGGGGCTGAGGACATTAAAGTGGGAGAGGCTGAGGACAGTAATATGGGAGGGGGTCTTGGGACAGTAATGTGGAATGATGATTTAAAAAGGGGCAGAGTAGTCTTCAGTGAAGGGGGCAGAGGAAAGTACTGTTGGGGGGAGGGGGGGTGATGTCAAGGAAGTGTGAGAACACTACTGTGAAAGGGGTGGAGGGGGGTGATGTAAAGGGAGAGCTGAGGACACTCATCAAGAGGGATCTTTCTGTAAATGAGGAAAGGACTGTGATGTGCAGTGGGGATTGAGGACACTGATGTGAGAACAGGTTCAGATCTGTACATATTCATATGGTGCACACATTGTGGTTAGGTCAGAACTACCTGCTAGACACCTGAATAAGTCTCCGAACCTTTTTTTTTTAAAGAAATTGCACAGCAGCAACATGTGGTTTGGCTCACACAAAAATGCACCACAGGGGCCTACTTGGCCTACTTGAGATTTGGGCCTCTGATGCATGCAAATTTTACTGCCTGGACCTTGGTGAATTTTAATTCAATACCCCTGATCTAAACCATTCCATTGTAGCTCTGGCAGTATGCTTAGGGTCGTTGTCCTGCTGGAAGGTGAACCTTCGCCCCGCTCTCAAGTCTTTTGCAGACTCTAACAGGTTTTACTCCAGGATTGCCCTGTATTTGGCTCCATCCATCTTCCCATCAACTCTGACCAGCTTTCCTGTCCCTGCTGAAGAAAAGCATCCCCACAACAAGATGCTGCCACCACCATGTTTCATAGTGGAGATGGTGTGTTCAGAGTGATGTGCAGTGTTAGTTTTCCGCCACACATAGCGTTTTGCTTTTAGGCCAAAAAGTTCATTTTTGGTCTCATCTGACCAGAGCACTTTCTTCCACATGTTTGTTGTGTCCCCCACATGGCTTCTCGCAAACGGGACTTCCTATGGCTCTTTTTAAATAATGTCTTTCTTCTTGCCACTCTTCCATAAAAAGGCCAGATTTGTGGAGTGCACAACTTATAGTTGTCCTGTGGAAAGATTATCCCACCTGAGCTAAGGATCTCTGCAGCTCTTCTAGAGTTACCATGGGCCTCTTGGCAGCTTCTCTGATTAATAATCTCCTTGCCTGGCCTGTCAGTATAGGTGGACGGCCATGTCCCGGTAGGTTTGCAGTTGTGCCATACTCTTTCCATTTTTGGATGGTGGATTGAACAGTGCTCCGTAAATTGTTCAAAGCTTAGGATATATTTTTTTTTATAACTGCTTTAAAATTATCCACAACTTTATCCCTGACTTCTCTGGTGTGTTTCACCCCCAAAGGAAAAAAATTCTCCATTTTGCCCAAAAGTCCTCTATAACCACACGGGTCCAAGAGTCTAGTTACAAGATCCACACCAGGTGGTACAGGGTTCCCACTTTACTCCGCTGTATCAACCCCTCAGGTGTCATGCTGGCGTTGCGGTGCTGAAGATGGGACCATGCTTCATATTTTCTGGTCGTTCTCAGGAATTTGGCCGTTCTGGCGCGATGTGACCTGTTATCAAACAGCTTTCTGTGGTGGATTTGCACGATAACTCCGCGGCTTGCCCGTTACACTTGATGGAGAGACCTATTAAAAAGTACCAATCCTTCCTGACAATCCAGCTCCTTAACTCAGCTAAGCCGTGTATCCCGCTCTGTTGGAGCACTGATCCTCAATTGAAGGCTCTTTAGTTCGCTAGAGTTAATGTTCTCTGGGATATGGAGGAACTTTATGCAAAACATATCTGTATCTTTTATTGTGTGAAGAGGAGTTAAAAGGTAAAAAAAAAAAGTACAATAGAAATGGATTGGATGAAGCTTATGACCTATAATATGAAAGGGTTAAATTCCCCCAAAAAAGGGCATAAGATACTCAGGGAAATCCAGCAATATGAAATAGATGTAATATTCCTCCAAGAGACACATTTGACCCATAACACAAATGTGAAATTATATGCAAAGTACCACCAAACATGGTACTACGCTGATTCATCATTCAAAGGGGCAAAAGGAGTGTCAATTGGAATCTCAAAAAATGTTGCCTTTTCCCTGGAAGACAAAATGGAAGACCCTGAAGGTCGGTTTCTGTTTATCAGGGGAATGTTACAGGGAATGGAATATACATTGGCCAATATTTATTGTCCAAATAAAAAGCCAGCTAAATTCTTAAAGAATTAAAGAAACTCGCGGAATTTAAAAAAGGGATCTCTGGTCGTCGCAAGGGATTTTAATTTGTGTCTGGACCCCCAATGGGATGCAATATCATGTTCAGGGAGAGAAGAGGATAGGGACTTGAAATCATTGAAGAAGTTATTATATAAATATCAACTAGTGGATGTGTGGAGAGTAAACCACCCAAGAGAAAGAGACTTTACCTTCTTCTCCCATGTACATGGTTCGTATTCAAGGCTGGATTATATAATGATAGAGCATAGACAATTGGAGAAACTAATAGGCTGCAATATAGAGGTTATGTCTATCTCGGATCATTCTCCCGTCACAATGAAGTTACAAGTAGGGGACGGTAAAGATAAAAAAAAACTCTCTTGGAGGTTAAATGAAATGCTTTTACAGGACCCCAAAGTAGAGAAAAGGTTAAAACTGGAAACTGAACAATTTTTTTAACTTAATGAGACCAATGAAATATCAGCGGCAACAGTTTGGGAGACACAAAAAGCTTATATTAGGGGAATATTGATTTCAAGGAGGATATTTAATAAGGTTTCAAAAGATAGATATCAATGGGGGAATAGGCCTGGAAAATATTTAATGAGCAGACTTAAGAACAAGAAAACTAGAAACTTCCTAGAAAAAATTAGAGATGGGAAGAGAGAAATAGTGTTTAATACTCCTGATATCGCAAAGAGGTTCTATAAATATTATAATGAACTTTATGACGTGAGGGGTGGCAATCAAGGGGAAAGTGAAGAAGAGAAGAAAAAATTAGACAGAAATATCTAAGGGAGGTGGGTTTGCCACAATTAACTCAAGAAAAATTAGAAGCCCTTTAAAGCCCCATTACCACGGAAGAAATTGAATCAGTGTTAAAGAATACATCTGTAGGCAAAAGTCCAGAGCCAGATGGATACACGGTGGGGTATCTTAAAAAGTTCAAGGATCTATTAATCCCTAAAATCTGTAGATATATTAACACAATAGGTGGGGGGTTGGAAATGAGTAAGGAGTCGCTGCAAGCCCACATTACGCTCATTTTAAAGGAAGGAAAGGATAGTTTACAATGTGCCAGGCATAGGCCTATATCATTATTAAACACCGATACTAAATTATATGCAAAGGTACTAGCAATAAGACTGAAAGACCTGATCCATGAATGGGTACATGTAGATCAGGTGGGCTTTGTACCGGGAAGAGAAGGAAGGGACAATGGCCTGAGATCCTTGATCCTTATACAAAGAGCTAAAAAAAGAGAAAAGATACCTACAATACTTTTGTCAATAGACGCCGAAAAGGCATTTGATAGGGTCAATTGGGGATTCATGTTTGATACATTAGAAATACTAGGAATAGTGCCTAGGATGATGAATTGGATAAAAGTATTGTATAATGACCCATCAGCGGCGGTTAAGGTTAATGAATCTCTCTCTCAGTTCTTTATGATGCATAATGGCACAGGGATGACAGGGATGTCCTCTTTCTCCTTTATTATTTGCTTTGTCTTTGGAACCACTCTTGGAGAGGGTAAGGAAATGTATAGATATAAGGGGGATAAAAGTAGGAAAAATAGAGCATAAAGTCGCCGCCTTTGCAGATGATATGTTGTTTTACATAGTTAACCCTAGAATAACTTTGCCTAACTTAATGAAAGTATTAAAACAGTATGGGGAGATGTCAAACTTAAAAATAAACCCCGTTAAACCTGAGGTCTTAAACCGGAGGTACGTTTTTGGTTGTAACAAAATGTGGAGAATTTCAAGGGGTATGAATACTTTTCAAGGGTGTGTGTGTGTGTGTGTGTGTGTGTGTGTGTGTGTGTGTGTATATTGGGACAGAAATATTTATCAACAATCTCCCTCAAGAAATCACTGAAGATAAATTAATTCTACTTTTTCAGACTGTTGGAGTATTGTATGAGTTTTGTTTCATGATGGAAAGATTGCACAGGTGAGGGCCAGTCACCTGAAGGACAGCATTTGTAATGTGTATTCAGGGAGGTGTCAGGCTGTCTGGGGTTAGGCTCCTGGCTGGCCTGGGTGCTTGACTGTTGATTAGCTTACTGTTAATTAGATCACTGTTAGTTGTTGGCTATACTGTCTACAGTTTGCACTGTTTAGGATAATGTGATCAAGCTCTTACCTAATTAGTGTAGGATGTTTATCCTGATGTGCAAGATTTGTTTTTATTGTTCATATGGGGGCTGCCTCTATTTCTGAAGTGTATATATATATATAAAAAAAAAAAAAAGTATTTCTGTTAAATAAAGAGTTCCAGATTGCACCCAAGCTAGTATCATCTATTACTTGGGTGTAATGCACACCTATAATACCGTGGCCCTGTGTCCCAGCGGCGAGGAAGCAGTTATCTGATGGAATCACCCAGGTGGGGTGCAAGGTGGTCCGTCACAAACAGCTAGTTAGAACAAAGAGTGAAACGTAAAACCTGTACACTGGTAATGATCCTTGACATGAAGAACAGGTCATCCACAGCACTCTGATGGGAGTTCTTGGCAGGCTTCAACGCAGTGTTCCTTCTGCTCCTGGGTCAGCAGCCTGTAGACGAACTTGGAAACAAGGCGCATGTTCAAATCACACATGAGGATGGCCTGGATTGTTCCATATGACACACAGACAATGGCAGCAATGTTGTGGATTATTCTTCGACAATCATCATGCACAAGTTGCTGAATGGTTTCAACATTTTTGGGGGTTAAGCTCGCTGAAGGTCTTCCTGATCTCTCGTTGTCTTCCAGTGATGTTCTTCTACTCTTAAAGTGCGCGTGCCACTCAATACACCTCCCAATGTGCATAAAACAATGTCTTTTGGCACACTGACTTATGAAGGTTGGTGCTCCCTGCAATGGTGCGTGCAGCCTTGTACTGCCATCTGTTGGCGAGTCTTGAAACCTTTTGATACCACCTCGTAAATTGTTGTTACAACTAAATATTTAATGTAAAGTATCTGTGACATTTTACCCAATGTACATTCTGCAATATTAATGGAGAGCTGTTACAGCTTACATTTCGTATGTATAACACTGTGTATAAAAAATGGAAGTTCTTTAACATCCTGGCCCTTTCCTCCTGCCAAGTGTCCTCAAAGCAAACAGCTTGCTATGGGGGCACCTGAGCAGGCTTGCCCGGAACCATTGCCCTGTGTGTCTATTCACACACAAAGCCATGGATTGGCCCTGTCCCCATCTTTCCTCATTGGCTCACTGACTGTGACTGACAGGAGCAGGAGCCAATGAGGAGGGAGAGTCCCCGAAGAGCCGAGTCACTTGTGCACATTGCTGCATTGCAGTGGGGCTCAGATAAGTATTGGGATGCTGCTACACAGAATGCATTAAGTTAAAATACCTTGAGCCTTTACAACCACTTTAAAGTGTCCTGTCAATAAGGTCTCCAAAATAAAGTGGTTCTAAAGCCAGAAGGTTTTTTTACCTTAACCAGTTCAGCTCCACAGCAAATATTTTACATTTTTGCACACGTGTAAAAATCTTCATTTTTGGTAACAAAGCTACTTAAACCCCCAAAACATTATATATTTTCTGAAAGCTGAGGCCCTGTACGATACTGCAAATTTTTATGCCTCATGATATTTTTGTAACTGTTCATTAATTTCAGAAAAAAATTAAATAAATTGTAATCCAAACACGCACAATATAATACCAATTATGGTGAAATATAAAAGATAAGGTTGTGTCGAGATAATAGATACCAAACATCTATTTGCGACACTTTTGGTTCAGAATGCATAGACTGTATGAAAGTAAAAAACCCTGAGCCTTTATAACCGCTTTAATATCATGAATTTAAATAAATATGAATTTATTTTCAGCACCTTTTTGGTCAATAGGCTGCTTTCACACTGAGCAGTTGTTGAAGTGCTTTGCGTTTAAAAAAAAAGCGCAAGAAAAGCTAAAAAAAATTAGATTCAATGTATGTCTTTGTCACTGGTCTATTGTACTAAAATCCTCGTTGCCACAATTTTTATGCATATTTGGACAGTTAAAAAAAAAAGAAAAAAAAAAAAGGCGCACCAAAAATGTACCTCCCCATTATAGCCTGGTTCACCCCTATGTGGTTTATAGTGCTTTTTGCAGAAACGCGCTACAGTCCATTTAACACGGTTTTCTATGGGACACATTTATGCTTTTTTGCTGTGTTTTTGGAAAGGGTCAGGACGCTTTTTAAATGCAAAACGTTGCGTATTTGGTTCAACAGACTTCAATAGAGATGCAGCAGAAAACGCACATTTTGATACAGTTTTGATGCATTTTGCATTTTTAATCTGCCCAGCAACAAGTTAACCAAACAAAAGAAAAAAAAATTTAGAAACACACAAAAAAGCATCAAAAATGCACATGCAAAAACACAAAATGCACTGCAAAAGAAACAGCAAAACAGACAAAATGCAATATGCATTGGTGTGAACCAGGCCTGAAATGCATTGAAAAATGCATAAAAAAAAACACGTGTTACGTTTTTGATGCATTTTTTGAGCCATATGACCTATGAAAACCGCACCCTAAACATGGTAAAAATCGCTGCAAAAGTGCACACTTATCGACACCTTTTTTCCTATTAGCAAAATGCAGATAACACTATCTTCAGCCAATACATTCTGGTCGCTGATATCGGTGCATCCGTAGTGAAGACCAATTCTCTTTTGGTGTACAGAGAGAAAACCCAGTCTCAGTTAAATTTTGCAAAAGTGTCTCATTTTAAAAGTGGCACAGCATGCGCTAAATTCAAGTACAAGTTCTAGACAGGTACATGAATTTGGCACATTCTTCACCACTTTTAGAAAACATGCGACACACTTTTGTAAAATCTGCATGCGCCAGTCTTCATGAACTCTAGGGTAGGTGTGCATAGACTATATTGCCAAAAGTATTGGGACACCCCTCCAAATCATTGGATTCAGGTGTTCCAATCACCTCCATGGCCACAGGTGCATATAATCAAGCACCTAGGCATGCAGACTGCTTCTACAAACATTTGTGAAAGAATGGGTCGCTCTCAGGAGCTCAGTGAATTCAAGCGTGATACCTTGATAGGTTGCCACCTGTGCAATAAGTCCATCCGTGAAATTTCCTTGCTACTAAATATTCCAGGGTCAAATGTTAGTATTATTATAACAAAGTGGAAGCAACTGGGAACAACAGCAACTCAGTCACGTTAAATGACAGAGCAGAGTCAGAACATGCTGAAGCGCACAGTGTGCAGAAGTCACCAACTGTCTGCAGAGTCAATAGCTAAAGACCTCCAAACTTTGTGTGGCCTTCAGATTAGCACAACGGTGCATAGAGAGCTTCATTGAATGGGTTTTCATGGCTGAGCAGCTGCATCCGAGCCTTACATCACCAAGTGCAATGCAAAGCGTCGGATGCAGTGGTGTAAAGCACACTGCCACTGGACTCTAGAGCAGTAGACATGTGTCCCCTGGAGTGACAAATCACACTTCCGTCCAGAAGGACGTGTCTGAGTTTGCCGGTTAACAGGAGAACGGTACTTGCCTGACTGCATTGTGCCAAGTGTAAAGTGTGGTGGAGGGGAGATTATGGTGTGGAGTTGTTTTCAGGGGTTGGGCTTGGTCCTTTAGTTCCAGTGAAGGGAACTCTTAAGGCATCAGCACACCAAGACATTTTGGACAATTTCATGCTCCCAACTTTGTGGGAACAGTTTGGGGATGGCCCTTTCCTGTTCCAACATGACTGCGCACCAGTGCACAAAGCAAGGTTCATAAAGACATGGATGAGCACGTTTGGGGTGGAAAAACATGACTGGCCTGTACAGAGTCCTGACCTCAACCCGATAGAACACCTTTGGGATGAATTACAGCAGAGACTGCGAGCCAGGCCTTCTCATCCGACATCACTGCCTGACCTCACAAATGTGCTTCTGGAAGAATGGTCAAACATTCCCATAGACACACTCCTAAACCTTGTGGACAGCCTTCCCAGAAGAGTTGAAGCTGTTATAGCTGCAAAGGGTGGGCCAACTCAATATTGAACCCTACAGACTAAGACTGGGATGCCATTAAGCTCTTCCCAACTTCGCTATAGCCAAAATATGGCTACAGTGCGTTCATCCAGTTCTGGGAGGGCATCTATAGATGTCCTCCCAGAACCACGCCCCCCACTTGCTCCCTGGGGTACACATCTGACGTGTTCTGTGATCGCTGTGTTATTTGGACACAGCTGATCACAGATAGCAGTAAAGGGACAATCACAGCAGCCCTTTACCATGTGATCAGCTGTGTCCAATCACAGTTGTTCACATTGTAAACAGACTTTTCGGTTATGGACAGTCCTTTCCTCATACGCTGTCACAGCGAGAAAAGAGCCAGTAACTGGCAATTCTGACAGGGGACTTTTGCACTGATAATCAGTGGAGCTTCAGCAGAGCACATCAGTGAAGGAGAAAAATGACTTATTTGCAACATTTTAGAAAAAAGAAACTAAGAATTTTTTTTTTTAATTTTCGTTTGTTTTATTTGGTTAGGAAAATATTAAAAACCCAGTGGTGATTATTCACTTCCCGTCCAGCCCATGAACATAAATGGCCAGATGAATGCAGTGCAGGAGCGGGTTGCCATTTATAAACGTCCTCCCACTTCCCTGCCTGTGCCCGCTCCCTGGGAGCGCACAGCACCGCGATCTGGTGCCCACTGTGTCTTCCGGACACAGCAGAACACCGATCGTTGTACGGGACCTCTATGTGAGGTCCAGATCATGTGATCACTGATTGGCCAATCAGTGATCACATGAATAGTAGTAAGCAAGATGTCACTTCTGACATCATTGCTTACTACGTGTGAAACCTGTGAATGATCACAGAGGTCACATGGTACAAGGCTATTCACAACAGCCTTATACCATGTGACAAGCTGTGACCAATCACAGATCTCACAGTATTTCTCAATGGCTGCAAGAATGCAGCCAGAGAGAAGGAGAAATGATTGCTTTTACAGCCTTTATGGGTGTAAAAGCAATCAGTGTAAACAAAAAATCATCACCCCCCACTGCTAGGGTGACAGTATGTAAAAATAATAATATAAAAAAATAAAATGTAAAAAAGATTTCTGAAAAATTATATCTTTTGGTTCTAAACTAATTTGGGTTTTTTTTTTACTAAAAAAATAGCTGAATACGTTTTGAAGAAAGATTTGCTACATTTTTTTCAAATGTTTGGACTTTTTCATTTATATTGCAAAAAAATAAAAATCCCAGAGGTGAATAAATACCACCAAAATAAAGTTTTCCGTCTCAAAAAAATACTAACAAATACATATGGGTGCAGTGTTGCATGACGACGCAATTGTCATTCAAAGTGTGATAGCGCTGAAAATTGGCCTGGACAGGAAGGGGGTAAAAGTGTCCGGACTTGAAGTGGTTAAATAACACAAAAAAAAAACCTGTCTAAAAAAAAATGATACAAATGTCATACGGATGCAGTGTTGCATGACTGCGCAATTGTAATTCAAAGTATGTCAAAAAGGGGGTGAAAGTGCACAGTATTGAAGTGGTTACAGTTCATGTGCGTGTAAAGGCAGGCGTCCCAACACTTCTGGCAATATAGTGTAGGTTAACATAGGGCAGCTTTTAGAAGCAAAAAGTCCCCCCTCCCTCCCCCTTTAAATGTGTTGTTGTTGACGCCCACTCCCTCATGTAGCTTAGTGGGCTCTGCCTCGCATTGTCCTGCACGGCTTTTCTAGGCATTCGGTTTGTTTGGAGAGATCCCCCATGTGTTAACCTGGTGTATGGAGCGTGGCCTAGCGGTGCACACAGCAATGACTGATGTCTGCTCTTGAAATGAGACCCCTGGCTCGTTGCTAGGGACAACGCCATTACTGCTTTGTTTTCCTGCAAAAGGCTGGAAGCTGCGTAAACCCCTATCATGACCTCGGGCCACGCCTCCGTTCACGTGACTGGTTTCCGCCTATCGCTCCCGCACGCCATGAGCTTATGAAACAGTTCGGAACCTTCTCAAACACAAATCTATCATTACATAAAACGTAAAGCTTGCTGAACTCTCGCCCCCGATTTGATTCGTTCATCACCCGGGTGAATATTACCGTTCCGGAGCTGCCCGAACCACTCACAGCCGTAGCAGTCTCCGCCATCTTGATTAGCACGTCCTGGCGCAAAGGCTGCCGGGAGATGTAGTCCTTTGACTGGTCCTGCAGGTGCTACTTAGCTAGGCGTAACCTTGTGAAGAGGGGAACCTTCTGGAGAAAAATACTTCTCGAAATAGATTTTTGTTTCTGTATTGTTGGTTTGGTTCCTTTGCTATAAGAATGCCTACCATATTTATTGAAACTCAATAAACTTGTGTGACCTGGCTTTATGGAGCTGAACTCAAGGGAAGAAACAGACAAACCTACAGTACAACTTCAATGTTTACTTTATTGAGTGAGGGAAGAAAAGGACCTTTAGGGCTACGTTCACACTTGGCTTCATTTCTAACTCCTGCCAAATGCCCCTATAGCATTTGACAGGTGTTTGGGAAGCGTTTTTAACGCCCTGCTCCTTGGAGCTTACAATGTAGGAGATATGACCACTCTAATAGTGGACAATAGGGTGCGTCTTGGCAAATCACATGCCAAGTCACACCCCATGTGACCGGGGGCTTAATATTGCTCTATAGAGATGGTTCACATGTCCACTCCAAGTCACCCGAAACAGAACGTCTGGAGCTCAAAAACATTTTGTAGCTATTTTTGTAGCTCCATGGAGGCACATTGGCATGTTTTTATTCCTATTGAAATACATAGAAATCCACACATCATGCGGTTTCAAGCGCTTTAGCTCATTCTGTCGTGCGACAGAATGCATTTTTCCAATTTCCAAAATGGAAAATGGTCCATTTTGGAAATTGGAAAAACATGATTCTGAGATAAGGAAGCTGCTGTGGCTGGTTCATGGGAAATAATGCTGAATTTTATAAGTCCCCAATGTAAGATGCTGCATTAAATGTCTTTATGCTCTTTACCATATGCTGCATGGGTTTTTTTCTATTTTTATGAGGATTATGGAGATTTGAGAGCTTGGAAAGTGACTGCTATAAACTTCAGAACATCCCTTTAACCCCTTCACGCCTAAGGGTAAAACAAATCTAAATGCCTAAGCACAATTCTGCAACTTTGACATGTGTTAGTAAAACCGTACATATCATCACAACTACTTTGTACATCCAGGTGGATTATACTTTGTTTTTTTTCAGGACAAATTGGGCTTTCATTTGGTGGTAAATGGTAATGGATAGCTCCTAATTTTTTTTTCATTATCAAAGGAAAACTGGCCCAAATTGTTTTTTTTAAATTTAGCTGTGTGTTTCTTGTTATGACCACAACCTACCTCCATAGAACAACCCAAAATAAATTCTCCAGTTCTTGACGATTGCAACGATACTTTATATGTGCATGTTATTTGTTGTTTGTACCCGTAGTACAGCCCAGAAACAATAGTGCGCATTTTGTTTTTGTCTTCTTTTTTTTACCTAAAACACACTGACATTAACACTAACTGACACTGATACCAATTTTTTTTTACCTTGACCTTTGACCCTGGCCTTGACCCAAACCCAACCCTGGTACTGAACTAGATCAAACCTTGATCTAGGTATTTTTCTTTATTTTTTCTTTTATTTTTTAATATTTATTTATTTATCTTTTTTTTCTTTTTTTTTTTACAAACTTTTTTTTATCTCTCTGTGTCAGGAGTTAGAGATACAATGTATCTCTCTTCTCCATTCATAGAGAGAGAAAAAACAAGGGGGCCGGGCTGCACAGTGACTGATGCCAAAGCAGTGCAAATGCAGAAGCCCTACATAGCAAGACCTACCTCTACCAGATGACCCCCCTTGGATAGGCGGCGGTGGCCCGCAGGAGGAGTGACCCGGGCGACAGAGATCAGCTGTGTGGAGCCCAGCGGTGACAGCGTGCCTGGTTGCCAGGAGACGAGGAGGTGCGGCGCGACCACGTGGTCGGCCGCTGAGCATTGCTGGGAGGTGAGGAAGCCGGCTGGCGTCCTGCGGTGAGAGAGAGGTGCTGGCCTGCTTGCTGGTCTACTCCCCGGAGCCCTGCCTGATTACAGCAGAGAGAAGGGAAACGCCTTGGTCTGGAGAGAGGAGAGCAGAGGATACCCTGGGGAGTCCCCCTGATAAGAGACGAACAGCCGCCCTACTAGAAGGATTGACGGAGGGAGCCTCTAGCCGTGTCACAAGAAGAAAAGTGCGAGGAGGGTGAGTGACTCTGGCTGAGGCTTGATGTATATTATACCCTGTACTGAGCTGTTGGGAGAAGCAGGGTGTGAGAGAAAGGGGGGACCCCCGGGGAATGTAAAGAGGTGGAAGGGTGAAGAAGATTGGTGAAAGAAAAGTGTAAAAGACAAGCAAGTGGACAGGGCTGGGACTTGTATATTAATAGCTGTCTCTTCCTAGCCCCGAGTCTATAAAGGAGAATAAGAGCCACAGAAGAAATGAAAAATAAAAATGCTAAAGGAAGTGGGCTTAAAGGGACCCAGACTGGCACAATTAAAAAAATATACCTCCCAGGGAAACGTGACCCCAGAAAGGCCCCAGGGTATGAATGAAAAAGGAGAAGTAGACCTTAGTCTGGAAAGTAGCCCTAGACTATCACTAGGCCTGGATATTAGTAGTCAACAAATATCAGGAAATATAGAGATGGAAAAAGATCTACAAATACCAAATAAAAAAGAGATGGCAGAAATGTTCAAAGATTTGGAGAAAACAATAAAGCAAGAAATGGTAAATAATCGGAATGATTTGGGGCAGCTTTTGGTGAGAGTGGAAGAAACTGAGGAGAAAGTTAAAAACCAGACCCAAGTTATTTCCAAATTAGATAGAAGATAATTAATATAGGGAAAGTTCAAGAAAAATTGCTTTACAAGGCTGAGATACAAGAAAATAGGGACAGGAGGAGAAACATCAGGATACGAGGGGTCCCAGAAAGCCCAAAAGGAGAAATACTGCATGAGGTGGTTTGTAAAATACTAAACTCTATAATGGACGGTACTGATATGGAAAGGACTAAAATAGAAGGAACTTTTAGAAAAGGAAAACTCCAAGGAAATCTTGGGAAGGAAAGGCCGAGAGATATACTTGTTAAATTTTATGAGCTTCAAGATAAAGAAAAAATCTGGAGGAAGACTAAGGGAAAAACAGTAATTAAATATGGAGAAATGGATATTCTGATATTTGCGGATTTGTCACTGGAGACTTTGTGGAGAAGGAGAACCCTGAGACCTTTGTTAGAACAGATGAAAAAACAGAATGTGCAATATAGATGGGGGATACCTGAGTGCCTAATAGGATGGAAAAATGGAGTTACAGCATACCTCAGGTTCCCAGAGGATTTGAGAAACTTTTGTGATAGACTCGAATTACAAAGAATGGAAATTCCTGGTTGGGAAGAAGAACATGGGGAAATTAGATCGAAAAAAAAGAGGACTGGCAGCTTGTAGGGGGGAGAGAGTAAGGGGAGAGGGGGGGGAGGAGGAGGGAAGGGAAGAAAGGAATTTTTTTTTCTCTTTCTTCCCTCTCCCTTCCGGCCTCTCTCCATTCCTTGAGATGTCTCTGCAGGGTTTGGGGGTTAGTGGGGGGGCCAGAGAAGGGGAAAGTCGTCCATGGTCAGAGTTTAGCCCTAAGGATTAAATCAAAGGTGGATTTTATTCCCACAAATGATCGATAGGCAAACTGTAGGCCTAAAAATAGGGGGGGGGGGGGAGGGGTGGGAAAATGGGAGGGATGGGGGATGGGGATTTGAGGATAACTCCCTGCAGGATAAAAGGAGATATAAAAGCAAGAAAAAAGAAAAAACATAGATGGAGGAGAAAAGGGGAGATCCAAGAAAGATGGAAGAGATACAGTTTATAACTTACAATGTAAATGGGTTGAATTGTCCCGGGAAAAGATTTAGATTATTTAAAGAACTACAACATAGAGCAGCTTCAGTGGTATTCTTACAGGAGACACATTTTGAGATAGAATCAAATGTTAAGTTAAAATCTAGGTACCATCCAACATGCTATTATGCAGACTCACCGATTAAAAGAGCAAAAGGCGTAGCAATAGGGTTGGCAAAAAATATCAGGTTTGAGTTGGAAGACAGAAAAACAGATCCAGAAGGGAGATTTTTGTTCCTAAGAGGCAAACTACAGGAGATTGAGTGTACATTGGCTAATATCTATTGTCCTAATATAAGGCCGGAGGTGTTTTTGAAAAGGGTGTTGAGGAAGCTGATGGACTTTAAAAGGGGCCGTTTGATTCTGGCAGGAGATTTTAATTTTTGTATGGACCCACAAAAAGATGCTACTTCCCATATGCAGAGAGAGGGGTGTAGGGCCCTGAGATTATTGAAAAAAGAAATACATGAATGTCAACTGGTAGATGCCTGGAGAATCACACATATGCAAGATAGGGACTACACCTTTTTCTCAAATATGCATAAGAGGTACTCAAGATTAGATTATATATTAATAGAGCATCAATTAATTGAACATCTGATTCAGGAAGGGATAGAGACAATGTCCCTATCGGATCATGCCCCGGTCACTATGAAAATAGAATGGGGAAGGAAGACAGTAGGAGGGCTGTGATGGAAGTTGAACGAGGCACTCTTATTAGAAAAAGATATTGCTCAGAAAGTCGGGGAGGAGATCGAACGATTTTTTAAGGAGAATGAGACAGGAGAGGTATCGATGGCCACAGAGTGGGAATCTCATAAGGCATATATAAGAGGAGTACTGATAGCGATTGGGGCAAAAAAGAAAAAAGAAATAAGAGAGAAAATGAGTGGGCTATTAAAAGAAATAAGTGAATTAGAGCAAATACATAAGAATAGAATAACAAAAGAAATAGAGCTGAAGATAATAAAAAAGATAGAAGAACTAGAGGCTGTGATGGAAGAGGAGAGGAGGAGAGTGTACAATAAAGTTTTAAGTGAGAGATATAGATGGGGAGATAGACCTGGAAAACACTTGATGAGAACCCTGAGGAAAAAGAAAAATAGGAATTATATAGAAAAAAAAAATGCCAAGGGTGAACTGGTACACTCAAATAAAGAAATCACCAAAGTATTTATGGAATATTATAGAAAATTGTATAATATAGGCCCCCTGGATTTATTAAAAAACACAGAAAGTGAGAGGAACCAAAAAAGAAAGAAATACTTGGAGAAGGCTGGGTTACCAAAATTAAGTGAGGAACAACTGAATTCCCTAGATGAAGAAATTTCACAGGAAGAAATAAAAACAGCATTAAAAAATACAGCATCAGGGAAAAGCCCAGGACCAGATGGTTACACGGTGAGATACTATTAAAAATATAGTGAAATATTAATACCTAAACTTAGAAGATATATGAATGCTCTAGGAGGAGGGATGGAAGTAAGAAGAGAATCATTACAAGCTCATGTGGTACTTATTCAAAAAGAAGGAAAAGACGCCTCTCAATGCTCGAGCTATAGACCAATCTCATTATTGAATACCGATACTAAGTTATACGCAAAGGTTTTAGCAAATAGATTGAAAGAACTAATGCCCGAATGGATACATGAGGACCAAGTTGGCTTTGTTCCAGGGAGAGAGGGCAAAGATAATGGGTTACGATCACTGATGCTTGTCCAAAAAAGTAGAAAGGGAAAAGACCCGGTTGTGCTACTCTCGATTGATGCTGAGAAAGCATTTGATAGAGTGGACTGGGGATTCATGATGGATACTCTTGAAGCTCTGGGAATCGGGTCTAGAATGAGAGAGTGGATAGGAAAGTTGTATAGATATCCCTCCGCAGTTATTGTGGTGAATGGGGAGAAGTCGAAACCCATTGAGATGTCAAACGGAACAAGACAGGGATGCCCACTGTCCCCATTGCTGTATGTTCTATCACTGGAACCCTTGTTGTCAACGATAAGGCAGAATAGAGATGTAAAGGGAATTCAGATAGATGACACAGAACATAAAGTAGCGGCCTTTGCGGATGACTTGTTGTTCTATGTAGGAAATCCCAGGATAACACTTCCAAACTTAATGAAGCTACTGAGGGAGTTTGGGGAATTGTCAAATTTAAAGATTAACCCAACAAAAACGGAGATTTTAAATATAAATATTTTAAAAAGTGAAAAAGAAAAGATACAAAAGGAATTCCCTTTTAAATGGAAAGAAAGAGATATAAAATATTTTGGAGTAAAACTTACAGCTTCATATAAACATCTATATAAACTAAACTATATTTCACTGTAAAACGAGATCAGAGAGGAACTAAAAATATTGGAAGGAGGATGCCCGACATGGATAGGGCGTATAAATCTGGTAAAAATGGTAATAGTACCTAAAATCTTATATAGATATCAAATGATCCCGATTAAACTCCCAGAAGCCTTATTTAAAGTAATTAAGAAAATGATAACAAGATATATATGGAGGAATAAAAAACCAAGAGTATCTTATGAGTTGTTGAGTAGGAATAAAGAGAGAGGTGGACTGGGGCTTCCAGACTTTAAAAGATATTATAAAGCAGTAATATTGACAAGAATTATAGACTGGATGTATAACCACGAGAAAAGTTGGGTGAGAATTGAAAACAAACTTAGGTAATGTGGTGTGGGTGCCAACACAATATAGGGGTCTAAAAGATAATGTAAATATTTACACTTTAAATGTTTTAAGGATTTGGGATAACTTGCACAAAAGTATGAAATGGGATTTGAAAACAATATTGATGCCATTGAGAAACACAGAGTTTTTTTCCCCCAGGTAGAGAAGAGATAGTAGGTAGGTGGTTTAAAAAAAGATGAGGTTCAATTGAGAGATATTTTGGTGGAGGGTAAATTAGGATCATTTAAGGATTTGGGGAAAAAAAGGGAGAGATTTTCACTAAGTTAGATGAATGGCGGTATTTCCAATTGAGATGTTTTGTTGGGAATCTTTCAAAACCTCTAAGGACAAGAGATAAGTGGAATTTGGTTGAAAAGTTGTTGGGGACACGAGGTGATGGGAGACATGGGATTGCTAAAGTTTATAAAGTTCTCACTGAATTAGACACAGACACAAAGACAACATATAAAGTAAAATGGGAAAGTGATATGGGAGTTGTGATAGATGAGGAAAAACAGAAGAGAATATATAGATTAACTCACGAAAATGTAAGTATGAGAGAAGTAGAAATAAATTATAAGTGTTTAATAAGATGGCACATTACACCAAGTGTAGAATATAAGATGTGTGGAGAAAATTCACCGTTGTGTTGGAGGGGATGTGGAGAGATAGGTACGGTATACCATGTATGGTGGGGGTGCCCCAAAATCCAAGTATTCTGGAGGACAATAATCTATCTGATAGAAATGATAACTGAAATAGATGTAGGGTTAGACCCAGAATTATGTATCTTGCACAATACAGATATAACAGTGAATAAAAAAAAAAAAAATCCACCTTGTCCCCAAGCCAGACTCCACACTCAACAAAAGGAATTGACTTTCTGTCATAAACCAGATGGTAAACAAGTGCTTATTAGTGTGTATTCATTGGCTTCTGAATGTGGAACCCTGGGTTACCTATCATAAACCAATGGAAGCTCACCACTGAACTAAACTGTATTATCCACTGGAACTAATGGTTACTCAAGCATAAACTTCCATAGCGTTACACCGTTTTATTAAGCATATATATATAGATATATATATAGATATATATATATATATACTAAAATTTGCTTGGCTCCTGAGAACGTCACATGTAGATAACAAAACACGTCCTACTGATTTTGTTGGGTTATACACATGTAAATTAATTGAATAGTTCAGCCCAATAAAAAAAAATCAGGTCGTTTGTTATGTCTTTATGTTTTAACAAAAGGCCTAAACTAGTGCATTATGTCATCCAAATGAAATGAATATGAATGAATTTGTTGTTTTCCCTATAATTTATTTCGGATTAGTTGAAATTTGCTACTTTTGTAGATTTGGACACATTCAAACACAAAATAACGCAAATTGTGTCTGAATTTTGTTTCATAACGAACTTTACCACACGTGTCTACTTACATTGGTCCAAGCTGAACCAATGTAGCTGTTCTGTCCTCCTTATGTGTGAAGGTACATAGCTTGACAGACAGCTAAACCTTTCTCGGCAATGAGTTGACAAAGAAGCAACGTCCAACTTTGTCTTTATTGCAAAGATATAAGAGGTGAAACTGAGGAACAGAAAATAAGCCGCTTAGTAACACTGTCTGCCATGTGACAAAGCATATTATACATTACAGTAAGGCAATGCACATATAAACACATGTAAGACATGTAGGTTACATAAAACACAGATGCATAAAATATAGACATGTGTGTAGACGTACCGACGATGCTATTGTGAACCTGAATGTGAGGGTTGGATCCTACCAGCAGCGTGGTTACCACAGGAATGGAGTCTGTGATGAGGAAATGGCTGCTATGAGCAGGGCTGATGATGTAATCAGAGTTCATAGGCTACAAGCTATGGAAGCTGAAATGGGTCAAACTTCTACTGTGAAAAGATGCAGTGTATACAAACAGCCACTAGATGGAGCAGTTACACAACGAACAGAGAATTACAAACTGATAAGGCATACTAATAATGCCTAATTAACAAAGAACAAATTGCTGAAGGCATGACAGTAGCTATGTTGTAAACACTATACTTGGGATTCAGCGATAAAGTTGAACTTTTATCGAGTCTATAGCCTTAGACCCCATGCTACCTTATTCCTGGAGAGCCACAGTTGCAACATACAGCCACCCATACAAGCAATTGGCTGTTCTCTTGTAAACACTGGCAAGATCATATGGTGTGTTTCCCCAAATGTGTTTACATAAGTTTGGCTACATACAGCTTTTTACTTGTGTGGACAGCTGTACATTGCACCTTCCTGGGCAGATGCTGGAGATTTATTTTTTATAGGACTTTGCAGCCTCTGGATGTCCAGGTTCATGAGACTTTATTGAATATACTACAACTTTTTTTTTCTATTTCTGTTTTCTTTCTACAATTTGTTTTAAACTGTACTTCTATTGTACGCTATTAACTTTACTGCATGTAGGTTGCTTGTATATTTTGGTGCTTTAGATATTAGATTCAATGATCCTCAAAAAAGTTACAACTAGAACAGTAAGCCTTGGTTCACACTGATCCCTTGCGATTTCAGAGGCAGTTACGGAGCGATTCTGTAGGGATTCTAATGTGATTTTACACAGCTGCGATTTCTGTTCTAGCTAATTCTGTGACATTAGAAATAGGTGTATCTTGCACTGAAATTGCATTGAACACCTATGCATTTTCACTTCTGTTTCCATTCAACAAGTCAAAAACGCACCGAATCGCACCAAACATGCACAGGACCCTTTTGGAATTCACTTTGTGTTTGGAATGCATAGGTGTGAACAACCTCCATAGAAAGTCATGTTAACTCCCTTGATATGCAAATCTATGTGTTCTGGATTTGCATCAAGGTGAACCAGGCCACAATGAAGGAAGTCACTGTATAACTGTTGAGTCCCAGTGAAGGAATTGACCACCTGAGCATGTCATTCCTGATGGTTAAAACTGTCATTTGTGCTAGTCCAGCATTCTGCTTGGCAATGTTCAATTTAGAAGGCTTTTTTTATATGGTTCAGATCTTCTATGATGAATACATTATAGAAAATGAAATTCCCATTTACAGAAAAGTCTGAAGAAGATAGTAATTATAGTGATAATGCTTCAGAATCTAATCAAGCAGCATACTCTGAGCCTGATGATGCTGAACATTCTGAAGGACAAATTAGTTTTTAGAACTGATAAAAGAAATCCTACAGAGGATATTTCATTCTCTACCATCAGCACTGTATCAAAAAGATGATTAAGGCAGTCAAGAAAAGCATCCTCGAAATTTTCATTGAAAATATTTAATAGGTTTTTCTGGCTCACTCTGTGGTGAAAGAATTCTTGGTAAACTGATGGAAATGTCTAAAATAATAGCTGATGTTAGGCTGTAGGTTCTAAACAGTTTATGTGATTGACCACTCTGGTAGTATAAAAATATAACCATCATGCCTTCATCTTCAGGTTGACACTTTTTGAATGTATGTCATCATCAAGAAATCATGCCCACAGCATCTTGCAAAGTAGAGAAAAGAATTAGGAAAGAGCTTGCTTTGAGGAGGTAGAACAAAACTGGGAAACAGTTTTCAAAGCTTGAAATACTGCTGACCACCACTAAAGGGAGACTCTCCCAAAATCTAGGTGGCTGGACACACACACACACGCAGATACAAATGTTGCTTGAATTGGATGGACAATTGTCTTTTTTCAACCAGATTAACTATGTAACAAATCTTGCATGCAATCTGGTGGACTCTGAGCGTTTTGTAAAAGCTACATGATTGCCATGCGTTTCTGAGATTCACCAAGCAATCCTGTGAGCTGATATCCTTACACAATCACTTTTCCACTCCCCACACACCGGACGCATAACTTACAGGGTAGATACCACCACCTGAGGTTTTTACATTGACTGGTGTGCTAGACAACCATACACACCCACACAGCACATATCCCTATTGCTAGCAATTAGATTTGTCCCTGCCTATGGCAGATACAATAGCCTTCACACACTGACTTTAATCTGCATGCAACTAGGTTGGCCATCACGCTCTCTGTCAGCCACCCGTTGCAGTTACAGGGAACATAAGGGTGCAGCCACGTGATCAACTCATACACAGATTATCAGCAAAGTTACAACCAAGCTAGCACTAGCAATACAACTAAACACACCACGTAGCATAATAATTCCTCTACAAGTTGTAAATTCTTTGCCTGGTACATAGAAGGGCAACTTATTCCTTTTATATGTAATATTGCAAAATGCATAACAGTGCACTAAAATATGTACAACATTAATATTTACAAAAAAAGGGAAGAAAATGACATATAGAGATATTGCCTATTTACTATAAATATAAAAATGGGAGGAAAACAAAAGTAAAGTTTACCATTTGGACAGTATTGCTTTATCCTGTTGATGTTAGCACACCAGGGAAAGTCAGGAACCCCTTTATTCAGAACGAGCTCTAGACAAATTACACCATTCAATTTCATGCTACTTTTTGTAGCACTAGAGATGTGGGGCAGGCAGGGTACATAGAACTGTTTAGTTGGTCCCTAGGAGAATTTATGAGGACATGCCATTTTGTATCTGCATGTAGCTCAAAGTTGATACTATCAGAAGGGATAACTCTCATCACCCCATTGTAGGGCAGGTGGGTGACATGCCCTCTATGTTCCCCTTCTTGTCAAGCACCAAACATGGGTCACATGAGATGGCTGCCCTGGGGTGGGTTCTTCTGGGCTACGATAGGCACCTTGAACAGGGTCACTTGCCTTACACATGGGGTACCTTTACTGTATCGTGCTTATCAACACCCCAGGACAAGACAGGGGTTGCTTCCAGGGATAACTCCACCTCAAGACAAAACCACAACCTATTAGATGGCTGTACACCGTGTACAGTTGAACAATAAACTGTCCTCCAGTTAACTCTCTTGTCCCCAATGTACACCTTCACTGTAACTTGTTGTATTTAGGAGGGATACACTGAGCCGATGCCCTCTTCACCTGTCCAGCGGATCTCCACTACATCACACCCAGTAAATAAGTGGAGCTCCACCAAGCACCTAGCACTGGCTCCATATGTGCTATGCATTAACTCTTCCTCTTCCATACCAGTGTACAGGCTGAGGACGTCTGTAAAGGTGATCTGCTCCTGTAGCTATGGGATACGGACTGCTTATGGAGAGAGTGGCAACAACAACTCCCTCAGTATAAGATGCTATCTATCACAGCCACATGCTTCACAATAGGCTACTTGTGAAACCTCTTGTATATTTATATGCCAAAGTGCTTTACTGACCCACACTGTAGACTATGTGTGGTGCCAGTTACTTACATACACTCCTTTAGTAACTTCAGACCAGGCAAGAACAAAGTTACAAATGCTTCACTGAAAAACTTGGTCATTCCAGTTAACAACAGCTGATGGCTTGTCACACCCAGTGAGGTGATAGTTGACTAGCTTCAAGCCTGGCGCATGCGCAAAGCTTTTTTTTTTTTCTGTTGTTCAACCCAACAGTACAAACACATGTGGAGAACAGTGGAAATGGGGTAAAAAGAAAGAGAAGGCTGAGGATGAAATTGGAGGAGGGAAAAAGGTGTGTGTGATAGGGGGAAATGGTAGCCCCCAAGCTACAGCCATCAGGGGGATAGAAGGGGCTCTAAATAAAACTCATATCAGGGTGAGTCTGCCCTTTTAGTGTACTTCACACTAACTCAAAAGAACAGACCTATATTCATCATAGTATCTGAATTGCCAGTAAAACCAGGTTTTATTAAAATTTCCTTCTTTTGTCAGAAGTAAAGAGTGAGGTTTTCCATTTTGATTTACAGCAGTGACCCACTGACCTATGGTGGGTGGACTAGTATCTGGAGGGAAGATCTGATAAGCAGATCTTCAGGGTAAATAGAAAGTGTTTCATTTGCATGGCCTGCTATACCAAAATGGAAGGGTCTACCATAGTTTGTATTTCAATGATAGATTTGGAGCTGTCCTATAAGAAAAATTCTTGGCAGTCAAAAATGTTGTTGTGTACAAAAGGTTATAATCTACCAACCTCTATACAGGGTAAAAAGTCAAGGTTACCAATAATCTGAGTCACTGAGAAGATAGAGAAATTCCACATAGGTAAACGGGTTGTCTTAGCAATTGTCCTCATTGTTGGTACTATTAGTGGGTGATGTTTGATCTTGTTAGGAGCTTTGCAATAAACCCATGGCAGGATTGAGAAAGGTATGCTAGACATCTCCTGTAGACCTGCTCTATGTTAATCCATCTCAGGTAAGCAGAGTGTTTACACCAGTCATTTATTTTGGCTAAATGCACTGCTTAAAGTGTTACTAAACCCACAATAGTAAAATTAGACAGTATATGCAGTAAAGCATACTTGTTATACTCACTGTGGAACCTAACGGGTTAATCCTTTTGCATTGTGTAAAAAGGCCATTTGATCCTGACTTCTCTGCCCCTCGTCTTGTTCAGATGTCCACTTGATAAGAGTGAACCCATAGCCACATGCACATGGTACATGGAGAGGTTTTTTTCTTTCTTGGGAGAGTGCATGTGATCAGCACTGGGCCAATCAGCACTGTCCAGACAGAGGATAAGGGGGTTTGCATCCTCCTAGAGCAGTGATGGCGAACCTTTTTGAGCCCGAGTGCCCAAACTGCAACCCAAAACCAACTTATTTCTTTCAAAGTGCCAACACTGCAATGAAACCTGAATATCGAGCTTTTGGTTTAGAAAAAACAACTCGTACAGTAGTGCAAACTAATTAACAGTACAGGGATGACCAGAGACTGCGGACACAGTACAGGGATGACCAGAGACTGCGGACACAGTACAGGGATGACCAGAGACTGCGGACACAGTACAGGGATGACCAGAGACTGCGGACAGTACAGGGATGACCAGAGACTGCGGACAGTACAGGGATGACCAGAGACTGCGGACACAGTACAGGGATGACCAGAGACTGCAAACACAGTACAGGGATGACCAGAGACTGCGGACACAGTACAGGGATGACCAGAGACTGCGGACACAGTACAGGAGATGACCAGAGACTGCGGACAGTACAGGGATGACCAGAGACTGCGGACAGTACAGGGATGACCAGAGACTGCGGACACAGTACAGGAGATGACCAGAGACTGCAGACACAGTACAGGGATGACCAGAGACTGCGGACAGTACAGGGATGACCAGAGACTGCGGACACAGTACAGGAGATGACCAGAGACTGCGGACAGTACAGGGATGACCAGAGACTGCGGACACAGTACAGGAGATGACCAGAGACTGCGGACACAGTACAGGGATGACCAGAGACTGCGGACACAGTACAGGGATGACCAGAGACTGCGGACAGTACAGGAGATGACCAGAGACTGCGGACACAGTACAGGAGATGACCAGAGACTGCGGACACAGTACAGGAGATGACCAGAGACTGCGGACACAGTACAGGGATGACCAGAGACTGCGGACAGTACAGGGATGACCAGAGACTGCGGACAGTACAGGAGATGACCAGAGACTGCGGACACAGTACAGGAGATGACCAGAGACTGCGGACACAGTACAGGAGATGACCAGAGACTGCAGACACAGTACAGGGATGACCAGAGACTGCGGACAGTACAGGAGATGACCAGAGACTGCGGACACAGTACAGGAGATGACCAGAGACTGCGGACACAGTACAGGAGATGACCAGAGACTGCGGACACAGTACAGGAGATGACCAGAGACTGCGAACAGTACAGGAGATGACCAGAGACTGCGGACAGTACAGGGATGACCAGAGACTGCGGACAGTACAGGGATGACCAGAGACTGCGGACACAGTACAGGGATGACCAGAGACTGCAGACACAGTACAGGGATGACCAGAGACTGCAGACACAGTACAGGGATGACCAGAGACTGCAGACACAGTACAGGGATGACCAGAGACTGCAGACACAGTACAGGGATGACCAGAGACTGCAGACACAGTACAGGGATGACCAGAGACTGCAGACACAGTACAGGGATGACCAGAGACTGCAGACACAGTACAGGGATGACCAGAGACTGCGGACAGTACAGGGATGACCAGAGACTGCGGACACAGTACAGGGATGACCAGAGACTGCGGACACAGTACAGGAGATGACCAGAGACTGCGGACAGTACAGGGATGACCAGAGACTGCGGACACAGTACAGGAGATGACCAGAGACTGCGGACACAGTACAGGGATGACCAGAGACTGCGGACACAGTACAGGGATGACCAGAGACTGCGGACAGTACAGGAGATGACCAGAGACTGCGGACAGTACAGGAGATGACCAGAGACTGCGGACACAGTACAGGAGATGACCAGAGACTGCGGACACAGTACAGGAGATGACCAGAGACTGCGGACAGTACAGGGATGACCAGAGACTGCGGACACAGTACAGGGATGACCAGAGACTGCGGACAGTACAGGGATGACCAGAGACTGCGGACACAGTACAGGAGACGACCAGAGACTGCGGACACAGTACAGGGATGACCAGTGACTGCGGACAGTACAGGGATGACCAGAGACTGCGGAAAGTACAGGAGATGACCAGAGACTGCGGACAGTACAGGGATGACCAGAGACTGCGGACATAGTACAGGGATCACCAGTGACTGCGGACAGTACAGGGATGACCAGAGACTGCGGACAGTACAGGGATGACCAGAGACTGCGGACACAGTACAGGGATGACCAGAGACTGCGGACAGTACAGGGATGACCAGAGACTGCGGACACAGTACAGGGATGACCAGAGACTGCGGACACAGTACAGGGATGACCAGAGACTGCGGACACAGTACAGGAGATGACCAGAGACTGCGGACACAATACAGGGATGACCAGAGACTGCGGACACAGTACAGGAGATGACCAGAGACTGCGGACAGCACAGGGATGACCAGAGACTGCGGACACAGTACAGGGATGACCAGAGACTGCGGACAGCACAGGGATGACCAGAGACTGCGGACAGTACAGGAGATGACCAGAGACTGCGGACAGTACAGGGGATGACCAGAGACTGCGGACAGCACAGGGATGACCAGAGACTGCGGACAGCACAGGGATGACCAGAGACTGCGGACAGTACAGAGATGACTGCTGACCTTTGGGGAGGGAGGGGAGCGGGTACCTGAATTTGACAAGTACCCGCTTTTACTTCCGCAGAGTTTTTTTTTTATCTTACCTTTTCCTTTATCCAGCCGCGCGCTGTCTTCCCGGCTTCTGTAGTGTGGGCGCTCGTCGGACAGCCGGATGCCCAGTGCGCATGCGCGAGAAGCGCTGCGCTTTGTGATTGGTCCGGCGGCTTCTGGGATCTGTCATGTGTCCCAGGTACCGCCTTACCATTCACAAAGAGCACTGCTTCTTGTGCATGCGCACTTGGGACCCGGCTGTCACGCACACTACAGCCGGGAAGACAGCGCGCCGCTGGATTCTCCTGGCGTGCCCACGGATAAGGCTCGGCGTGCCGGCTGTGGCACGCGTGCCACGGGTTCGCCATCACTGTCCTAGAGCATAAAGAAAACTCCTCCTACAAGCTTTAACCAGTGCTCTGCTGGACACTGAAGTCACATAGAAGTCACAAGACTGCTCTTACTGCTAATGAGAAAAGGTATTTAGCAGTTTATATTTAATAAAATAATTGCATTTTCATGTTCTGTGTACCGTGGAAGACCAGATAGAGTTAATGCAGGGTCCTAGGTTTATTAACGCTGTAAGGATACAAGGTGGGATCCAGGAAACCTTTTCCTTCTCTACTTTTTTGTAAAAATATGAGCTTGCTAGCTATCCTTGGCGCTTTAGTTTGCCAGAAGACATTTTTGAGAACTCTTAAAAAATGAGGTGGGATCTGGATAAGGAGTGTTTTCAGGAGGATAAGAGGGTCACTACACTCATTTTGAGAATGCTATTTTTTCTGAATCATGTGTGCATGAGTTTTGTCCACTTGTGAAAGTCCTTAGAGATGACTGACAGTGGGGGTGGGTGGGGCTTAGAGTTTTAGTTGAAACCATCATCAATAGACAGAGTAATAGTTATGTCTAGGTATTTCATTTTCTTAATAGCTAATTTTATGTGAAGCTTGAGTGTATATTGGACAGTCTTCTGATTAGGACATTGACATTTAAAGCCTCAGACTCAGTGAGGTTAATTTTGTAATTAGACATTTTCACAAATCCATCCAACTCATGTAGGCGATTGGGAGTGAATAGCTCTGGTCTGGTGATAAAGAACAGCAGGTTATCCACCTGCTCAACTACTTTAGGGTGGTCTCAATATGGCCAGATATGTCAGTAGGGGTTCTGGTGTTAAGATAAAAATGAGAGGTGACAAATGACAGCTCTACTACATGCCATTCTTTAAAGGTAGTTCCTCAGATACGGCCTCGTTCACTTTCAGTGCCATGACTGGAGTAAATAGCATTGATCCAGTTACATATTTTCTTATCCAGACCTACAGTATATGTCTAAGCATCAGTCATAGGAATTGTCAGTACATCCAGTCTAAGGCCTTTTCTGTGTTTGCAGATAGTAGCAGAGTTGGAATGTCCCTCCTCTCAACTGGGTGAGATGAATAAGGTTTAGTACTTTGAAAGTATTGTCCCTCAATTCTCATTTGGGCCTGAAATCTACCTGGTTATGATGTATATTCCTCGTCATGTATGGGATGAGTCGGTTGTCCAGGATTTTCACAAACATTTTGAAATTCAGGTTTAGGAGGGAGATGGACCAATAGCTTGCGCATTGCAATAAACCTTTTTGCTTCTTTCGGATAAATGAGATGTGCGCATGGAGTGTATTATTCGATATTGGGTGACCCTCAAGGATGGAGTTCTTTGCCTTAACGAACCAGTGTGAGAATGATGACTAGAAAGACAAAAGACAGTAATGTTAAGCCTTCTGGTTTGGGAGCTTTTCTAGGTTGCATGTCCTTAATTATTTGAGTTAGGAGTAGGATGGATGAGAGGAGCCACAGGACACATCTTAGAGGGGTCTAAGGATATACTGAGATCGCTACTCAAAAGAGACTAGAGAAATTGAATGTGAACAAATCACGAGTCCATATGGCTTACACCTAGTAGTCCTAGTAGGGAACTTCATAGCCTGTCAATTTCAGGTACCAACTTCCCCCCGCTCCTCAAAGGTGCCAATCCTTAACAGGGAGTGGGGGACCAATCCCTTTTTGGGTGGAGCTCCACTAAGAATTATGCACATATGCACACCCACATAGTTTGAACTGGATTGACCTATGTCTATTTTTCAACCTTATAAACCATGTAACTACCCAAAACTTACTGGACCTTCCATGAACCCAAACAGTTTTTTTTCCATGCAGGATTCCAGGCATTCTACTTGCCCATTGCTATATAGTTATACATTAGCTAGTGTCACCCATGCTCTCCTTGGATGGCCCCCTTGAGAAAGAGGTATCTGCCAAGATTAAAGGCAAAAAAAATATTGTACACTGTCAAATAATAAAACAAATGAAAGTGTCGCGCTGCTAGCATATATCAATACAGGTAAATATATGAACAAAAATGTGACCGATAGTCCCAAAATATGATAAAACATAAAAATAAATGCAATTCTTCAAAAAAAAAAAAATCCAAATAAGTGAAAAATCTTCCTGCTGGTGATTGCACCCAAAATCCTAGTGCTGTAAATCTTCAATACATGTGAATCACCACAGAGAACATAAACTTCCAGGTGGACTCTCACCTTCTCGCATGGACCTGGACTATGCTCATTCATAGAGGACTTCCATGACACTCTGCAGACTAATTAATGGAGTGGCATTGGTTGTGGACACAGGTCAAACAAAGCATCTCCCCTATTAGTGGCGGTAACACATAACTTGCTCCTCTGTGCACTCTTCCCTTTATGTATCACTACTGGACCTTCACAAATGGCACCCGATTTCAGTACAGCCAACTCTATAGATAAAACTTGACAACCACAAAGTAGACCATAGTACAGTAGGCTTCTTTAAAAGGCATATATTTATTAAAGCATATAAACTCACATGATAATAGTGTTAAAAACGCACGAAACAGCGGTCAGAATCAAAGAATGGAGAGCAAGATCCTGCCTGTCAGAACAATGTAGGAGCTCTAACGTCGCCTGACTTCTCCCCATGCATATCGTCTCACACCACTTTCATTTGTTTTTATCAGCCAAGATTACCACTCATTAATTAGTCTGCAGACTGTCACAGAAGCCCTCTATGAATGAGGATAGTTATGTCCTTGTCATGTTACGCATGCATTGGTTATTTCCCCTTAAAGTGGTTCTAAAGGCTGAAGGCTTTTTACTTTCATGCATTCTATGCGTAAAGGTAAATAACCTTCAAAGCGCATCTCCCCCCGCAGCCCATCCTAATACTTACCTGAGCGCAATCCTGATCCAGCGATGTGCAGGAGAGCCGAGGCTCTCTCGGGACTCTCTCTCCTCATTGGCTGAGACACAGCCAGTGAAAAGGGAACGGGGGCAGGACTGAGACATGCTCTGTGTGTCCCATAGACACACAGAGGCAGCTTGGGAGCAAGCATGCATGAGTGCCCCCAGAGCATTTATGCTAGTAATGGCAGCGATCAGCGACTTATAGCGGGACTGCAGGATCCTTGATGGGAATTCTGACACTGGGTGGGAACTGACTAACTCCAGTGAAACTAATACAGTGATCAGTGCTAATAAAAAGCACTGACACTGTACTAATGACACTGGGCAAGAAGGGGTTCACATCTGGGGAGATCAGAAGGTTAACTGTACACTAGGGAGTGATTAAACTGTGTACTGTGTGTGTTTTACTAAAGAGACCTCCTGTTTTCTATCTCTGTTTCTATCTCTGCTGTGCAAGCTGGAAAGCAGGTGGCACAACGACAAAAAACAGTGGATCGCACCCACAGCAACAAAAAATGAAGGGATGCACGGACAGAAACAAAAGAGAATATAGGAGCACAGCAAACAACGACAGGACTGAATAACACACAGAATATAAGAATCCTCGAGTGGCAGTGAACACCACAGGAAACAGGGAGGTCCACCTACCGTATGAAGATATGTTGCTCGAACACTATCCCACAGGTGCAAAGGCTTAATAATAGCAAGGTTCAAGGTGGATTGGCAAAAACCCGAGCAATTCGGACAGGAGGCAAAACCCAGCACGGGATTGATGTGCACAGAACCGTGAGACAGGGTGACAGTATTAAATGAGCATTTAGCTACAATTGACCAGGCCTTACTCTAGTCTTTAACCATCTCCCGTCCGGACTGTGGCAGTGTAGGGGTGGGTGGCCATTTATAAAAGGCCTCTCCGCCCCCTGCTTGTGCTCACTCCCTGGGAGCATGCAGCATCGCAATTTGCCCGCTGTGTCCCCCGGACACAGTGGAACACCGATCGTCGTACGGGACCTCTCTGCGAGGTCCCGATCATGTGATCACTGATTGGCCACATGCAGAGTAGTATGCAAGATGTCACTTCTGACATAATTTCTTACTACGTGTGAAATCTGTGAATGATCACAGAGGTCACATGGTACAAGGCTATTCACAACAGCCTTGTACCATGTGCCAAGCTGTGACGAATCACAGCTCACACAGTATCTCTCAATGGCTGCAAGAATTCAGCCAGAGAGAAGGAGAAATTATTGATTTTATAGCCTTTATGGGTGTAAAAGCAATCAGTGTAAAAAAAAAATCTTCATCACCCCCCACAAGTAGTACCATGTCACCATGGTGACACTATACTGCTGGGGTGACATGTAAAAAAAAATAAAACATTTTTTTAAAAATTATAATTTTGGGCTATAAACTAATTTTGGTTATTTTTTTTTTTTAACTAAAAAGAAAACTGAATAAATTTTGGCCAATATTTATGATGAAATATTATTTTTTTGCAAAATGTTATAAGAAAAACACTTTTTTTCAAAATTTTTGGACTTTTTCATTTATATAGCAAAAAAAATAAAAATCCCAGCGGTGAATAAATACCACCAAAATAAAGCTTTATCTGTCTCAAAAAATGCTAAAAAATTCATATGGGTACAGTTTGGCATGACCGCGCAATTGTCATTCAAAGCGTGATAGCGCTGAAAGCTGAAAATTGGCCTGGACAGGAAGGGAGTAAAAGTGTCCAGACTTGAAGTGGTTAATGTTTGTGGGGGCTGCCATATCGCGGTCCCATTTGTAGACGTATGGAAGGGAAAGAGATGGACCGTCAGCATTTAAAGGGGTGTAGATTGAAGATAAATCTCCCGGGCCCAGGGGAGTGAAGACAGGCATGTTCAAAGGCCATTTTCTGAAATGGGAAAGAGAAGTTATGCCTAAGGACGGATATCCAGTGGTGGAACTGTAGGTAATAAAAGAGCTCTGAGGAGAGTACATCATGCGTCATGCGGAGCGAGGGCCAGGATGGGAAAGTGCAGATCCCAGGAAGTGGCAGACCTGGGAAAACCCATGATCACGCCAGCACGAGAAAGTCTGAGGCTGGTCTATCCCTGGTGGGAAGAGAGGGTTATTCAGAAGTGGGAAAAGGGGGGCGAGGAGACATCAGGTAGTCCGAGTCCCAAAGGCGTAGGCTATGGGTCATAAGAGAGCGCAGAGAGGAGGGCGCAATTTGGGAGAGAGCCATAGGAGGGCCGAAACCAGGATGGGGGCAAAGTAGGGGATTTCTGAGAGCACCCATAAGGGATCATCCAATGTCAATTGCAGCATCGTGAGTTGCGAGATCTACGCTGCCATATATTATTTGGAAACATTCGGGACTCCAAGTCCCCCCTACCCCCTGCAATCTGTGGTGCGTGCAACTCTAGGGCATTTATGAGCCCAGGGTCTCGAATCAGCAAAGTTCAGAAAAAGTACAGAATCTTGGGGAGGACAGTTATCTTGACTGCATGAATGTGGCCTATCCATGACAGGATTGGAAAGTGCCAAGAGTACAAGAGAGCCATGATGGAGTTCAGGTGTGGGAAATAGCATCGAACAGAGAGGAATAAGAAGGGGTCAGGAGGACATGCAAATAGTGGAGGGATGAACTCGCCCAGCAGTGCAAGAAAGTTGCTTGTAGATAAGAGTTGAGAGTGACATTTAGGGCAGTCATCTTGTGAGATTGATCTGAAGGCCAGAAATGGCCATGAAATGGGACAAGAGGTATTGCAAGTTAGGCAGCATGGTGATAAGTTTGGAGAGGGTCAGAAGTGCATCATCTGAAAAATAAGTTTATTTTATAAGACTTGCCAGTATAAGGGATATCTGTAATGTTGGGGTCAGCGCAGAGGGCAATGTCCAAAGGCTCTAGAGCCAAGATAAAAAGGATTAGAGAAAGGGGGCATCCCTATCTCGTGCTCCAAAAAACAGAGAGCGGGGCGGAGAAGAAGACTGCATAGCAGACAGCAGCTGTGGGAAAAAAGAATAAAGCCAAAACCAAGCCAGAAAGGACTCCACAAAACTCCAGCGCTGCAGCACATCATGTGGGTAGTCCCAAGACAGGGTGGCAAATACTTTGTAGATATCAAGTGAAAGAAGGAACCCCAGAATCTTGCACTGATTCAATAACATAATGAGATCAGTTACGGATATTATCCCCCGCCTGATGGTCCGGCATAAAGCAGACCAGTTTCAGGTCCTCATTCAACAAGGAGATTGGTTGAAAAGCCTAGTGGGCCTGTACTTCAGCCATGGTTTTCAAGTTCATAGATATATGTGCCCGTGGGGATTCTGGGGGAGGCAGCTCACCTTGCCGCATACTATTGTAGCACTACCCCCTTAGGAGTTGCTGAGTTTTGGGTCCCTCTATAGTCCTGCACTGCCAGGCAACACGCATTTCCTTCCAGACTTGCACTCCAGAGAGAGTAAATAGTCCTTGAACTTGTATTTTGGATTTTATTTGGGGATTTAAACTTGGATGGGGATGGGGGGTACATGGGATGCCCAAGGAACTGGTAAACTGAGGACAACTTCCTGGAACTATGTACAAGTGCTTCGGAAGGGTTTTCTATTCTTGGAGAGCTATCCAGCCTCTCCTGGTGTCAGTGATGTATTTAGACTTTGTGCTGTCCTAGGCAACACAAAAATTTTGCGCCCCCCCCCCAATGAGAGCGCGAGAGAGTCAATAAGTGTGTATGTATATGTATATATATATATATATATAATTATCTCTCTCTCTTCCCTCTTTCTTTCTCCCTCTTTCTTGCCCCCTCTTCCTTCTCTCTCACCCCCTATCTCTCTCTCTCTCTTCCCCTCTCTCTCCCCTCACTCTCGCCCCCCTCTCTCTCCCTCTCCTCCTTCTCTCTCTCTTCCCTCTCTCTCCTCCTCTCTCTTCCCTCTCTCTCTCCGCCTTCTCTCTCTCTCTTCCCCTCTCTCTCTCTTTTCTCTCTCCTCCTCTCTCTTACCCCTCTCTCCCCTCTCTCCTCTCTCTCTTCCCCCTCCCTCTTCCCCCCTCTCTCTTCCCTCTCTCTCTCTTCCCTCTCTCTGTCTTTTCCCTCTCTCGCTCTTCCCCCTCTTTCTCTTCCCTTTCTCTCTCTCATCCCCATCTCTCACCTCCCTCTCTCGCTCTTCCCCCTCTTTCTCTCTCTCTTCATTCCCTCTCTCTCTCTTCATTCCCTCTCTCTTCACCCTCTTTCTCTCTCTCTCTTCATTCCCTCTCTCTTTTCATTCCCTCTCTCTTCCCTCTCTCTCCTCTATTTCTAGCTGGCTCCTTGCCTGCTTCCTAGGATGTCCTCTCTCAGAGGACAATGAGGCGGAGAGATCCTCTCTTCCAGCTCCTATACCTGTAGGTAGGCCCCTATCCTGGACCCCCTCCCAGGCTCCACACTTCATTTTGCTCGCTCCAGCTTCTACCCGAACTCTCCTGCTGCTGAGCAGGCTCAACCACTCTTAAGGGCTATCTTGACCCCATGCCAAGCTTTCTGCTTGAGGATTGGCCAGGATCACTTGAGAGTGCAGACCATCTCCTCCTCACCCCTGTCCACTGAATTATAGAGACTTCAAGTCTCTAGATCAGGGGGAGGTTTCAGAGAGCTGATCTGCAGAGCCTCTCAGCCCTGACTCAGATTTGACCCCTCTGGCTATTTCTCTTGGCTGCTATTCAGCCTACTAAAAAAATAATTAACTTAGCTCCCCCTAGCTACCTAGGAGGGTGCTACACTATTAAAGTAGGCAGTCAAGTGGCGGGTCAGAAGCTGAGAAAACGTACGATAGTACAGGCCGGAGAAAAACCTTCCAGCTCAGTGATACTCATATTCAATGTCTCATGGGCCATCATGAGCAAGGGAGGGAGATGGGGGTCTTGAAAGAAAGTGTCTGCCAGATCAGTATTGAAGGGAGCAGGTTTGCTATATGGAGTGGATAGAAGAATGCAAAGGTCTCTGTAATTTTCATCGGGTCTGAGGTAAGGTCGCCCCCGTTAGTGTGCAGTTGGATAGGCTTATGGGTCCATCCAGCTAAGTTCAATTTCCTGGCAAGCATTGCACCTTGTTTGTTCGCACAGGAATAGAATTTATGTTTGACCCAGTGAAGGGCTTTTCTCAGCCTTTCCTGATGATAGTAGTTTATGGCCAAACTATGGCCCTGAAGTGAAATCACAGTGTGGCATGCATCTTTCCATCAAATCCCGTACATACAATAATCTGTAAAAAAAATCAGGACTTAGAGAGTTGGTTATTCTCCTTGAGATAACACAGGAGGTGAGGACAGAACACAAGACAGCTTTAAATTTCTGACATAATCAACAGGTATTTCTTTTCACTTATCAGATATAATAAAATGCTATAAATGTTTCCAATGGTAACTTTAACAGAACACAAGAAATCAAATAAGAGAAGTTAATTGTTAGGGCTTTGCCAGCATCTGTATTTGCAAATGTAGTTCACAGCTGATATTGTATCTTTCTTGGATTCTTGGTAGTGTTCACACCTCTGACTTGCAACCAATCAAAAAACAACATTCAGGGGTTGGGTCTTTTTTTGGCTTATTTAAGGTCTTGTAAACCGTCCAAAGGACTCAAGGTTCAGAAAAGCCAGATCGTGCCATGAATAATACTGTGTGCCAGATTAATTGTTTTCTTTTTACTCCTTAAACAAAGAGCTGCAAAAAAATCACATATCTCAATAAAACCAGGACATAGGCAGAAATAAATCTTTGGCCCCCATCCATGGCTTGGAATGGCAATGCCACATTAATACTGTAGAACTACCCCCACAGGAGCCGCTTGTAAGATTTGTTTTTTTGTTCTTCTGACTCGACTGACACACCAGGTTAGGCATATGGCTACTGCACTGCTATTGGGAGCACAAATATAGATACCCTGCACACAACTAAGGTTTAGAATCAAAAACCAGACAGATTACTGGTAAATGAAGCCAATATATTGTCACAGGTTGAAGTAAATAGCAGTAGGCACATAAATGAGTAAATAAAGATTAAATCAATCACAGTTCACTGGACAATATGACCACTAGGCTATAGCAGCATAAAAAAATAGGCACATACTGTGGAAAGTGGCACTCTGATGGGCACATGTGATGGAAAGGGGTAGTCTAATTGGCTCATGTGATGGAAAGGGGCTCTCTGATAGGGAAAATGATGTAAAGGGGCACTCTGGTGGGGAAATATGATTGAAAGGGGTACTTTGAGTATAAGGGGGCACTGTGACGGGAATACCTGATGTAAGGTGGCACTGTGATAGGGATACTTGAAGCAAAGGGCACTCTGATGGGGACAACTGATGTAAAGGTGCACTCTGATGGGCACACCTTATGTGATGGGAATACATGATGTAAAGTTGCACTCTGATGGCAACACGTAATGTAAGGGGGGCACGCTGATAGGCACACCCTATTCGCAACTCACCCAGAAAATTTTAGTGAACGGACCTCCTTGAATTTTAATTCAATACTCCTGCTATAGATGGAAACAAATCAACCTGAACCAGTTGGGGGTGTGGGATAGTTTATGGATCACCGGAGAGGTGGTATGCCAGCAAAAGTAAAATCCAATGAACACCATACATATTCATATTGTCATTAATCTCAGTACTAAGGGGATATAAACAAAATGCATATTCCCTTGCTTATGTGTCAGTGATAATGCAGTAATTAAGTTAGATGGCCAGTCCCTATGTACTCCGTCTCTACTAGCAGCAACAGATTAATAGTAGCTATGTCCTCTCGTCCCAGCGATACAGCAACAGGTGTCCTGCTATTCAGGTGTCAGCTCACTTCTGGATCTTCCTGGAATTACTCCATTCCTCAGCACATGGCCACAACCTTGTAGCAGATTGATTTGCACACAGGAGCAGCAATGTTCATTCCTCTGTTTCCTCACAGCAAAGAGGAAATCCCTTGGTATTCACCCTGTGAAAATACAGTTATCTCTCTTTATAACTGGATCACATTGAGAATTGTAGTCTAATAGTCCATTAACCACATGCCGCCCAGCCACTGTAGAAATACGTTGGCAGGGCGGCACGGCTGGGCAAAACCACGGTTTAAAACGTGTGTTTGCAAAACAGGTAGGGGGCGCGCACGAGGACGCGCCACCGCCCTACCTGCACCGCCGATCACGGCCGCGGATGTCAGTCGCCGGGTCACAGCCGTTCGTTACCGGCTGTGTCCCGCCGATTAGCGGCAATCACTGACAGAGAGCAGGGCTGCAGTAGCTCTGCTTTCTGTCAGTTCCCTGTCAGCTCCTGACACGCTGAGCTGGAGAGAAGAGTAAACAGCCTAAAAAACCAGAGTAATTATTTCTTGCTTAGCAACAATAGGAACATTTTGCCTGTCTTTAACATTTTCTTCTTATACTAGGGTGTATACTAATGTACACTGTAGCTTGTCTGAATACAATCAAATGACACTGAAGAAAAAAAAAATCACTGCAGCCTATGCCCTGGTTCACACTGATGTGGTGCGGAATTTGCAGCGTTTTCAGTGCGAATTCCACACCGCATCAGAATCGCACCCTGTTCATGCGAACCACTGCGGGTGTGTATGTTGAGTTAACAACACCTCGAAAGCAGTCCGCAAAACGTGGTGCGATGTGCAGAATCAGATCGCATAGGTGTGAATACCCATGAGATCCGATTCTAGTGTGGGCCATAAAAAGGGTCCTGCACATTTTTAGTGCTGGTGCGGTGCGATCAGAGCCATACAAAATGTATGGCTCCAATCGCATCGCACACAAATCGCATGTGATTTGCACAGGAATGCGGTGCGGTTCCTGTGCGAATCACATGATATACCGCAGCGCATTAATGTGAACCCAGGGTAATACTGTATGCATGAAATAAATCATTAAAAAGATACAACAATGAATCATTAGTTAATCAGAAGCAAATTGAAAACAAATATTTGTGCTGAGGCTGGTGAGTTTTGAGGATAAAAACATGGTGGAGTGTTGGATGTTTTAAGCAGACCTAGGGAAAATCAGGAAACTATCTCTAGTGTCCTAAATCAGTCCCTGTCAATTCCCCTTTGTTTTTTTTTAAGTCCGCAAACGTGCAACTATAACGAAAAAACCCGTAAGTGTTCACAAAAAAAGTGCAAGTGCAAAACACCACACGAAAAAGTGCACTTAGGGGTGTGCTGTGTCCTACCCCTAAAGGGGCTTGGACCGCTTACCCTGATCCCCCGGGGCACAAAGCTCCTGACGGGGACAAGGTTCCCAATTGGTCCTCCTGGCCAAAAGGCCTGGTGGACCACCGTTCCCTATGCCCAGCCGAAGCCGGACATCCAGTACTAGGCAAGGGGACTCTCCCGAAGAAGAGTCCCCTAGGGATCAGGGGAGGAAGGAACCGTAGGGCCACACATCCTCCCCCTAGACTTCAGGGTAGGCCCGAGGACCCACACCCTCCATCCGTGAAAAACACACACATAAGAGCAAAAAAGTGACAAACGTGGGAGTGCATAATAAATAAAGATAAAGAAAAAATAAAAAAGTGGTTCCGTGCCGAATTGTGCACAGACCAGGCCCTGAGGCCTGTAGCAAAAATTGCCCTGGTCCTAGCCAAAAGGCCTGGTCCTGTGCAAAAAGAGGTGAAAAACAGTGGCCATGTGTCATCTTCACACCGTGGGGTCCCACACCCAAGTGCTACTAGTGACACCCCTGAGAGCGTCTTCCCCAGGGGGCACTGAGTTTGCGGACTTTTTGCGTCCCCAGCCCCTGGCCAGACCAAGGTAGATCCGTCCAAATCAGGAGGTACTGGGTCTTTCCAGCTTTCCCAGAGGAATTACTCCCAAGGTCCCAGAACGTATCGTGGCGCCCCCTGGTTTCTGTCCCTCCGGTCCAGCCTTCCGGACCCCCATCATACCAGTGAGGGTACTATACAACAACCATCCCCGCAAAGCTAGAATGGTCGGGAGCACCCCCACTGGACACTGATAAGAACAGATACTACACTTGATCTTAGCCAAAAGGCCGAGAAGCGTCAATTCCCCTTTGTTGCCTAACTCTACTCTGACCTTCATTTAACTAACAATACCAAAGGGCCATGTCACACTGGTAATTCTGCAACTGGCAACACATTGTCAAAGCTATGGTTCCCAAAATGCTATTACCTTTCTTAACCACTTGCCAACTGTGCAATAGCTGAATAAAGGCTACAGCGCGGTTGTCCAGTTCTGGGAGGGCGTCTTATGACGTCCTCCCAGAACGCGCCTTCCAGCTCGCCCCCTGGGCGCGCACCCAGCAATCTCTGTGATCACATGATGTGGTAAAAGGCCAATCACAGCAGCCTTTTACCACGTGATCAGCTGTGTCCAATGGTACAGCAGATCACCGATAAATGCAGTTGCCGGTTATCGGCTGCACTTTCCTCACGCTGTCACACCGTGAGGAAAGTACTGCCGATAACCGGCAATTGTCATAGGATGGATTGGCACCGATCATCAGGGTAATGATGATCGGTGCCCTGATGATCAGTGCCCAGCAGTGCCACCCACCCGTGCTGCCCACCTGTGCCCAGCAGTGCCACCCACCTGTGCCCATCAGTGCCACCCACCTGTGCCCATCAGTGCCTAGTAGTGCCACCCACCTGTGTCCAGCAGTGCAACCCAAAAGTGCTCAGCAGAGCCCCTATCAGTGCCACCCATCAGTGCTGCCCAGCAGTGCCACCCATCAGTGCCGCCAGTCAGTGCCATCAGTCAGTGCCACCCATCAGTGCTGCTTATCAGTGCCCATCATTGTTACATATCAGTGCCGCCTCATCAGTGCCAGCTCATCAGTGCCACCTATCAGTGCTGGCTATCAGTGCCCACCAGTGCTGCATATCCGTTCCACCTCATCAGTGCCGCCTATCAGTGCCCATCAGTGCTGCCTATCAGTGCAGCCTCATCAACGCACATCAGTGAAGGAGAAAAATTACCTGTTTGCAAAATTTTATAATAAAAACTTGGCTTGGCAGGAAGGTGGTTAAGCTGCTCCCTCACTTGCCAAAATGCTGCAAATCTTGACTGCTAGCAAGTGAGCAAAAACGGATTGAAACTTGATTTGTGCAACAGGCAAACAATGCGATAGAAGGAGGTGAGCTGACACATAACAGTTCTTATGCTCACCAATGACCAAGGGTGGACTGACAACTCTTGGGGTCCCTGGGCAATAGGGGATCATGGGGCCCCTGTGTTCTTGCCCAAACTCAAAAAAGCCTATGAAAAAGGTACCAGGGGCATCTCATGGGGCCCTCTACTGACCCTCGGACAGTGCCTGAGTTTCCAAATGGTCAGTCCGCCCCTGCCAATGACAGAATTGCTAGTGTGAAATTGCTTGCTATGTAATCAGATGCCTTCACGCATTACTCCTGTGCAGGCTGAAGCTTCAATGAATGCATAGTAATATGAATAGAAGGTGACAAGGTCACCCCTTTTATCTTGTGTTTAGGGCAAGGGTTTTATGATCAATTTTCTTTGCTATGCCCCTTGCCCAGTGTAGTGGAATTGACAAAATTGCTAGTGTGGCATGGTCCAAACGTACCTATAACTCTGGATCTACAAATAAATTTTGACTGCAAGTAACCTGTGTTTATTTGTTTTTGAATCATTAGCTTAGTTTAAATTGCCTGCTTATAAACGGGGTTATGTTAAGCAAACTGTCTGTTAAGATAGCCCCTTGATGTGGCAACTTAATGAGCATAAAACAGTATTTTATAATCACAATTTACACAGTACTCTGGAAAAGGAGGCTGTGCTATTGAACAGCTGAACAAAATGCTAGATATAAAGCCAAAATATGGCAGGATATCAAGGTCAATGCTACAAATTAAATACTTGATTAAACTGTTTCAATATCAAGGACTCTAGTGACTGGCATATTCCAGTAGATAAATATTTGTTTATGACAGGTTTCTAGCACTAAACAGATATTCCATTGGCAAAGTTACATAAAGTATAAATAAAGTAAAAAACTTGAAAATAACACAGTGGCACATGTAATGATGTAACTAAGTTTACTTTGTAGGATGGCTCCTACTATTGCTGAAAGAACACATCTATGTTTACTGCTTTTCTATACCAGGAAAGTTATTACCATGTGTTAGAAGAAACCTGCACCCCCCTTTATATTATTTTGAAAGCAACTGGTGAATTCAAATTTACTGCTATAATAAGACATATACAAACAACAGAGGAAGAACAGCAGAGCAGATGATAGGGGTCAGCTGGGTGAACAGCAGGGGGTTATCAAAGCACAAGACAGGGTTCAGAAGGACAGAGGACAGGGGATCAGCAGGACAGTGTACAGGGGTTAGTAGGGTGGAGGACCCCCTCCTAGCAAATAGCCCTATCCATTCCTCTTCCTAGCACAACCATGACCCCCCTCAAATCCCAAATTACCCTTACCAGCAGAAATGGCCCCCAATCCCCCCTCTTCTGCAAACCTCTCATCCCAAGCAAAAAATAATTGTTAGCCCCCCCCCCCCCATTGTCTTCTCAGTACAAGTTCCCCCTCACCTGTAAGTTCCACCCCCCACTTCCCAAAACTTACAGGTGGGAAATCATTACAGCGCCACTTCTGTTATGACAGCGCTCCTCCATACTGCAGATGACACAGGATTAATAGATTGCCCAGTAAAGTACAGTTTGATTATCCCCCCCCTTGTCCTTCAAGTGCTCCTCATCTCCAGGTAGCAGAAAATGTGGATAGGGGGTAGTCAATAAATTGTGAACAGTCTGATGTATGAGTGATCCTGTGTGATCTGCTGTTTGGGAAAGTGCTGTTATGACAGGGGGAGAGTACAGCACCTCTTCCCGGCCCTCTCCTCTCTGCTGCTGTCATTTCTGTCTCAAATTTTTTATTTATTTCACTGTACCAGGCTGCCACCACCTGCCTCGTCCTAGTCCTGAGTGTGGGAATGTGGGAAGGAGCACAGCAGATAGGCACAATGTCCATGAGGGGGCCGATCTGGAGATGAACAACTTAAATCTGGGGCCCACCCCAGCACCATCCTAGATCCAGCCATGCTGGGCCAGATGGTGCAAGCACTCTTCAACAGTAACTGACCTGCTCTAATTCTTCAGATTAGTCCCTGTAATGATCAAGAGCATGGCAATCCCTCCAGTTCTTTTCCAATCCAGTAGGAGCCTGAAGAGTCTATAAAATTCCTAGGCATACTAACCAAAGGTGCTACTATAAATCTTGCAATTTTCGAAGAACAGTATGCAAGCTGGTAAGCCTTAAAGTGCTGTGAAAAGTGTTGACCCTATATAAATACTGTATAATAAGAAAAATATTTATCAAAAATCACACACACTCTGGAGTAGTATCCTACATAGCCCCAGTTATTTGCTGACGAACTCTGCAAACTGACTCACCAGGTCTGGGCACTCTCAGTCAGGTCTTTTCAGTTGCACCCAGCTGCTGTTGTGGTTACTACTGTTGCAAAAGCGTCTGAAACTGCACCAAGAATTCTTTTATTGGACAATATCAGCAGTAACTGCCTAGACTTTTCAAATTTCAAAAACTCTTGCTAACTTGCATTAACGGCTTTGCCCCTGGTCCTCGGGGCAACTAAAAGTACTGTCTCTACACCAAGGGGAAACATTGTCCTGGACCTTCAGTTTACCATCCTCAGACCCTGCCCTGGCTTCTGTGGACATATGCTTTAACACTTTAGGTCTCCTTTATGATAATCCTGATCACATGCACATGGCTGAACAAATCTCCGTGCTTTATACCAGGGCAAGCAGGCCATAAAATAGTATTCCTTGTGATTTTTAAGCATTTTTTCAGGTGTTTTACATGTATCGAGCTTCAGGCATTTGTTTCCTGGATGGGACAAGGGGCAGAAAGCAGTTCGTCAAGCACAAAAACACACTTACCATGCATTTTCAGGTTCTCTAATTAAAGCCTATGATGATGAAAGCATCTGAATTTTGTGTGTAGAGCAATTGAGCATTCAAATGTGAACAGGTACCAGTAGAAATAATACCAGGTAGAGATAATGTAATTCTGCGTGTTGAGCGTAGTCAGGCATAGGTAAATGAGCTTAAAAATACTCAAATCTGAATTGGGGCTTCGAGTGAGGCTCTCCAAAGCTAACAAGGGTGCTCAGGTTAGTCATCCCATACCTGAAATTTTGGAAAATTGGAGGCTTTGTGAGCACTGCTTGAGAAGACTGGCCACTACATCCATTTCTCTTCTTTTGTTCTTCTCCTCACCCATACTTGAGGTTCTAGTCACTACATTTTACTGGAAGAGCCTAGATTGGTGCCACATGTCTTTCCATCCAAAAGAAGGAGCCTCAACCTCTGTCTCTATTGTACCAGGGGACATTGTCCAAACAAGCTGGGAAAGGCATAGTGGAGCAGGGAGCAATTCCTTAGGAGTCTCCATGAGGAGCATAACAAGTTATTTGTCCCTGCATGTATTGCTTATCAAACTATTAAGCATAATATCTCTGCATTTGTGGACAAAGCCAAAGCTCTAGCCTCTCCCTTGGCTACTATTGACAGCTGTCCATTTGACCAAAGTGCAGTCTATCTGTAGACTCCCATGCTAGTACTTACCAAAGGAACCAATCATCAGAATTAGCAGGAACAAATCCAGTACGTCACAATCCCCGCCAGCCTACTCTCTGATCATGGGTTTTCTCCCTGACTACTACTAGGAATAATCCAATGCCTTCAGTGCCTGATTGTCAGGAACCATAAACCAGGTGGAGACAGAAAATACAGTTAAAATCAAACCTTTAATGAAAAGTAAAAATAACAGTTCAGGAATGTAGCCAAAAACAGAAGCCAGGGTTTGGATACCAGAGTGGGTAATCAGACGAGCCAGGTCAGAACACCAGAAGTCAGCCTAGTCAGGAGTAAAAATCAAGAACGGGAATCAGAAGAGAAGTTGGCCAGATCGAGTTGTACACAGGAACACAGGCAGAAACACACTGAAGATCATAGACCATGCAAGTGCAAGGAAGCAATGAGCTAAGCTGCTAAAACAGCAAAAAGGGCTGGCTGTAGGCTGGATTAATGAGGCAGGTAATGGTACCTATAGTGTAGACACTTCCAGACAGCAGGAATAATACTCTGCAGTGACTTTGAGGTATAGCCAAGACTCCTTATAAAACGATCATCCTCCAAATGTATAGTAACATCACTCAAAAATAAAGAAAAGGCATGATGGTGCAGCAAGTAAGAACCATTAAAACTTTTATTACAATTGCATCCTACTCACAAAATAAAGTGTCCACCTGACACTGGTACAACAAGCGATCAGATATACGGAATGAACGAGCCCCGTTCACTGCGGACGCCTCGCCGACAGCTCCAGGGAACGTCCTGACGTCATCCAATAGGCTCCGCCCTACGCGTTTCGTCACTCTGACGTCCTCACGGAGCGGCATGGATCAAGACGTCAGTATAACCCATATATACCGCTCGCACTCTGCATGATAGTGCTTAACAACCAATAGCGGCAATAATAACACCACACCACTTGCACTTTGCATAGCGGCGCTTCCTAACCAATGACAGTGGCGGTGTATTAACCCACCGCCACTCATTTGGTAAGGTTACATGATATATCTGTATCAATCAAAGTATATACCTTTTGCTTTTATAATTATATCCAATATATAACATAATGAATAAATTATAATTCACATAAAACATTTGTTAAGAAACATATTAAAAGCATAACAAAAATTAAAATTTTATACTCAAAATTAAATTATAAAGTAAATTAAAAGATCCCAAATGTCAAGTTCTATAAAGAAAACTCCATATTCCCCAACATCTATATTTCTTTGTCAACCAGTGTATTTCTTTACAATTCTCAATTCCATAGTCACCATAATCCATAAAAAGGGGGACTCTAACCCACCTCATACTTAAAGGAGATATATATATACGTGTAAACACCTCAAATTTCTATATTAGTATGTTGGTATATAGTATCACAATTACAAGTAATAAATTTACACCCAATACTGAAGTCCCCTTAAAGGAAACCTCCCTATAAATCACTTCAAAGGGAGAACCTTTTTCTCATCCTTACTTATATAAGAGCAAAGGCGCTTGTGCTGATTTATAATCTAATCAGCATTGAGCTCTGGTGAGTTTATTCCATTCATTTGGTGGTGGATAAAGCACGGTGGATTTATATGTTTAAAGAAGAAAATTTTCTGTTTGGGGTGTTGGACATTTTTTCTATACACTTATATACACGAATTTTATGGATTATTTTCACTGGAGACTTTTTTGCATTTAAAATACTGGGATTTTTATACACGTATTTGTGATATTAATTTTGATATATTTTAGCGCATTCCAATTGCTGTTTTTTTATATTTCACCAATATTTTGGGTTGAAGGTTTGCTGCTGGGGAGGATTGATATTGTTGATTGGCGCTTTCTTTATATATTTTAATGGTACCTAGGTGAGTCACTGTGGAGACAACAAGTGGCTGGTAATTAACTGACAGCTGAGCAGCTTCTGAAGACAGAAAGAAAAGAGCTGCTCATTAAGTAGCAAGAGTTCAGTCCTGACAGATCTGCTTCTGAGTTTCCACCACATCACCCTTATGACTGCTTGATTAATTGGCTCCCTGGTACCAAAGGATGAGTTTATCCCCTCTGGGGACATGAAAACCAGGCCACAAAGGACTACTTTGAGGAAAACCTACAAAAGTTAATTCACCCTTCAACTTTTCTGGCTGGTGAAGTTTCTTTTTTGAGGAGAAAAAGTATGGCACCCTCGGGCTATGTATCCACTATCTGAGCCTAAATCTTATTACCATTGCCAACCAATACCCACTTCCTTTTTTTTAACCAAGATATTTAGCATCAGCTAGGGAGTGTGGATTTTCTCCAAACTCAAGTGGCCTAAAGCTTAGTCTGGATCTGTGAGGGGATCCATAGGTATTCCCAAACAATACCACTTCCTTTGATCAGCAAGATATTAAGCCGCATCTATGGAGCCTGGATTTTCTCCACGCTCGAACTCAAGGGGCCTACAGCTTAGTCCCGAGCCCTAAGGGGGATGAGTGGAAGACATCCTTTAACACCAGAAATTAGCATTACAAGTACTTTATAATGCCCTTTGGTTTAAAAATGCCCCTGCTGTTTTCCAGGAATTTGTTAATGATGTTTTCCAAGACTACTTGAGCAAATTCCTAGTCATCTACTTGGATGACATTCTGATTTTTTTCCCCATTCCTTGGCAGACCATTAAAATAATGTTGAAGCAGTCTTGGCCGGGCTTCAAAAAACAAACGTTCTTTACACCAAATGGGAGAAGTACATTTTTCATGCCATGTGGTCCTGTTTTTGGGGTACATTGTCTATGATACTGGCTTAGCCATGGAAACTGCCAAGCTCCATACCATTTTGCAGTGGTCATCACCTCAGGATCTTCGTTCCATTCAAAGTTTTCAAACATTTGCCATTTTTTTACAGAAGTTTATCCAAAGTTCTCTGTTCTGATAGGGCCCATCATCAACCTTACCAGGAAGGTACTAATCCTAAGTTGTGGCCACAAGAAGATATCCATACTTTTGAAACCTCAAAGAAGGCTTTCACTGCAGCTCCTCTTTTGAGACATCTGGACCATGCCAGAGCTGTTTTGTTGCATCTTCTAATGTTAACTGTAAATTCTCCTCCTCTGATCACAACTATGACATTGGTCACCGACAGCTACTGGCCATGAAATGTACCCTGGAAGAATGATGTCAATCACTTAGGGGAACCGATGTCTGTTTATCTTTTAGATGGATCACAAGAACCTCGAGTACATTTAAATTGGCCAAGTGTCTGAATTCCTATTCTTCTCCTAGTTCAATTTCATCACCCAGTGTCAGGGCTCCGGGTATGGCCAGAGGTATGTGAACTGACGCAGGGAAACGCAGGCTTCAGATATGTTATAAACAATAAGACAATTTATTAAAGACTAACAATACAAACATAAACGCAGTGCACCAAACCCCAAGCTAACACAAATACATACAACAAAGTGAAACAAACCCAAACCTAAACTGATACAGATACACAGGTACATACACATATAGAGCACAACGTAATCAGGCAGGCCGGGTCGATAACTATCGGGCAGGTAGGTACAGGAGGAGCAGGCGGAAAGAATGGTCAGGGTCACAAGCCAGGGATCAAAACAGGAGAAGTAGCAGAGGTCAGGATCAGGCCGGGTCGGCAACAAGTCAGGCAGAGGCAGAGGCAGAAACAGGAACAGGAACGCAGGTTACAAGGTACAGGGGCCCATGGAAAAACACACACCAAGGCACAGACTGCAGGTCTGGCCATCCCTTAAATACACCTGCATAATCAGCTTCAGGTGTTTGGCTGGCTGCAGGGTTGAGTCTCTGATTGCTGAGAGCACCCGCTGGCCAGCCCTGGTACTGCAGCCCACAAGGCAGGTGAGTCCCTCCATTACTGGCAAGTCCATTCCTGACACCCAGTATCTAAGTTCTAAGAACATTAAAGCAGATGCTCTTACTAAAATGTTTTAACCCACTGTGATGAGCATCCCATTCTTCCCAAGTCATTGCCACTGTGTCTCTGTACGTCACTTTGCTCCAGGTGGCTCAGAATTCTGCTCCTAGCAATGCTCCTGCCAACCAGTCGTTTGTTCCCCCTTAACTCCAATTCAAGGTGCTTTACCATTCACATCATATTAAGCTGTCTGTCCATCCTGGAACTCATAAGGCCACTGCTCTCCATTCTCACCAATTCTGTCTGGTGGCTGTCAATCAGGAAAATAGCTGTGACATTTATTAATGCCTGCAAGCCTGTGCCTGGTCAAGGTCTGCCAGGACTAAGCCTTCTGGCGCACATTTAACACTACCTGTCCTTGAACGTTTGTGCTCATATCTATCAATCAATGGATTTTATCATTTAATTACCTCCCTCCAAAGGCAAGATTGTGATCTGGGTGACGGTGGACGGTTTAGCAAGATGGTCCATGTGTGGCCCAAGTTGCCAAAAAACTGTCCATCCTTTTTATACAATAAGTTTTCAAGTTTCAAGGCAGAGTAAATAATGTTTCAGACCAAGGATCCCAGTTCATCTCTTGTTTTTGGAAGGCATTCTGTTCCCAGCTGGGATTGACTCATTTGTCTCTTCCACATATCACCTGCAATCTAATGAATAAGCAGAGTGCACTAATCTGCTGTTTTATTTCTGGCAAGCCATCCAAAAATAGCTCTTTCCTTCTGTGGGCATATTTTCCTTTTAACAATTGGACGCACTCATCCCCTGGGTTTTCACCTTTCTTTTGTGTTTATGGCCTCCATCCTGGGTCCTGCTTCCTTTTCTTCTCACAGTTCTAACTTTCCAGAGGTCAATAAGCTTGTGGACCTATTTTCTGCCAATGTTACTAAACCTAGGACCCTGCATTCACTATAGCTGTCTCCCACAATACACAGAATATGGAAATGCAATTATTTTAGTAAATATAAACTGCTAAATACTTTTTCTCATCAGCAGTTAGAGCAGTCTTGGGACTTCTATCAGTGTCCAGCAGAGCACTGGTTAAATCTTCATTCTCCCGATTGTTCTATGACGCTGCATAACACCTGACCCTCTGTCTGGACAGCACTGATTTGCCCTGTGCTGATCACATGCACTCTCCCAAGAAAAAACAACTCTCTAGCAATACACACTAAACTGAGCATGTGCAGCTTCCCCCAAGGCTCTGTTCTATCAGCAGATAGATTGGGGACAGTAGAAGAAGGGCAGGATAACAGAAGACAGGCTCAAACATCCTTTTTACACAATGCAGAGGATTAACCCCTTAGGTTCCACAGTGATTATAACAAACATGCTTAACTGCATATACAGACTGATTTTACTGTTGTGGGATGAGTAACACTTTAACAATTTTGTTCATGCTTCGATGTCCCAGAGGTTTTCTGCTGATAACCAGCATTCGGCTACTCCCACCTTCTAGGTTGGTGATTTGGAGTGGCTGTCCACTCTCCATATTTCTCTCAAGGTCTAATTTATTTTTTTAATTATGAGCCTTATAAAAATAATCAAACAGATCAACTGTGTTTGTTTCTGGCTAAAACTTCCTCCCTCCATGAGGATACCCAACTCTTTCCATGTTTCCCTGCTGAAGCCAGTCAACCTGGATACCACAATTCTAAACCACTGGTTATTGTCTATGGTCAGAAGGTGTTTAAGATAGAGGCCATCTTAGACTCCAGGAAGATTCAGAACTTGTTTAGTACTTCATCCACTGGAACAGTTTTGGTCCAGAAGAACACTGTTGGTTGATAGCTTCCTCAGTTCAAGCCAATCTCCTGGTAATGAGTTTCCACTGGCTTTATCTAGAAAAGCTTTATCCTTTGGACTTGGAGGTCTCCTGTTACTGTTTGCCACTAGCCCTGACCCTTACTTGGATAACGGACTTTCCTTCTGCATGATTCTAGCCAGTCCTGACCACTGCCAGTCACAAGTCTGGTCACTCTTACATAGGTACCTGTCGTAAACATTTTCCATATCATGAAGCCATGTGGATACCTACTGTATGGTGCTTTCTTCTCCGCATAATGGTCCATGCTCCCTACCAACCTTTTTGATTGCTCATTTTTGTGATCCATCTGTATAGGATGTTCTAAAAACGTTCCTGGAGACATATTTCCTTGTGCTTGCTATGTACAGCAAGAACACCTCTAGGTAGTTGTGTAGAAGTAGTTTTCAAAGACCCAGACACCACCTGTGAGGAATCACCTTGGGGGGATTAACTAAAATTGGAGCAATCAGAATCTGGTGTAGCTGTACATGGTATGTAATAAGCTTCTAACTTCAGCTTGTTCTATTAAGTTTTGACAAAAAAAAACTGGAAGCTGATTAGTTTCTATGCAGGCTGCACCAGATTTTGCGTTTTCCAATTTTAGTAAATTAACCCCCGTTGTGTCAGTGTGTCATCATGAGTAGTCACGTTTTGCTTCTATGTCAGCCTGCCAGACATTGTATGTATGTGTAAAACATGTATATCGAATGTTTTCATATACACTTGTATATATTATATGTATGTACAGTTGTGTTCAAAATAATAGCAGTGTGTTGAAAAAAGTGAATAAAGCTCAAAATCCTTCTAATAGCTTTTATTTCCATACACACAAATGCATTGGGAACACTACACATTCTATTCCAAATCAAAACATGAAGAAAAATATATCAAATTTGTGTTGTTCCTCAAAAAAAAATTGAAGAAAAGTGAATATTAGACTGTTCAAAAAAATAGCAGTGTTTGTATTCTTCTTTACAAACTCAAACATTCACTATATAAACTGAAAAATCTTTGAAGATTTTGCTTTCCTTTGAATCACTTAATTAATATTTATTTGCATAAGCACTGTTTCTGAGAATTGCTGTGCATCTGTGTTGCATGGAGTCAACCAACTTCTGGCACCTGTGAACAGGTATTCCAGCCCAGGATGATTGGACTCATTCCACAGTTCTTCTCTATTTCTTAGTTTTGCATCAGAAACTGCATTTTTGATGCCACCCCACAAGTTTTCTATTGGATTAAGATCCGGGGATTGGGCTGGCCACTCCATAACGTCAATCTTGTTGGTCTGGAACCAAGATGTTGCACGTTTACTGGTGTGTTTGGGGTCGTTGTCTTGTTGGAACACCCATTTCAAGGGCATTTCCTCTTCAGCATAAGGCAGCATGACCTCTTCAAGTATTCTGATGTATTCAAACTGATCCATTATCCCTGGTATGTGATAAATAGGCCCAACACCGTAGAATGAGAAACATCCCCATATCATGATGCTTGCGCAACCATGCTTCACTGTCTTCACAGCGTACTGTGGCTTGAATTCAGTGTTTGGGGGTCGTCTGACAAACTGTTTCCGGCTACTAGACCCAAAAAGAACTATGTTACTTTCATCAGTCCATAAAATTGTTGCTCCATTTCTCTTTAGGCCAGTCAATGTGCTTTTTGGCAAATTGTAACCTCTTCAGCACACGTCTTTTTTTCAACAGTGGGACTTTGTGGGGGCTTCTTGCAGATAGCTTGGCTTCACATAGGCATCTTCTAATTGTAACAGTACTCACAGGTAACTTTAGACCTTCTTTTATCTTCCTGGAGCTGATTGTTGGCTGAGTGCTTGCCATTTTGGCTATTCTTCTATCCATTCGAATGGTAGTTTTTCGCTTTCTTCCACGTCTTTCAGGTTTTGGTTGCCATTTTAAAGCATTTGCGATCATTTTAGCTGAGCAGCCTATCATTTTCTGCACTTCTTTATATGTTTTCCCCTCTCCAATCAACTTTTTAATCAAGGTACGCTGTTCTTCTGAACAATGTCTGGATTGACCCATTTTCCTCAGAATTTCAGAGAGAAATGCACTGTAACCAGCATGTACAACATTTGCTGCCTTCCTTCCTTAAATAAGGACAATAATTGCCACCTGTTTTTCAAAGAATGAATGACCTCACTAATAGAACTCCACACTGCTATTATTTTGAACAAGCCCCTTTCAATTAGTGATTCAATTACACAGAATCAGCAGCATGCATGTCATGACTGTTGGGTCTGTTGAATTTCTATTACTCTACTACACCTGCTAGTAAATTATTTGCCATTTAGAAATATCATTTCTACCAAAAACAGTGATTGATCAGGTTAGTGATGTCAGACTGCTATTATTTTGAACACAACTGTATAGTTATATGCCTTACCAATCCGATAGAGGGTATTGTATATGTTTTTAAATAATTTAGGATTGAGATCTCTTGATGCCTGTTTTACCAATATGTGTTGCCATATTTTCATCATTTTGTAATAAACCGATTGAATTTTCTATTGTTGTCTCGTGGTGTGCAAATAAAATCTGCTAATATATAGGAAGCTGGCAAGGGTATGATCAACCCCCCTTTCCTGGCTCCATTTTATATTTTCCCATGTTGCAAAAAATAATCAATCATGTGCAAGAAAATAAATAAATCAGGATTTTTGCACACGATTGGATGACTGAAGTAAGCATAGCTTCAACTCATTCACTAATCTAAGTGACATTTCACTTAGAAGTGAAGCCATGTTGCCTTCAATCATCCAATCATGTTCCAGCAAAGATTAATTTTAACTTTTGGGTGTGAATTTGATGGCACCGTTACATTGACCCAGTGTGAACCAATATAAGTATGTACAGTATCTCTCATACCATTGGGATCTGTGTGGAAGCTGAAAATCACTGTAGCAGTTGTTGCTACTAAGATGATAGCAGCAATATTTCTCATCCAGTGCTGAGCAGCTTCCCTTCTGCATAGTAATCACAGGGGTCGCTTGCTCAGCACTGCCACCATTTACAGAATGCCTTGTATTTTTTTTCAGTAACTACAAGGTGTTCTCAAGGTGTGACTGGATAAGGTGAGATTGTGACATCACTTCCCTACTCTCCACATCATTCATTCAAATTAACCCTTGTATTCACTGAAAAAAATACAAGGAATTCTGTGAATGTCGGCAGTGCAGAGCGAGTGACACCCTGTAGTTGCCATGCAGAAATAAAGCTGCTCAAGACTGACCCTGGAAGAATGCAGGTACCAGTGTAGAAAGGCCATATTGCTTCTTTCTTAATGGACCCCTAAGACACATGGGGCTCTATGGGAAGCTGACAATTGCTGCATCTAGATGGAGTACCTAGGGTTACGAATGTTTAGGGCAGTATGGTCCAAGAGACAAGTGTCTGGAACACAGACTTTTTGAATTCCAGGCCTTCGTGTGCCCAGGATAGAGTTGAATGCTGTACCAAGTGGTACCCACATTTAGGGCCCTATGTGTACAGGGACAAAAGTCAGGAATCCAGAAGACTGTGTTCTGGACCTTCATCCCTCAACACAGAGGGCCCTAAATGTGGGTACCACTTGGTACAGCATTCAGCCCCGTCCAGCCACACCTGCCACTTTGACAGACTGAAGATGGCAGGACTGGATGCTGCAACTGTCCGTCTTGGGCACACTAACCGCAGAGAGGGACACACAGCAGCTAGAGGGTCCTGTGTACAAGAGGCCTAAATGTGCACCCATGATTAGCTGTACCAGGGGGTTAGCACACCCATCCCACTCTACATATGTCACCACTGGAAGGGAAAGAGGGCAAAAACAGCTTAAAATGGAAGCTCCGCTTATTTGCCTCCTCGCCCCCTTCACTGCCATATTTGGCACCTTTTGGGAGGGAGAGGGGAACGGGTACCTGGTTTTGACAGGTACCTGCTCCCACTTCAAGCTCAGTTCGCCACGACGTTTGGCCCCCTCCTTGCTCCCGCAGTCTCCTGGAAACTTTCACAGGTCCCAACAGATGGCCGTACCAATCAGGAGGCGCGGCACAACTCGTGCATGTGCAGTGGGCACCAAGCTGTAAAGCCGCAAGCTGTTACAGCTGGGTGCCCACAGTAGAGATGCCAGCGCCATGGAGGACAGAAGGAGAGAAGGGACTGTGTGGGTGAGTACATCGTTGGACCCCGGGACAGGTAAGTGTGTGTTTATTAAAAGTCAACAGCTACAGTTTTTGCTGACTTTTAATAAACACATAAACAGCTGGAACTCCACTTTAAATGTACTCATTGAAATTATTCTATACTCCTTTATACATAAATAACCACTTCCCACCTGTAGGACATACCCGTTTGTCCTCGGGTTAAAGTGGTTACACCTAGTGCCAGCTTTAGAGCTTGTGGGGCCCAGGGCATTTCAAAGTTGGGGGTCCCCTAATACACAGAGTTGGTTTACATTTTCAATGACAATCACACATTTTCAAAACGCCTGACAAAATGTCAGTATTCTGAGGTCACACATGCCCAAACATGCACAGTCATAGGCCACTTTCATTAACCACTTGCCCTCCTGAGGATTCCCCCCCCTTCCTGACCAGGCCATTTTTTTGTGTTACAGCATTGCGTTACTTTAACTGACAATTGTGTGGTCATGAAACGCTGCACCCAAATGAAATGTACGTCCTTTTTTCCCACAAATTGAGCTTTCTTTCGGTGGTATTTGATTGCAGTGTGCCCGAGCAGACAGGGAGCAGGACTGTTAGTAAACAAAGCAGCCCTCTTCCCCGTCAGTGGATTATGTATTTTATATTATTGTATTATTATTTATTTTTTATTATTTTATATAATTTTTATATTGTTTTATATTATTTTTGAAGAGAGGGGGAACCCGGGCAGTTGCTCCTTTTCCCCCCTTATAATTCTGGCACTGGTTATACTGGTTACCCAATATCAATATTTTCAGCTACCAATGCTCTACAAGTAAAAGCGATGCAAGTGGCTAAATAGCAGCTGGAAAGCTTTTACGTGTGGTGGAAGGGGTCTCCCCCGCTGCTTTTCCGGGCTTTCCCATTTCATCAGGGAGCCTGGGACTGAACAGCTTACCATAGAGATGCTTGAGAACCAAAAGTTCCTGATCATCTAATCTAAGAAATTGGAAAGGACAAGGATTTTATCACTTCCGGTTTTGCTCAGATGTGAAAACATCTGATCAAACTGACCCCAGTTTGATTAGACGCTTTTAAAGGCAGAGGAGAGATATGGGGTCTATTAGACCCCAGATGTCTCAGTAAAGAGAACAGGTCACTGCCCATGCTACCACAAGGGATGTTCCCAATCCCTTGTGATAGCAGTAAAATTGATTAAACAAAGAGAGTGTAAAATAAATAAATAATAGAATAAAAAACAACTGAAAGCACCACGCGCAAAGGTGCTTGCACATGTAGGTACCGCACACATATGTAAATGGTGATCGCACCACACGTTAGGTATCGCTGTGAACAATCTAATGAGAGCAATAATTCTAGAACCTGACCTCCTGTGTAACTCTAAACTGGTAACCTGTAAAGGCTTATAAAGCGTCACTAGCTGAGATTTTTAAGCACTGTAGTTTGTTGTCATTCCATGTATGACATGTTTGGTGTCTATTTACTCAGCGTAACATCATATATTTCCAAACATATGGGTATTATATTGTGTTTTATGGCATTAAAATTCATCAGAGTGTATTTTTTTCCCCAAACAAAAATAAGTTTCAAAAACCATTGTGCAAATACCGTATGACATAGAAAACCCACTGATTCCCCGCCACTCTATAGCAGAACTACTGCTACAGGGCGGCAGAGCTGCACAAAATCACGTGTATATATATTTATATATGTGATTTTGCATTTCCAGGTAGGGGCATGTACGCACTACCCACATCGCCATTGGCGGCTACAGCTGTCGATCACCAGGCCCTGGCCAGAGATTCCCCGCAGGCACCCAGAGATCGCTGAGTAACAGTGAAGGGGGAGAAGTCTGTGTGTAAGTAATACAGATCTCTCCCCTATCAGCACCGACATACTGCTTTGCATTGCATTGCATTGCAATACAAAGCAGCATGTTTCCCTAGTAAAGCACACACAGTAAAAGAGCACGCAGTTAACCCTTTGATCACCCCACGTTAACCCCTTCCTGCCCAGTGTCATTAGTACAGTGTTTTTAGTAGCACTGATCACTGTATTGGTGTCACTGGGGATGTCAGTGTCAGTTCCCCCCAGTGTCGGAATGCCTGCCGCAGTCCCGCTATAAGTCGCTGATCGCCGCCATTACTTATATATATATATATATATATATAAAAATTCCAGTATATATACCGCCATTTGTAGACGCTATAACTTTTACGTAAACCAATGAATTTACACATCTTGGGATTTTATTTTAGCAACGACATGTAGTAGAATCCATTTTTGTGTAAATTTGTGAAGAAATTAGATTTGAAATTTTTTTTACTGGACATGTTTTATAGCAAAAAGTCAAAAATATAGTTTTGTTTTGTTTTTAAATTGTCGGTCTATTTTTGTTTATAGCACAAAAAAATAAAAACCGCACAGGTGATCAAATACCAGTGAAATAAAGCTGTTTTTGTGGTAAAAAAAATCATAAATTTCATTTGGGTGTCAGTTAAAGTAACACAGCACTGTATCACAAAAAACGGCCTGGTCAGGAAGGGGGGAATCCTCTAGAGGGTAAGTAGTTAAAGAAATATATAGTTTGGGGGTTCTAGGTAATTTTCTTGCTAAAAAATGCAGATATTCACATGCATGAGTGAAGTGTCAGAATCGGTCCAGTATTGAAGTGGCTAACAATATAGTTTGGGATGAAGTTTTCAATTTGATCCTCGAGGGAACCTTGGAAATGATTAGAATGGACCCAGCTTTAGTCTATTATATGTAAACGTCTTCGGCCTATGAAGCCACCTTTGAGCACTCCACCCTCCGATGCACCGCTTTCCCTGTAGGCGTGTCCTTCTCCATAACTATGCTTCCCCCCACGTGTGCTCAGAACAGGGCTTTCCCTGTGAGCATGCTTTTTTCCAGAGCATGGATTCCCCCTGTGGGCGTATCTTTGTTCAGAGCAATGCTTTCCCTGTGGACGTGTCCTTTTTCAGAGCAGGGCTTCCCCTGTGGGCGTGTCCTTCTTCAGAGCACAGCTTTCCCTGTGGGCGTGTCCTTTTTCAGAGCATGGCTTCCCCCCGTGGGCGTGTCCTTCTTCAGAGCAGGGCTTTCCCTGTGGGCGTGCCCTTCTTCCAGCTGCTCTTCGCGGGCGTACAGTGTACCTACCGCATCGAGTCATGGCGTGTGGAGGTGGGAGGGTGCTCAGAGCTTTGCCAGACCCGCAACTAGTCCGGGATCCCCGAGTCCTGTGGAATCTCTTGACCCAGGAGAGGCGGCAAAGGACGGAGAGTGCAGGCGGTCGGTGTTCTCAGCCTGAAGTCACCGCGGACATGCAGGAAATCCTGGCCCACTGGATGCTGGAGGTAGACCCCGCCCAGGATATTTATGGATCTGGTTATCATGCGTGCGCCATGCCTGGCGGCTTGTTTGGCTATAGAAGGTGCTGGTACCCAGAGTTGTGATGGTTTCTAGTGGCCGCTGTATTCCCTGTCCCTCCACGTGTGTGGAACGTTTAGTAGGCCTGCAGTAAACACAGTGAGTGTATGCCACCATTCCTCAGATATGGGGAAGACACTTCCTACAGGAGGAAATGGTGGGGCACCTTGTATGCCACATTATCTACTGCCCCTGCCTGGGATAACAGTGTGGGGGCTGATGTACATATTGTCGGGGTTTCCCCTAACCAAGATCTAATCCTCTTCCTGATCAGGCTATTTTTTTGCTATTCAGCACTGCACTACTTTAACCACTTGCCCTCCAAAGGATTTACCCCCCCTTCCAGACCAGGCCATTTTTTTTTTTTTTGCTTTTTAGCACTGCCCTACTTTAACTACTTGCCCTCCAAAGGATTTACCTCCCTTCCGGACCAGGCGATTTGTTTTGCTTTGCTTTTCAGCACTGCACTACTTTAACCACTTGCCCTCCAAAGGATTTACCCTCCCCTACCTGACCAGGCCTTTTTTTTTTTTTTTTCTGATTTTCAGCACTGCACTACTTTAACCACTTGCCCTCCAAAGGATTTAGCCCCCTTCCTGACCGGACCTTTTTTTTGCGATACATCACTGTGTTACTTTAACTGACAATTGTGCAGTCATGCAACTCTGTACATAATTAAAATGTATGTCCTATTTTATGTATGTCCCCCCCCCCCCCCCCCCCCCACAAATAGAGCTTTCTTTTGGTCACCTCTGCGATTTTTATTTTTGCGCTATAAACAAAAGAGAATTTTTAAAAAGAAATAATATTTTTGACATTTTATTATAAAATACATCCAATAAAAAAATTTTAAAAATCACATTTCATCATAAATTTAGGTCAATGTGTTCTGCTACATGTCTTTGCTAAAAAAAATCCCAATACATGTAAATGAATTTGTTTACGTGAAAGTTATAGCATCTACAAGTGGCGATATATATACTGGAATTTTTATTTTTTTTATACTAGTAATGGCGGCAATCAATGACTTATAGTGGGACTGTGGTGGGCATTCTGACACTGGGTGGGAACTAACTGTCACTGACATCCTCACTGACACTAATACAGTGATCAGTGCTAATAAAAAGCACTGACACTGTACTAATGAAACTGGGCAGGAAGGGGTTAACATGTGGAGTGATCAAAGGGTTAACTGTATGCTATGTGTGTTTCACATTATGTGCTGTGTGCTGTTTTACAACGGAGACATGCTGCTTTGTATTTCTCTGCTATACAGAGAAATACAAAGCAGCATGTCCTTGCTGACAGGAGAGAGACCTGTGTTGTTTACACACAGGTCTTTCCCCTCTCAACTTTCCCCGAGTGGCGGCAGAGAATCACTGGCCAGGACCCGGTAGTTGACATGTCTAGCCGGCAACGGCGCGTGCCCCGTACCCAGAAATCACGTGTATATATGTGATTTTGTACAGCCCTGCCGCCCTATAGCAGTACTTCTACTATAGGGCAAGCGGTTAACTGACAATTGCGCGGTCATGCAACGTTGTACCCTAATTAAATTTATAGCATTTTTTTCACAAATAGAGCTTTTTCTTTTGGTGGTATTTGATCACGGCTGGGTTTTTTTAATTTTATAAACTAAAAAATAGCAAACATTTTGGAAAAAAAACCCCAATATTTTTGCTTTGAAACATATCCAATAAAAAAAAATTCTTCATAAACTAAGGCCAAAATTTATTCAGCTACATGTCTTTGGTAAAAAAAAAAAATCCCCCAAAAAATGTATATTAATTGGTTTGTGCAAAAGTTATAGTGTCTACTGGTGGCGGTATATATACTGGAATTTTTATTTATTTTACTGGTAATGGTGGCGATCAGCGACTTATAGTGGGACTGTGATAGTGCAGCGGGTACTGCCATTAGGAGCTAACTGCCACTGACAAAACCAGTGACACTGAGTGCTAATATTATGCAGTGACACTGTACTAATGACACTGGGTAGGAAGAGGTTAACATTTGGAGCAATAAAAGGGTTAACTGTGTGTGCTGATTTTACTAAGGGATCTTGCTGTTGCTTAGCAGGGAATTAAAAAACAGTAAGATGCCCTATACAGAGCTCTGTAAAGTTTACCATCACAGAACTCTATCCATGAATCACTGAGCCAATCAGCGGGTCCCGGCCATCATTCATTGACCCGGGACCTACTGATTGGCTTGTGCTGTGACACCTCCTATCGGAAGAGCTGTTTCACGTACTAAATAGTAATAACAGTGGTAGTAAAGTAAAAAAAATGAAAATAAATTGGGCAGTTTAAGTCATAATGTGCCAGTATGCACTGCATACTAACACATTTTAGACAGATTTGCCTTAAAATGAAGCCCTCCAATGGCACACTGTCACCACTGTTGGTGCTTCCATCTTCACCCAGTCTTCCTTCTGGGTTTGCAGGCTCCAGCTGTTTGATGGTGTCACTCCCGCACACATGCAAAAGTCAGTCTTGGCACAGTGCTCTCAATGCAATACTCCAGTATGCCGTCCATTCAGAGCACAGTGCGCATGTGCTGGTGACGTCACCGGCCTCTACAAATGTAAATATCTCCTAAATGGTACACATTTAGGAGATATTCACTGTACCTACAGGTAAGCCTTGTTATAGGCTAAACCTGTAGGTACAAATCATAAAGTGGACTTTACCACTGCTTTAACACATACACAGGACAGGATGCCTTGCGCCCTATGTGTTCACTTCTCTGCAGCATGTTATTACACACTACACCCACATCACAATGCTCTGCTGTGAAGAAAATAAATGAAATACAGTATCACTTTGTGTCATTTCAGTACATTTGTAAAAAAAAAAACTAAAAATGAAAGTGTAATTATATGTCGTAATCATCAGCGTATTCACACTGTTTACTTTCAAGTGCACACCATCAGCCACAGTAAGACACAGCCACTGGTGTAAATAGGCCCATAGTAAAAGAAAAGACTGAGCTCAGACACAGCCACCTCCAATTTTGAAAGAGAGACTACAGTAGCAACTGTCGTCATTCACAAAACACCAGCCCACAACAGTACAACCCTACTACTACACTAGTCTCTCTCAAACAACTGAGCCCAGACCTGCTCACCTGTGTTCTGGAAAGAGAGACTATAGTAGCTGGAGTGTGTTGTTGTAGGCTGTTGCTTTTCTGAATGATGGTGCTTGTCTCAGTGTAGTCATTCATAACAACACAAGCCAACAGTTGCTGCTTTATTATCCTCTAAAATAGCACGTGGCTGGTAGGCATGTTTGGGCTGAGTTTTTTCAATTAAGTATAAGGAAGGTGCCGGAGGAGACTCTGGGCTGCATGATTAAATAGAGGGCTTCATATGTTCTGTACTGGCAGTATTCAGCAGGGGTGGGGATTTGCAGGCTCTGTGTAAACTGTCTTTCACTTCCCCCTCCCCATCCTCCTCTGTGTGGGCTCTCAGTCAGAGCTAATTACACATTCGTCTCCTTTGTCTGGTGTGGTTGGGCATCAGGTGGGGGGAGTTGCCACTTTTTCTTTCTTAATGGTATGGATGAGATTGAGGTTGTACCCAAAGTAGGTGTGGTGTACTTGCCATGGGTGTGGTTTAGGTTGGATGATGAGAGACACACTATTTTAGCTAGGTCTTCTTGCAAAGTTGCTGTATTGTATCATGAGCAAACACTGAGATTGAATTATTATTATCTATGTTGTTTATGAAGAAGTTAAACAAAATTGAACCTCTAGACCAGTGGTTCTTAACCTGGGTTCGATCGAACCCCAGGGGTTCGGTGAGTCAGTCTCGGGGGTTCGGCGGAGGTGAAGACCCACACCTGACTCATATGATTTGTGCAGTAAATATTCATTATTATGTTTTTGTTTTTGTGTGAAAATCATGTTTTAATGGTTTTGTTCTTTGTTCTTAATGGTTTTGTTCATTTTGTGCACCTATGTATAAATATATACCTAAATATATACCTATGTTTTGAATTTTAAAAATCATATTTTATTTTTCCAATTAAGAAGGGTTTGGTGAATGCGCATATGAAACTGGTGGGGTTCAGTAACTCCAACAAGGTTAAGAACCACTGCTCTAGACCATTCAGAAAATATACCATTAATCACTACCCTGTGGATGCACTCCTGCAACCAGTTTTCTGTACAGATACATACAGTTTCAACTATACCAAAAGGCCTTAATTTGTAAATTAATCATTTATGGAGTACTGTATCAAGTGCCTTAGTAAAATCTAGATACACTACGTCCACAGGCCTTATTTTATCCAAATTACAGCTCACCTCCTCATAGAATGTTAAAAGGTTGGTCTGGCAACTAATGTTAAAAGGTTGGTTACTAATAAGGATACTATTCTCATCAGCAAATTCTTGAATATGATGCCTTATGCTTTTCAATAGTTTACATACTATTGATGTTAGGCTGACTGGTCTGTAGTTTCCAGGTATATATATATTCCCTTTGGCTCATGGTTTTGCCATGGTATTGTAATACAAAATCCAGCTTGTTATTGAGAAAAAAAAAGGTGCATTCAGAATGTGGCAGGATTGCCTCCTGAATGCCTGGAAGCTGTTGCTCTGCCTCCCTCTGAAAAGTGATTTACCGCTTGCAAAAGCTGCTGTAACAAAATTCCAGGAAGTTTTTTTTTCGTTTAACACCACAAGTCAAATAGGCTACCTCTAATGAAGACTAGTGTAGGTTTGGATCTTCTTCTGTTTACTGAACAAGTCATAGCTCCATTGACACTACACACAACACTCTTCTTCCAGCGCTGCGACTGAGTGTTCCACCTGTTATACAATGAAGGAATTCTGTCATTTGCCATACTTATCCACTCCCCTTGTTCATTCACAAAAGACCTAATATGCCATTCACAGACATATCTGGTAAGTAGGAATGAGCTTAGGTGGGTGCAGATATAGGTCCGAACCTGCCTTACCTATCCTGCCAGGATGCTGTCACTAAGGATGTCCAATCAAATGCAGCCAAGGTATTCCCTGCCCTGCTGTTGTGCATGCCCCTTTGTGTCCAGCTTCAGGCAGGGAATATCTCAGCCGCTGATGTTTGGCAGACCAAAGGGACAGCTTCTTGGTGGGATAGGTTAGGGGGGATTTGGACTAGGATCCGAACATGCCTAAGCACATGTGAGTGATTTGATTTACATGGGATTGCTTTGATTGTGGAGTACTGACACTTCCTCCGACTGAAAAGTGGATTTTGCATAATACTACACAAAAAGTGTAATTGTCACTGGGGATTACAGTATATGGATTTGCAATATTATGAATTACTATATGAATTTGCACTGTTTAAATTTATGTCGGTACTTTAGGTATTTATTAGGTATTTAATGGGGGTTATTTACTAAACCTGGAGAGTGGAAAATCTTGTGTAACTCTGCATAGAAACCAATCAGGCTCCATGTTTAATTGCCAAAGCTTAATTGAACAAGCTAAAGTTAGAAGCTGATTGGCTACTATGCACAGCTGTACCAGATTCTGAGTGCACCAGTTTTAGTAAATCTACTCCAATGTGTTGCTTATAAGGATTGGTGGATTATATGATTATTTAATTGAAATTGCAGTTTTATTTTCAATTTGATCTGTTTGTTGTTTATAGGTAGTGGAAAGAGGTAAACACAAGTGTGTTCGAATCCTAGTCCAAACCTACCTGAGCTATCTCACTAGTAAACTGTCACTGCACACTGCCAATAATAAGTGGCTGAGGCATTCACTGCTCGCAGTTGCACTTATACATGTGGCTACAGGGTGAGTAATGCATCGGCTGCCTATGGCTGGTCATGTACACCGTGTTCCAAATTATTATGCAAATTATATTTTTCTCATTTACCTAAATAACTGATGTAAATAACAGTCAGCATAATTCTCATGTCATCAACTATTAAGAGTACAATTCAAATTTTATTGAACAAACCTCCTAATGATAACAGGATTTTTTTAAACATAAAAAACTTACAATGCACTGTTCCAAATTATTATGCACAGGAAGTTTCGAAACACTTTATAGGTTGTAAAGAACTGAAAATTGTCATTTGTTGTGTTTGCAGCATATTTATTGAAATCAAAAGCTATTTCAATCAAACTTTTAACAAAATTTTAACTTTTTAAACATTTTAACAGGTCACGTTACATTTTAACATAGGACCCCTTATTTGATAGCTGCTTCACAAGTCTTGCATCCATTGAACTTGTGAGTTTTTGGACAGTTTCTGCTTGAATTTGTTTGCAAGATGTCAGAATAGCCTCCCAGAGCTGCTGTTTGGATGTAAACTGCCTCCCACCCTCATAGATCTTTTGCTTGAGGATGCTCCAAAGGTTCTCAATAGGATTGGGGTCAGGGGAGGATTGAGGCCACACCATGACTTTCTCTCCTTTTATCCCCATAACAGCCATTGATGCAGAGGTATTCTTTGCAGCATGAGATGGTGCATTGTCATGCATGAAGATGATTTTGTTACGGAAAGCATAGTTCTTCCTCCTGTACCAGGGAAGAAAGTAGTCAGTTATAAACTCCACATACTTTGCAGAGGTCATCTTTACACCTTCGGGGACCCTAAAGGGGCCGACCAGCTCTGTTCCCATGATTCCGGCCCAAAACATGACTCCACCACCGCCTTGCTGACGTCGCAGCCTTGTTGGAAAAGGGTGGCCGTCCACCAACCATCCACTACTCTATCCATCTGGACCATCCAGGGTTGCACGGCACTCATCAGTGAACAGGACTGTTTGAAAATTAGTCTTCATGTATTTTTCTGCCCAATGCAGCTGTTTCTGCTTGTTAGCATTGGTTAGTGGTGGCCGAATAGAAGGTTTATGCACAGTTGCAAGACTCTGGAGGACTCTACACCTTGATGTCCGTGGGACTCCAGAGGCACCAGCAGCTTCAAATATCTGTTTGCTGCTATGTAATGGTATTTTAGCAGCTGCTGTCTTGATCCGATGCATGGATCTGGCAGAAATCTTCCTCAATGTGCCTTTATCTGCACGAACCCGTCTGTGCTCTGAATCAGCCACAAATCTCTTAATAGTGTGATGATCACGCTAAATTTTCGTGAAATATCTAACGTTTTCATACCACGTCCAAGGCATTGAACTATTTCACTCTTTTTGGCAGCAGAAAGATCCTTTTTCTTCCCCATATTGCTTGAAAATGGTGCTCTGCTTAATAATGTGGAACACCGTCCTTTAGTAGTTTTTCCTTAAATTGGGCTCACCGGCCAATCTAATTATCACAGGTGTCTGAGATTGTTTTCAGTGATCAAAAGAGCCCTGACACACAATGCCATCCATGAGTTACACTGAAAAACAAAATATTTAATCTTTGTGACACTTAAAAAGAATTTGCATAATAATTTGGAACGCGGTGTAAAGTGACAGCTTCCTGGTGGGATATCTCAGTTTGATTCAGAATAGGATCTGAACAGCTCATCCCTAGTATTACATTTTGTGTATGTGTGTGTATATATGTATGTGTGTATATATATATATATATATATATATATATATATATATGTGTGTATATGTATATATATAATTTCAATTTGTATTTCAAGTACCTGGCTCAAACTAGTGCCCGCCAACAAGACACATACACATTCTAAGTCAATAAGAGCACAGTTAAACTTGCAGTTGAAGGCAGGAAAAACACATGTGGTGGGGGTTTTTAGGTCTTAAACCAGGCGGGCCGAAGGTGACATAATGCCCCTGCACCGCCTGTCAAATGCCTTCTGAAGAGTGATCCACCTCATGTCACTCTTTAGAGGGCTAACACCAGTGTAAACAAGCCCTTAGGGAGTTACTAAGCTAAGCATATGTAATCACTCATTGCTTTTGATTAGTAAGAAACTAATTTGTCTTTTTTTTTTATTCTTAAAATTTTAGGTTTGTGAGGACCAACAATGTGAATACGGGGTATTCCCTCTAGCTATGAGCTACATACGAAAATGCTTATCTCTGTTTCCAGTGGAAAAAAGAAATTTACAGCTGCTTGGTGCAGTGTGTGTCCTGCTAGCCTCGAAGATGAAGGATATGGTGCCAATAAAAGTTGACGCTCTAGAATTATATACAGCTTGCTCTGTTGCTGCTGCCGAGATCAGGGTATAACTTCTTCTTTCCGTATGTTAAAAATGACTGCAAATGTCGCAAGTGTTTCTGCAATATGTTGGCAGCAAATTTCAGTGTGTGAATGTATTCAGTAATATTGTCATGCTGAAAGAATTTTTCCAGAGGGAGTTGATCCCTAGCTCGGGAACAGATGAAACCATAAAAATTAAGTAGATAGGGGCTCTAAAGAATAATGGTGAGTATAAGGAGCATATATCCATGAGCAAGGGGTGGAGACTAATTGCGCTGCTGATAACATGGGCTCCCTTGTAGTGGTATCAGATTCCAGTTCAAAGGGTAATAGGACAGTTATGGGATTGCTATTGCTTCTGTAGGTGGGTAACGAAGAAAGAAAGGAAGCATTTTATTACTTTACAGTACAGTGTATCTCATTGTACACAAGTGGGCAAATACTTTACAAATCATAAAAATACAGTCACTGGCTGTTGTGATATACAATTAGTTATGAGTGAACAAACTTACTTATTATAGTGCAATTGGCCAAGCAGAATGAAAAATGAAGTTTCTTGAAGCAAGTGAAGCAATCTTTGTTATTACTGCATACAGGCATTTTTGCTTGTACAGTGTAAAAGGGAGACACAGGTGCAGTGTACATCCCGCTGCCAGTAGCATTTCAAAATCTACCGCTGTACGCTATTTAAGTGGTACTCGTTCTTAGAGCTACAATGAATGAAATAAGTATTTGATCCCCTGCTGATTTTGAATATTTGCCCACTCACAAAGAAATTATCAGTCTAAAAATCGAATGGTTGGTGTATTGTAACCAGAGACAGAATAGCAACAAAAAATTCAAAATAAATGCATGTCTAACAAATTATGCACTGATTTGCATGTTCATGAGGGAAATAAGTATTTGATCCCCTATCATTCAGCAGGATTTCTGGCAACCAGGTGTCTTTCTTACAGGTAACAAGATTAGAAGCAGTCAATTAAAGGGAGTGCTGCTAATCTCATTTTGTTACCTGTATAAAAGACACCTGTCCACAGGAGCAATCAAACAATCAGATTCCAAACTCTCCACCATGGCAAAGACCAAAGAGCTGTCCAAGGATGTCAGGGACAAGATTGTAGACCTACACAAGGCTGGACTGGGCTACCAAACTATTGCCAAGTAGCTTGGTGAGAAGGTGACAACAGTTGGTGCAATCATTCGCAAATGGAAGAAACACAAAACAACTGTCAGTTTCCCTAGGTCTGATGCACCATGCAAGATCTCACCTCGTGGAGTGTCAATGATCATGAGAACAGTGAGGAATCATCCCAGAACTACACGTGAGGATCTTGTCAATGATCTCCAGGCAGCTGAGACCACAGTAACCAAGAAAACAATTGGTAACACACTACACCAACAAGGATTGAAAACCTGCAGTGCCCGCATGGCCCTCTGCTCAAGAAAGCACATGTCCAGGCCTGTCTGAAGTTTGCCACTGAACATCTGAATGTTGCAGAGGAGGACTGGTTGAAAGTGTTGTGGTCAGATGAGACCAAAATTGAGCTCTTCGGCATCAACTCAACTCGCCGTGTTTGGAGGAGGAGGAATGCTGCCTATGACTCCCAAGAACACCATCCCAACTGTCAAACGTGGTGGAAACATTCTGCTTTGGGGGTGTTTTTCTGCTAAAGGGACAGGACAACTGCACGATGGATGGGGCAATGTACCATCAAATCTTGGATGAGAACCTTCTTCCCTCAGCCAGGGCATTGAAAATGGGTCGTGGATGGGTGTTCCAGCATGCCAATGATCCAAAACACACGGCCAAGGCAACAAAGGCGTGGTGCAAGAAGAAGCACATTAAGGTCCTGGAGTGGCCTACCCAGTCTCCAGACCTTATTCCAATTGAAAATCTGTGGAGGGAGCTGAAAGTTCGAGTTGCCAAACGTCAGCCACCAAGCCTTAATGACTTGGAGAGGATCTGCCAAGAGGAGTGGGCCAAAATCCCTCCTGAGTTGTGTGCAAACCTGTTGGCCAACTACAGGAAACGTCTGACCTCTGTGATTGCCAACAAGGGATTTGCCACCAAGTACTAAGTCATGTTTTGTGAAGGGGATCAAATACTTATTTCCCTCATGAACATGCAAATCAGTGCTTAATTTGTTAGACATGCATTTCAATTTTTTGTTACTATTCTGTCTCTCAGTGTTACAATACACCTACCATTTGATTTTTAGACTGATCATTTCTTTGTGAGTTGGCAAACATTCAAAATCAGCAGGGGATCAAATACTTATTTCCTTCACTGTATATGCCCTGAATGTGGAATTCCTGTGTATGGGGACTAAGCCCCTGAATGCATTTGACCCTAAGTGCGAGTACCATCCAGCTGTGAACAGCACTGCATATTTCAGCTTGTCATTGATTTTGACCAGCTACTCGGGGGATCAGGAAGGAATTTTTTTCCCCTGCAGGAGCAAATTGGATCATGCTTTGCTGCTTTTTTGCCGCCTTCTGGATCAACTGTGGGTATAGGATTATACTTTTTTATTCATAGTTGAGCTAGATGTACTTGTGTCTTATTTCAGCTATACTAACTATATAACTACTAAAGAAAAACCTCACAAAAGGATATACAAAAAAGGACGTAACAATTAACAAAATGTATCATATAGTCAAACAATGCACGTACCCCGTTCCTATCCATCCCCTCCCCACCCCAGCCCCTTGCCCATTACCAACCCCCCCAACAATATCCCATATAGTCCACCCCCTCCCAGGACAACCCCAGCAGCCCTACGGGCCCCCCCTCCTCCCTGCACCAGGGCACCGAGGGCTAACCCTACACCTCTCTCTACAATCCCTAAAGTCCCCCTCTCCCATGCAGGTGGATATGCTCCCCGTAGAGTCCCCCTATAGCTGCGCCTATAATGGTAAATGTATCAGGACATACAGTCAGGTCCATAAATATTGGGACATCGACATAATTCTAACATTTTTGGCTCTATACACCACCACAATAGATTTGAAGTGAAACGAACATGAAGTGCTTTAAGTGCAGACTGTCAGCTTTAATTTGAGGGTATTTACATCCAAATCAGGTGAACGGTGTAGGAATTACAACAGTTTGCATATGTGCCTCCCACTTGTTAAGGGACCAAAAGTAATGGGACAGAATAATAATCATAAATCAAACTTTCACTTTTTAATACTTGGTTGCAAATCCTTTGCAGTCAATTACAGCTTGAAATCTGGAACGCATAGACATCACCAGATGCTGGGTTTCATCCCTGGTGATGCTCTGCCAGGCCTCTACTGCAACTGTCTTCAGTTCCTGCTTGTTCTTGGGGCATTTTCCCTTCAGTTTTGTCTTCAGCAAGTGAAATGCATGCTCAATCGGATTCAGGTCAGGTGATTGACTTGGCCATTGCATAACATTCCACTTCTTTCCCTTAAAAAACTCTGGTTGCTTTTGCAGTATGCTTTGGGTCATTGTCCATCTGCACTGTGAAGTGGCATCCAATGAGTTCTGAAGCATTTGGCTGAATATGAGCAGATAATATTGCCCGAAACACTTTAGAATTCATCCGGCTGCTTTTGTCAGCAGTCACATCATCAATAAATACAAGAGAACCAGTTCCATTGGCAGCCATACATGCCCACGCCATGACACTACCACCACCATGCTTCACTGATGAGGTGGTATGCTTAGGATCATGAGCAGTTCCTTTCCTTCTCCATACTCTTCTCTTCCCATCACTCTGGTACAAGTTGATCTTGGTCTCATCTGTCCATAGGATGTTGTTCCAGAACTGTGAAGGCTTTTTTAGATGTCGTTTGGCAAACTCTAATATGGCCTTCCCGTTTTTGAGGTTCACCAATGGTTTACATCTTGTGGTGAACCCTCTGTATTCACTCTGGTGAAGTCTTCTCTTGATTGTTGACTTTGACACACATACACCTACCTCCTGGAGAGTGTTCTTGATCTGGCCAACTGTTGTGAAGGGTGTTTTCTTCACCAGGGAAAGAATTCTTCGGTCATCCACCACAGTTGTTTTCCGTGGTCTTCCGGGTCTTTTGGTGTTGCTGAGCTCACCGGTGCATTCCTTCTTTTTAAGAATGTTCCAAACAGTTGTTTTGGCCACGCCTAATGTTTTTGCTATCTCTCTGATGGGTTTGTTTTGTTTTTTCAGCCTAATGATGGCTTGCTTCACTGATAGTGACAGCTCTTTGGATCTCATCTTGAGAGTTGACAGCAACAGATTCCAAATGCAAATAGCACACTTGAAATTAACTCTGGACCTTTTATCTGCTCATTGTAATTGGGATAATGAGGGAATAACACACACCTGGCCATAGAACAGCTGAGAAGCCATTTGTCCCATTACTTTTGGTCCCTTAACAAGTGGGAGGCACATATGCAAACTGTTGTAATTCCTACACCGTTCACCTGATTTGAATGTAAATACCCTCAAATTAAAGCTGACAGTCTGCAGTTAAAGCACATCATGTTTGTTTCATTTCAAATCCATTGTGGTGGTGTATAGAGTCAGAAATGTTAGAATTGTGTCGATGTCCCAATATTTATGGACCTGACTGTAGAATCCGGCTGACAGGAGAAGTCCAAATTTGTATGCATAAAATTAATCCCCAAGGTGTAGTTCCACCACGAAAGAGGAGAGCAGCTGAAAGGGGCAACTTTGGTTCCTCCAATGAAGTGTAACTCAGTTCATGACTGTAGTAGGTATGCCGTTATGATCTATCTACTCATAAACATCACCAGAGCCTGTGTACTTGTCATCTGATGGGCATGATACAGGTCCAGCCTACCAGTCAGGTAACTGCAAGAATGCAGCCAGAGAGAGAGAAATGATTGCTTTTGTAGCCATCATGGCTATAAAAGCAATCACAATGTAGAAAAAAAAAATCCTGATCACCCGCACAAGTAGTACAGTGTCACTATGGTGACACTGTACTGCTAGGATGATGGTATGTAAAATAAATATTTTAAAAATTGAAAAAATAAAGTGAAAATATACAAAAAAAATGTTTCAATTATAATTTTTTTTTCCAAACACTGATTTGGGTAATTTATTATTTTTTTTTTTTTTTACCAAAAAAGGTAGAATACATTTTGGCCTAGATTTATGAGGAAAGATTACTTATTTGCAAACGTTTGTGAGGAAAAAAATGTTTTTTCATTTATATAGCAAACAATAAAAACCCAGTAGTGATTAACCATTTCAATACCGTGCAATTTTACACCTACCTGCCCAGGCCATTTTTCAGGTTTCAGCGCTCTCACACTTTGAATGACAATTGCGCGGTCATACAACACTGTACCCAAACTAAAATTTTATCATTTTCTTCACACAACTAGAGCTTTCTTTTGGTGGTATTTAATCACCGCTGGGGTTTTTATTTTTTGCTAAATTAACAAAAAAAGACCAAAAATTTTGAAAAAAAACACATTTTTCTTTGTTTCTGTTATAAAAGTTTACAAATAAATAATTGTTCTTCATAAATTTAGGCCGAGATGTATTCTGCTACATGTCTTTGGTGAAAATAACCCAAATTAGGATGTATTTTTTAGTTTGTAGGAAAGTTATAGAGTTCACAAACTATGGTATAGATCTGAATATTGATCAATCCTGAAGTACTGACAGCCAATCTAATTTCTTGAGGTCCAAGAATGTCAGAACAGTACAGATATCCCACAAATGACCCCTTTTTGCAGAGTAGACAGTCCGACGTACTTCATAAGAGGCATGGCGAGTTTTTTGAAGTTGTATTTTTATGTCATAATTTTTCGGAAAATTAAAAAATTAAAAAAATTATTTTCACTATTTTTTTTTACATACTGTCACCAGTGCAGTACAGCGTCGTCATATAACTGGCATGGCGGTTAACAGGGACACTGACTGGTGACAGTATGAAAAAAAAAAATATATATATTTTTTTTTTAATTTTTTTTATTTTTTTATTATATTTAAATTTTTATTACATTTTTTTAAATTTTTTTTTAAGATTTTTTTTTCATATTTTACTATGACCAAAGTAGTACAATGTTACCATAGTAACACTGTACTACTTTGGGGAAGTGATCAGTATTTTTTTTTTTTTTACACAATTTGCTTATAGCAAAGAATTCAGCATTTGCCTGAATGAAATCGATTCATTCAGCTTTTTTTTTTTTTTTTGTGCTTAGCTGTGATTTGGTCATGACATGTGCATTTGGTCATGACATGTGCATGTGATTAGCTGTGACCATTCACAGCTAGGCACTAGTATACAATGGATGGCATCATGAATGAAGCCATCCATTGTATACAACTGTCATGTGACCTGCTGTGATTGGTCACAGCAGGTCACATGGTACCACCAACGGGAGCCGGTACTCGGATCTGTCATCGGCCGTGTCCGAGGTGCACGGCCCGTGACAGATCCTGCTGCTGTGCCGCTCTGCATTACAGCAAACGGCGCATGTGCGGGAGCACGCCAAATGGCGTGCATCCGGAATGAAGAGGCACATCTGAAGCCGCCAAACGGCCATTGGCCGGGCGGCTAATGGTTAAATACCACCAAAAGAAAGCTTTATCTGTCTTAAAAAAAAATTATAAAAATGTAATAAGGGTACAGTGTTGTGTGCCTGAGTAATTGACATCCAAAGTGTGAGAGCACTGAAAGCTGAAAATTTGGTCTGGACTAAAGGGAGTGAAAGTGGTTAAACTACTACCTGACATTTTATAACGCCTAATATCAGGGTGGGGTAATGCTAAGATTAAGAACTTTAAATAGACTACAGGCTGCATGTAATTCTTGCACTTTACATTTGCTGTTGACTGCACACCACTCATGGCTGAATCAAATAATTGACATAATCGATTATAAAAATAGTTGTCAACTATTTTCATTATCTATTAGTTGGTCAGCCGATTAGTTGTCTTGCATACAGAATGCATTATTTGATTACACATCATATACACACTGCAGCACACATACAGCTCACTACACCATCCATATATGTCAGTAAGTACCTGAATGTGTGAGAAGCAATGCCTCTTGGGACATGTAGTTCTGGGCAGGAGAGAGAGGTGATTTAAAGTAATTCTAAAGGCAGAGGTTTTTTTTTTAGCTTGGTATAGGGGCACTCTGAAGACAGCAGAAGCGCTGGTGGGGGACCCCAGAAGAGTAGGATTGGGGCTGCTATGTGCAAAACCATTGCAAATAGCAGGTAAGTATGACATGGTTCCATGTGTTTGCTTTGGCAGCACATATACTAAAATTGGAGCGATACAAAGCAGATTAGCATGACCCCTGCACAAGGATAACATTAAAATTGTGAAGTGTTCCATATTTATGAAAAAAAAAACAATGTTTACAGTCATCTTAGAGCAGTGTTTCTCAATTCCAGTCCTCATGGACCCCCAACAGGTCATGTTTTCAGGATTTCCATTATTTTGCACAGGTGATTTGATCAGTTTCACTGCCTTAGTAATTACCACAGCTGTTTCATCTGAGGGAAATCCTGAAAACATGACCTGTTGGTGGTCCATGAGGACTGGAGTTGAGAAACACTGTCTTAGAGTCTCTGTGCAGGGAAGGTCTGCAACTGAACCCAGAGTCGCTGAAGGCTGATAGACTGAAGGTAATACAAGGCATTCTAATTAAATTTAAAGTAAACGTTTGCCAATATTGTGCATTATATTTAAAATATATCCATGCAAAAAAGTCTCAGCCTTTAGTACTACTTTAATATTAAAGATTTATATCCCCCTTCATATAATTTCATGTCTGACTCGCAGTCAAAATACCCTATATATCTTTATATATACAGTTGTGTTCAAAATAATAGCAATGTGTTGAAAAAAGTGAATAAAGCGCAAAATCCTTCTAATAGCTTTTATTTCCATACACACAAATGCATTGGGAACACTACACATTCTATTCCAAATCAAAACATGAAGAAAAATACATCAAATTTGTGTTGTTCCTCTAAAAAAATTGAAGAAAAGTGAATATTAGACTGTTCAAAAAAATTGCAGTGTTTGTATTCTTCTTTACAAACTCAAACATTCACTATATAAACTGAAAAATGTGCGAAGATTTTGCTTTCCTTTGAATCACTTAATTAATATTTAGTTGTATAACCACTGTTTCTGAGAACTGCTGTACATCTGTGTTGTATGGAGTCAACCAACTTCTGGCACCTGTGAACAGGTATTCCAGCCCAGGATGATTGGACTACATTCCACAGTTCTTCTCTATTTCTTGGTTTTGCCTCAGAAACTGCATTTTTGATGTTTTCTATTGGATTAAGATCCAGGGATTGGGCTGGCCACTCCATAACGTCAATCTTGTTGGTCTGGAACCAAGATGTTGTACGTTTATTGGTGTGTTTGGCGTCGTTGTCTTGTTGGAACACCCATTTCAAGGGCATTTCCTCTTCAGCATAAGGCAGCATGACCTCTTCAAGTATTCTGATGTATTCAAACGGATCCATGATCCCTGGTACGCGATAATTAGGCCCAACACCGTAGTATGAGGAACATCCCCATATCATGATGCTTGTGCAACCATGCTTCACTGTCTTCACAGTGTACTGTGGCTTGAATTCAGTGTTTGGGGGTCGTCTGACAAACTGTCTCCGTCCACTAGACCCAAAAAGAACAATCTTACTTTGATCAGTCCACAAAATGTTGCGCCATTTCTCTTTAGGCCAGTCAATGTGCTCTTTAGCAAATTGTAACCTCTTCAGCACATGTCTTTTTTTCAACAGTGGGACTTTGTGGGGGCTTCTTGCAGATAGCTTGGCTTCACATAGGCGTCTTCTAATTGTAACAGTACTCACAGGTAACTTTAGACCTTCTTTGATCTTCCTGGAGCTGATTGTTGGCTGAGTCTTTGCCATTTTGGCTATTCTATCCATTTGAATGGTAGTTTTTTGCTTTCTTCAACGTCTTTCAGGTTTTGGTTGCCATTTTAAAGAATTTGCGATCATTTTAGCTGAGCAGCCTATCATTTTCTGCACTTCTTTTTATGTTTTCCAATCAACTTTTTAATCAAGGTACGCTGTTCTTCTGAACAATGTCTGGAACAACCCATTTTTCCTCAGAATTTCAGAGAGAAATGCACTGTAACCGGCATGTACAACATTTGCTGCCTTCCTTCCTTTAAATAAGGGCAATAATTGCCACTTGTTTTTCAAAGAATGAATGACCTCACTAATAGAACTCCACACTGCTAATATTTTTAACATGCCCCTTTCAATTACACAGAATCAGCAGCATGCATGTCATGACTGTTGGGTCTGTTGGATTTCTATTACTCTACTACACCTACTAGTAAATTATCATTTCTACCAAAAACAGTGATTGATCAGGTTAGTGATGTCTGATTGCTATAATTTTGAACACAACTGTGTGTGTGTATATGTGTATGTATGTGTGTGTATATATATATATATATATATATATTACTGTGCAAAAGTCTTAGGCAGGTGTGAAGAATACTGTAAAATAAGAATGCTTTCAAAAATAGAAGTGTGTAAGGTGTAATATTTGATGTCACCACCCTTTGTCCCTTTGCCTTCAAAACATCATCACTTCTTCTAGGTAAAATTGCACACAGTTTATGAAAGAACTCAGGTAGGTTATTCCAGACATCTTGGAGAACTAATCTTCTCTAGGTGTAGGCTGCCCAACCATCGCTTCTAGGACTCCTTGTTCTTCCTTTAAAGTTCTTAATGACATTGGCAGTATATTTGGGGTCATTGTCCCACTGCAGAATAAATTTGGGGACAATCACACTCCTCCTTGATGGTATGGCATAATGGATACGTATTTGCCTGGATCTATCAGCAATGAGGACACCATTGAGGCCAAGCAAATCTCTAACTCCATTTGCAGAAATGCAGCCCCAGACTTGCAAGGAACCTGCACCATCCTTCACTATTGCTTGCAGATACTCATTATTGAATAGCTCTCCAGCCCTTCATGAACAAACTGCCTTTTGCGACAGCCAAATACTTCAAATATTGACTCGTTAGTCAAGAGCACCTGCTTCCATTTTTCTGCACCCCTGTTCCCATGTTTTCGTGCATAGGACATGGAAACAAGAGTAGACATTGTGAATTTACAGCTTCAACACTCCTGCATAGGAATCACTCCGGTGGACTGATAATATTTTTTAGAAGATGAACTGGAGTTCTGTAGACCAAAGTAAACCTGTGCTGAGATAGGAGGCTGCCATTGCTGCCTTCTCTCTACCTCGTGTCAACCTAATGTAAAAGCTTTGAAAATCTGCAAGTATCTGGCCTAGAATCAATATGCACATTTAAAAGTTCTGACTTCACTTGGTGCATGCTCACTCTGGTCGGCAGTAGCAACCCACTTATTTGTCATAGTTAATTATCTACACCTTCACTGTATGATGCAGTAAAGATTTAGAATATATTTCTGTTTGCTATATTTCAGGAATGGGAAGTGAATTTACTTTATTACTTGCACTGGGACTTGGAAATTATAATATCCCATGACTTTCTGGACCAGATTTTGGAAAGGCTATTGTTGTCAACAACCAGCCGTGTCTCACTCACAAGACATTCTCAAATATTTATGACAGTTTGTGCACTTGGTATGTATCCATGATACAAGCTGTCCAAATGTCATACTAATTTTTCATTTATTTCTTTACTTAAAATACAGCAGAACTCCTGTACACACGTTTATGATATGCTTTGTATTTTAGTCATTGAAGCAAAATTTTGTTTTATCATATCTTGCCTCTTGACAGATAATAACATTGCAGCATTTACTCCATCAGTGATTGCTGCAGCATGTGTTGCTACAGCATTGCACAGACTAGGCCTACATCTAAACTCTGCAGAGGACCTCATTATATATTTGGCAGAACTAATTCAAGCTGATACAGTAAGTAATCAAAAACCAGAAGAACTTGTTTTTTTATTGTAAGTATTTTTTTTTATTGATCAATAAACTAAAACAAAGAGCTGTTGAAATGACTAAACATGTCTTGATAACACTGAACTACTTTGCTTTCAGCATGAGATGCCTAAATTGTGCAGTTTGCAACATCCTTTTATAGTTTGAGTATTCTCTTAGCTATGTCATTTTTAATTACACCACACTGACACAGCACAGTCATCAAGGCTTGCATTGCATCATGTGAGGATTTTTTAAATATAATATAAGATATAAGCTCTCCCTTCATATTCTGGTTTTATGTTAGTGCCTTAGGAGAATAAATGTTTTCTGCCAGAGAGAAACAGATCCTTCCCACTTTACATTTTTCTGGTTTTATCCTGTCTCCTTCATTCTTGATTATTCCCTTAATGCAGAGCCAGAAAGTTTATTGAGGGCTCTACGTGGACTTTGCAATTCTAGAGATGTAATTTGAGAGTACTGGGATGCGAATGTGGTGCTCTCCAGACATCTGCTTTTTTTCTTTCAACGCATCCAGGGGAGTGCTGTGAGCATTCATTGGTACTGGGCATATACCCACCCTCCTGTGCTACTGTGAAGGCTCGACCAGAAGACCACACTTATTATACATGAGGCCCATCTTGGGAATCAGCCTTTCTTCTCCAATGGGACTCCGGTAAATCATAACACACTTTGCTAAACTCCTACAAAGCACAAGCTGTAACCCAGGGACACCAAAGCCTCCAGGTGGTGACAAGGCTACTTCCCACCTCCTTTTTGGTGCTAGCACTAAGGACCATGAGTTTTGTGCCCCCATTTCGGCCTATCAAGCATGATAGATATGACACTAGGGGGATTTGGACCAGTTGTACTAGTCACCTACCCGGTCAGAGGCTGGAGTGCTGAGAGGTCTCCCCTTGTGCATGAGTGCAGAACACCCCTAAAGGTAGGAACGGGATGCTCGGCCCACAGAAGCACAGGTTGCCAGCTAGCTGGAGCCTGAAGATGCGGGAGGAGGAGCCGCAGAGCTGATGTTTCCCAGACGTGGCAGGCAGAACTTGGCAGTGGGCATATGTTCCCCAGGCGTGGTAGACAGAACTTGACAATGGGTATAGAACTTGGCAGCAGGTATATGTTCCCCAGATGTGGCAGGCAGAACTTAGCAGCAGAGATATGTTCCCCAGATGTGGCAGGCAGAACTTGGCAGCAGGTAGGGATCAGAGTTGAAGTCAGGCCAGAGGTCAAGCACAGGAGATCAATCAGAATCTGAAGCAAGGTCATGAGCAGGCCGAGGGTCAAACACAACAGATCATGCAGGAGCGAGGTCAGGAAAATAAGCCTAGGTCATACACAGGTGATCAGGCAGCAGCAGAGTCAGCAGAACAAGCCACGGATCAGAGCCAGGAGAGAAGATCAGACTGGTCAGAGGCAATCCGCGTCGCCAACAGGAAATCAGGTAATCGCAAGACAAAGGCACAGGATCACAGGGCTGACGATCATCCAGCAACTAGTGGTCAGAGCTGCAGTCCTTTTAAAGGCAAATGGGCGCCAGAAACTATCGTTTCCTGCTCGTGCCACTGCCATGCACGCATCCGCTTGGGAGCGCGCAACCTGTGGCCATGCACGGTATTTGTCACAGTGCCCATCTTTTTCTGCTTGATCGTCTGACAGGCTGCTTTAAGGAGACAGTTTTCCCTCCACATCCTCAGTAACTCGTTCCTCAGGGACCTTCATATCGAAGAAATTCTCAGCTGTCTTTTCCACTGTGTTGGAACAGCTGGCGGATATCCTGGGAGATTCTCTCCTGCAACTCTCATGCTTGGGGCTTATATCAGTGCACATGAAGCAGGTGCTGTGGCTAAAATGCTGATCAGCTGAGCTTCCCTGCAACAAGCAGTTGGAATGCCTGCTTTTTGAGGGTGAATGCCTTTTTTGGCAATGCTCTGGACAAAATATTCCAGAAAATCACAGGAGAAAAGAGCACTCTTTCCTCTAAAAAAGTCGGAGAAGCCTAAAGGGGAAGAGGCTTTCTTTGCGTGGAACCGAGAAAATTTATTTTCGTTCTTTTTAGAACTCTGGCACAGTCTCAAATCCACCAAGATGGGCAACAAACCTTTTTCCCAATGAAGGGGCCCCACTACTTCTGCAAGTGGGGGGATGATTAGTGGCCTAAACAGCTGTATGGATACACATTATTTCTAATGTGTGGGTCCAAAACGTGCGCTGAGGCTACAAGCTGGAGCTTTGTATCTTTCCTTCTCCATGCTATATGCCATCAAATGTGCCTACTACATTGTACAAAAGAGCAGTCTTGTTTGCTGTACTTGATCTTCATTCTGGAGTACCTGGATGATCTAATCATGCAGAAGCAATGCTTGAGAAAGCTTCAGAGGCAATGTGCAGCAGACAGTGCAAGTCTGTAGGACTTTGAATAGGTCCTCAAGAATTTAACCCTCATCACCATTATGTGGATATGGCCCTGGCATATGTTTCCATTCACCAGGAAAGACTTTGGATCCTTCCATCCAAGGTGTGTGAGTTAAGTTCTCTGGAACGGCTATCCATTTGCTTCTACTTGGAGTTTATGGTAGCCCCGTTCAAGGTAATTCAGCCTGCCAGTACTGTCCATATCAGTCCTGGGTGCTGAATTGCAGAAAGCATTTCAGCATCCAGCCCTGCACTGCTGATCTGCAAAGTGGACAGGTGCCCAGCAAGCAGGGGACCATGCCCAGGCAAAACGGGGGATGCTAGACAGCCGGTGGGATGCATGTTGGGCACCACTGATATAGGTCTACTACATATAGCTCAGTCCATTATTTTTCTTCTGTAAAACACAGTCCTGACTCTCTGCTTCCAGGTTCAGACTCTGCAGTCCAAGAGCCCGTCAACCCTTTGTTTTTGCATGAAGGTTCTGGACTTGATGCTTGTCTCCTTTGAGGACATGCTGTATGCCCAATTCCATTCCACACTGTTGCAACTCCATATTCTTGCGTGGGACAAGACACAGCCACAGGACCGTCTCATGCACCTGACCTCCAGTACTAGGTTATCTTTGGCTTGATGGAACATAAATCCATCCTGGGAGCTGGGGTAATCCTTTTTTTGTTCATATTGTAGATTTTTACTAGGCACGCCAGCCTGACAGCCTGGGAGGAGTCCTGCACATCATTTTGGGGATTTGGCCGCCAAAAGAAGCTCATCTTCCAGTTAACATACTAGAAGGGATATGTGTTCCATGCTGGACCTCTTGATTGCAGTGTCATCTGATGCAGATGGCATTTGTCAACCATCAGGGAGGAACCATGAGCCTCAAAGCTGAAGAGGCAGACCATATTCTGGCTTGAGCGGAACTTTGTTTTAGCCCTGCCCAACGTGCACATTCCAGGCATGAAAAATTGCAGGTGGACTTTTTCAGTTATTGCCTTTTGGTGGCCTCTTCATTTGGTCTCAGGATCTCTGTCGAAAGTGGGAAAGGGCAGATGTTGACCACATGGCTTCCAGATTCACCAGCAAACTGAGCAGGGTTGTCTCCAGATGTAGGAACCCTCTAGCCATAGCAATGAATGCCTTGGTGACTCTGTAGGATCAGTTCAACTTGATCTATGCTTTTCCCAATTGCAGAATTGAAACAAATGGAATCATGGTGGTACTCATGGCACTGAAAAATACCCAGACAGATCTGGCACTCGGAGCTCATCAGGCTCCTGAAAAACGCCTTGTGGGCTCTCCCAGATCACTCAGAGCTTCTGTTTCAAGGACTGCTTGTCACCATAATTCACAGTTGCTGGCTTTCAAGTAATACTAAACATTTACCTCCAAAAAACCTTTATAGGTTTTGCCTAAGTATGCTTCTCATGTTTGTGTAGTTCATTTAGAAAAATTAAACGGCTAATTACCTGTATTCTATAGATGTATACAGTAGTCATAAGATTAATATCTACAGTGAAGGAAATAAGTATTTGATCCCCTGCTGATTTTGAATGTTTGCCCACTCACAAAGAAATAATGAGTCTAAAAATTGAATGGTAGGTGTATTGTAACACTGAGAGACAGAATAGCAACAAAAAATTCAAAAGAAATTCATGTCTAACAAATTATGCACTGATTTGCATGTTCATGAGGGAAATAAGTATTTGATCCCCTTCTCAAAACATGACTTGGTACTTGGCAGCAAATCCCTTGTTGGCAATCGCAGAGGTCAGGATGTGCTTCTTCTTCAGCCACTCCTTTGTTTCCTTGGCCGTGTGCTTTGGGTCATTGGCATGCTGGAACACCCATCCACGACCCATTTTCAATGCCCTGGCTGAGGGAAGAAGGTTCTCACCCAAGATTTGACGGTACATTGCCCCGTCCATCATCCCTTTTGATGTGGTGCAGTTGTCCTGTCCCCTTAACAGAAAAACACCCCCAAAGCAGAATGTTTCCACCACCATGTTTGACAGTTCGGATGGTGTTCTTGGGGTCATAGGCAGCATTCTTTCTCCTCCAAACACAGCGAGTTGAGTTGATGCCAAAGAGCTCAATTTTGGTCTCATCTGACCACAACACTTTCAACCAGTCCTCTGGATCATTCAGATGTTCAGTGGCAAACTTCAGACAGGCCTGGACATGTGCTTTCTTGAGCAGAGGGCCTTGCGGGCAGTACAGGATTTCAATCCTTGTCGGCGTAGTGTGTTACCAATTGTTTTCTTGGTGACTGTGGTCCCAGCTGCCTGGAGATCATTGACAAGATCCTCACGTGTAGTATTGGGATGATTCCTCACTGTTCTCATGATCATTGATCTAGGGAGACTGACAGTTGTTTTGTGTTTCTTCCATTTGCGAATGATTGCTCCAACTGTTGTCACCTTCTCACCAAGCTGCTTGGCGATAGTTTGGCAGCCCAGTCCAGCCTTGTGTAGGTCTACAATCTTGTCCCTGACATCCTTGGACAGCTCTTTGGTCTTTGCCATGGTGGAGAGTTTGGAATCTGATTGTTTGATTGCTCCTGTGGACAGGTGTCTTTTATACAGGTAACTAAATGAGAATAGCAGCACTCCCTTTTAAGAGACTGCTTCTACTCTCTGCTTAATACCTGTATGAAAGACACCTGGTAGCCAGAAATCCTGCTGAATGACAGGGGATCAAATACTTATTTCCCTCAAGAACATGCAAATCAGTGCATAACTTGTTAGACGTGTATTTCTTTTGAATTTTTGTTGCTATTCTGTCTCTCAATACACCTACCATTCGATTTTTAGACTGATCATTTCTTTGTGTGGGCAACCATTCAAAATCAGCAGGGGATCAAATACTTATTTCCTTCACTGTAATACTGAGCCAAATGGTGGGAGAGATCATAGGAGGAGCTTTCATTCCCCTCTGATGTATCTATGTACTTCAAAAGAGGAAGCATGAACTTGTGACCCTTGTGTCCAGACAGTGATGATTGATTCTGTCCGGGTCACGTGACAGCCCCCAGAAAAAAAGTATTTTAATGATACAGTAGAAAAATATAGCTTTATCAATGCATCCTTGTATAAAATTATCATACAAGTACATAGTTGAGGTCCAAGCTTTGGTATTATTCAGCAACAACATGGTGTGGGCAGAGCTACAAATTCATAATAATCTCTTTCACTATCCCACCTACTGTGTACTGTATTTTGCCAGATTTTTTTGCATGGATATGGCAGCTACAGCGGATGATAGCTTTGAATGTAAGGTCCTGCAGGCGGCAGTGTGATTTAATCACATACTGTACAAATCTTAAAGATGTCTTGACGTTCTTTGCTTTTTTTTTTCTCAGTTTTGGCTTGTCCCTCATTTTGAGGGCTACTTTTGTATTTCCGGTTTACTGATTCCTATGTCCTCCACAACTAAGTCTGAGAAAAAAATGATTTTTTTGTACTCGCAGTAAACATTTTTTCCTTCTGTCCATAATTACATAGTTGGGTTGAAAAAAAGTCATAAGTCAATCTAGTTAACTTACAGGAAAAAAATGAGTAAATTTGTGGGACACAGCTCCCACAAATTGGGTGGCTGTTTTCATGTTGTTAGCCGTTACAGTTAAGACATTTTCTGGAAGGTTTCCCTCCTTCTTCCTGCCTTTTGCTGTTTGCTAGACCTGATTCCATTTTGCATGTGCAAGGGCTTTATAGCCACTAGATGGAACTGTGCCCTTTTTTGTTTTCCATTCATTTTGAGTTCTTTTTTTTTTTCCCCCCCAACACAGTAATACAAATCGACACAAGTGAAAAAAAAAAAGAAGGGCATCAAGGCACAATACATACATTATTTTACATTTTTGTACACAAAATTCCAACTTATAGCCTAAGAGGCTGAACTTACATGTTTCTGAACTATCTTCATTAAGTCTCCAACAGGATGACTGTGCCCGTTTTAATGCATGACCAATCCTCCTAGTGGTGGCAGTTATTTTCAAGGGTTGAAGAACTGTTCTGTACTTCATTGAACAATTGGGAGAAAGTATTTTATAGTGTGCAGAAAAGAATCCAATTTTTGTGTTGTGGGGTGACACAAAATCAGTACATTTTAATTGCTGTGCAGATGTGTGAATTATTAACAGCATGTCAGAAAGCATAAATTAATCAGATAACAGTGGTTTTGCTGTTCTATCTCTAAATGGTCAACAGCTACTAAACCTATGTGTAACTATGTTTCATTATTATAGCAGTGTTTTAAATTCTGTCAATAATACCTTGTTATGCCTTAAAAATACTAGCAATTACATATTCAACTGATTAAGAAGAGATTAATAAATGGCTAATGTTTAACCCTTATTCCACAGTCTGAATTGCAGCATTGTCAAAGAAGGATTGAGCCTGCTTTAAATAAAGCTTTGGAGACCTCATACAAGTACCGCAATTACCTTACTGAAACAATGCAAGAACTACCTCATATCTCGGTAGTACACTGTTAAAGTGGCACTAAGGTCAATTTTACTATTTTTAAGTTTGGATAGTACGGGTAATTATTAGAATCTCAGTCAGGCCTTCATTGATAGCCAGATCTCTACAGGGTTCCAGTGGTGACCAGCGTAGCTGGGATAGAAAGTGAGGGGAATCTCAACTGGGACACTGCCTTAGAAGCCTGCCAGGAGTTCTAACCTCCTATGTTAAAAAAAAAGTTATTGTTGTTGGTGCACCCATTTTACAGATCTTTGTTCTTGGTGACCTTTGGAACCATCAGGCCAAGAAGTAAGGTGAATCCCTTCCAGCAATGACACAGCAGTAATAATCTGCTCTCCTATTCTATAAAAAAAATGTTTTGGTTAAACTTTTTAAATGGCGCCTTCTAAAAAAAAAAAAAGCCAGATATGTTCAATTTATTCTATAGTTTTGAGGTTATAAACTGATACTGAAGTAATCTGTTAACACTGTGTTGTATAGCAATAATTTGTAAATTGCACAAAGCAGAATAGGTAGTTTGTACATTGTTTTGATCACTCGTATTGACTCCTGTGGATGCTAAGAGTGTGTTACAATTTGCATGTTTATGTTCACTAAAGCCAACAAAAACTGGAGTGGCATAAAAGTCATCCGTGAGTTTGGAGTTACACTTGAGTAAAAATAGTTTGTTAAAATACTTTTGTAAAGCATCTCAATATCGGGGTACCAATAACTCCCAAAGATTTCAAGAATATAATTGCATCCCCCTCTTCGACATAGTGTATCCACTCTTTGATGTAGTATTACCTGCATTTACTGAATTTCTAATTTATACGTATTGAAAAATTTTTACATGACTTTTATCAACCGCTTTCCCCTTGGTGGACATCATATGACATCACCAGGTTTTACAGGCATCATCCTGGTATCAAAATTTGCAGCAGACGATGCTCTTTTTTGTAGAAGTGATTCAAGTGGCTGTACAGCCACTCGATCACTTCTACAGGCAACAAAAGGTAATGAACGTTGTGCATAAAAACTTTAAATAGATGTTCAATATACATGCAGAAAAATATATAACAAGAAATGATATCCTGTACTTTATTAAAAGACGTGAAAAAAATCTCCTTATCTATAAAGTATATTTTTTATGCACAACCTGCTAGTAGACTAAATTAAGATTTAGACAAACCGGGGCAAATTGATAAACTTTTCTCATTGCCAGTGGCAACCATTCAGCTTCTAGTGTTCATTTTTTCCCATACAACTTAGAAAATGAAAATGTTAAAGCTGACTGACTGCTCTAGAACTGCTCCAGTTGAGACAAAGTTTGTCTCAGACACTTTTTATTCCCCATGTATCAAAGAGTGGGAAGCAATATTCTGATAATCTTTGGTATTCTCTGCATTAAGGTGATTTTGAGGGTATCATCCTTAGTAAAAAAAAAATATGTATAGTTAATGAAAACCCTTAGGCGTTTCTTTATTTCTACAAGAATGACTGACTGAAGAGTTGTGGTTGCTTTTTTTTTTTTTGCAAGTCATGATCATAAATAAAGTTTTAACAAAAATGCCAAAATTTTACATATCTTTATTGAAAAAAAAGTGGATGCTCTCTCAAGGGTCCTGCATGGCGGCATCCAGTATTATAATCCCAGGATATAAACTGGGGTAGGGATTATGTGGCAGACAGCCCCGGGAAGAAGAGGAGTTGGTTTAGGTTGGGATATATCTGCTAAGATAGAAACAAAAATCAAATCATTCTGCCCTCTAGAATTTGGTAAAGGAAAGTAGGGACCCCACTGTTTGAAATTGCACTAGGCCACAACAACATTTGCTTTTTTTATGCATGATGGCATGGTCGTATTTTCCAGATCCAGAAACCAAGGTACCTCTTCCTTTTGTCCTGTCCTGCCTTCTTTTTTCACTTTCAGGAGGCGCATCAAAAACGCTCCTAAGCAACAAAGTCAAAGCTGCATTCCAGGCCTAAAAATGCCAGTTTCTCTAACATTCCTTCTTCAAAATGAAGGTCTGTCCCTATCCGGGAACAGAGGAGCCACTGAAATTCGCTGAATTCAAGCTCTGCAACCTTTCTGACGCGTGTCCGCAGTAGTTCATGGCAACAGGGTATTGAAAGGGTTTTTTTGCTTTAATCCTCCCTCTTATTTAGCAGAGGACCATTGCTATGTTCTAGGCAACACAGAGGCTTGTTGCTTAAGGAGTGGTTGCTCCCGTTCTGCACCACAGATAGTTTACAGCTTTGTGATCATCAGGGAGGTCTATCACAATGTACCCATTTTTCCAAAGTACTTAAACTTTCTGCAGTTTGCAATAAAGTTATTGTGAAGTCACTCCAAAATTGTAACTTTATGATAACTTATTCAGTTATCATGAATTATCTTGCAAAAGTCTGTATTTATGTATTATTTATGTGAAATTAATGTTATGGCTTTGTGAGCAGAGACTTTAAAGTGGTTGTAAGGTTAAATAAACCCCCCCCCAAAAAAAAAAAACATGTTATACTTACCTGCTCTGCACAAGAGTATTGCACAGAGTGTCCCCGAACAACATCCTCTTCTGGGATCCCCTGCGGCACTCTTGGCTCCTCCTCTTCTCTGTGTACCACCATAGAAAACAGACCCCTATGAAGGTGGCCGTGAATTAAATTTGATCGCCAAATGAAGGTGGTCGTGAATTGAATTTGGTCACCAAACTAATCAGATATTCCCATAAGGTTCAATGTAAATAAGATTAATCTGCTCTGAACTGTTTTTATTTTTGAACCAGTAAAAAATATGAAAAAGTACAGTATGAAGAGAGAACACTAACCTTGCTTGGGACAATTTCTGGTGTGGAGGATAGGAAAGAGGGTGGGAGGCAGTTATTGTTCGGAGGGAGAGTCCCCCTCCATAAGGACATTGGGGAGATCTCCTTCAGGGGTTTCCTCTCTTTGTCTCTTAGCTGTAGGCTCAGTTTTGATGAAAAATCTGTCCAATGTCATTTGTCTTTTTCTGCGCTGCATATCTCTCTGGAAAGAGACCACATTATCGTTCTTCAGAATCAACACTCTGTTCGTTACAGTTATGTTAGAGTGGTGCTTCTCAAAAAAATCATGGCACTCATTCCATTTTTCCATAATGGATTTTATGGCATCACTGCTAACCTCCCTGTCTCTCTTCCTCAGTGAAATGCTCCTTAATAAGGGCCTTCTGCTGCTCACTGTGGAGTTCAGAAAGTTCTTCTGTGGTCAGCTCCTTCTTATGTTCCTCAACAAGCTCTTCGATGTATGCACCATTGACGTCCAGACCCATACTCTTGCCCATGAACACAATATCCTCCACTACCTCTGCATCAGACCCTTCAAAGTCACGTTCAGTGACACATTCTGGCCACAGTTTCCTCCAGGCTGAGTTTAAGGTCCGGTTTTTTACATTTTCCTAGGCCGTCCGTGAGGTCAATGCAGTGGAGAACATTGAAATGTTTCTTCCAGAATTCTTTCAGACTCAAGGACGTCTCTTCAGTGACATTAAAACACCTAGTGAAGAGCGCCTTTGTGTACAGCTTCTTGAAGTTGCAGATCACTTGCTAGTCCATGGGCTGCAGAAGAGGTTTCATGTTGGAGGGGAGGAACTTGACCTTTATGAAGTCATATTCAGCGTCCATATCATCCACCAAGGCTGGAAGGTGTGCCGGAGCATTATCTATCAGAAGGCAGTTGGTTGTCAGAAAGATATTTTCTTATGGTGGGTGCAAACACTTTGTGCACCCATTCCATGAACAATTGCCTTGTGACCCAAGCTTTCAAATTTGCCCTCCCCATAACAGGCAGTCTGGTCTTGTTCACATTCTGTTCCCTGAATGCACGAGGGGCCTGGGAATGGTACGCCAGTAGTGGCTTAATCTTCAGATTGGTGCTTGTGTTCCCACACAGCAAAAGGGTCAATCTGTCCTTTATGGGCTTGTGCCCCAGCAGTGCCTTTTCCTCCTGCATGATATAAGTTCTGTTCGACATCTTTTTCCAGAGGAGCCCTTTTTCATCACAGTTGAACACTTGTTGAGCAATGTATCTTCTGCCTTCATGAATTCCGCAGATTCTTTCTTGTAGGCTCCTGCAGCGGCCTTTTCAGAACTGGAAGCCTCACCATGCCTTGTCAGACTGTGGATGCCACTTCTTTTGCGGAATTTTTCAAACCACCCTCTACTGGCTTTAAATTCTTCACTTGCTACACTTGTAGAGTTTTTTTTTTCTTCAGTAAATCACTGCAATTTCCTGGCTTTTTCACAGATCATAGCTTCACTATTGCTATCACCTGTTTCTCATTCAACCACACTAACAAAAGTTTTTCCACCTCTTTCAGCACTTGCGTCTTCTGCTTGGTTAACATAGTTACTCCTTTTGCCACATCAGCTCCTTTGATGGCAGCTTTCTTCTTCAAAATAGTCGAGATTGTCGACTTCGCCATCTTGTACTCCGAGGCCAGATCAGTCACACAAATACCATTCTTGCTTTGCACTTTTTTTTTTTTTAATCACCATGCTTGTTCTGCACATTCTTGTCACCTTCATTACCTCTCTGCATGTTCTTGTCACCTTCATTACCACTTTGCACTAACAGCATTCTTGCTCAGCACATTCTTGTCACCTTCATTACCGCTCTGCATGTTCTGGTCACCTTCATTACCTCTCTGCACTTTCTTTTCAACAACATGCTTGCTCTACACATTGTCACCTTCATTACCGCTTTACACTTTCTTCTTACCATCATGCTTGCTCTGAAATTTCTTTGGAGCCATACTGGATGTCTGGTACAGAATGTGCTAAAAAGCATACCAAAAAGCTCAGTACTGTAAGTTTCTTCATAGTACACTTTCAGTGTGTCTGTGACCTTGATCTCGTCTACAGGAAGTCACGACCACGTGTCAGAGCAGCAGAGCAGGGAAGATGTCCGCAGCTCATGTTCGTCAACCAAAGCGGAGTTCGCAGACCAAGCGTGAACCAAGGTATCACTGTACTTTCTTATGGAGTGGAATCTCAACAGGCTGCTGGCCTTCAAGTTTAACCACTTGCCTACTGGGCACTTTTATCCCCTTCCTGCCCAGGCCAATTTTCAGCTTTCAGCGCTGTCTCACTTTCAATGACAATTAGGCAGTCACACAAATAGAGCTTTCTTTTGCTGGTATTTAATCACCACTGGGCATTTTATTTATTTTTTTAAACAAATGAAAAAGACAGAACATTTTGGATATAAAAAAAAGTTTTTCATTTTCGCTCATGTACATTGACAAGGCTGCACTGATGAGCATTGATGAGGAGGCACCGATAGACAGCAATGATGGGAACTGATAGGTGGCACAGATTGGCAGCACTGCTGGACATTTTTGGGGCTGCGCTGATAATCAGTTCCCTGAGTGTAGTCTTTATTCACGATTGCTAGTCATAGGGAGTACTTTCCTCACGCTGTGACAGTGTGAGGAAAGCACTGATGAAAACTGGCAAGTGTTTTTACAATCATGATTAGCTGTGATTGGACACAGCTGATCACATGATAAAAGGCCGCTGTGATTGGCCTTTTACTGTGTTACGTGATCAGCTGTGTCCAAAGGACACATCAATCACAGAGTGCCAGGTGTGCGCTGCTGTGGGCGGGTCTCTGGGAGGATATCACATGACGCCCTCCCAAAACTGGACAACCATGCTGTAGCCATCATTTGGCTATAACGTTGTCAACAAGTGGTTAAGCTGTTCTATCTTGTACATTTATATTTCATTGTAGGCATGTACACTTCCAAAGGTTAGAGGTCAGTGAGCCTGTCTAGATACATTCCACAGGTATGAAGGCCTGTCAGTATTCAACACATACAATGCTCAAAATAGGAAACTTACTAGTTTGACCACTTTAAATAAAGCCAAATTCATGAATTGGGTGTCTTTTATTTTTGATAAATTTTTGTTTTCATGTTTTGTTGTACTAGTCCACTGGATTCCTTTTGCTCACTGCATGCTTTTTTTGAGTCAGCAATTTACAAACTTTTGCAGCCAGGGACAGTCAGGCAACTTTCATTTTCAGAAGGAGGGCAGCAAGAGCAGGCTCTTTTTTTTTCTCCATACAAGTTTATTTGTAACTAGAGACAGTTGCCCCCATGGTATCATTCTGGGAATGCAGAGCTGATAACAAGAATTCCCACTGCCTCACAATCACTTTCATAAATTCAAATGAACAAGCTTTGAAATGTGGACTCAAAACATGTCGCTATCATAAAGTTCATACAAACAACAATGGTATAATCTTTAATGACCAAAACTTTCTGTATACACCAGTTGAACTGTAGCTCCAAGAAAGTGGTCTTCATTATTACCAGTTTTAAACTGCAGGTTGGAATATGTTGGCTGCCACACTGTGTCTAATCTTTGCTCTGAGAAGAGGTCTTGTTGTCTGATGCAGCAAGAATGCTGTTTTGTAGTGGCCTGACATGAATCTGGCATACATCACCAGCTCGAAAAAGGCCTCCATCAGACCTAGGACCCTCAAAATCTCACCGACTGTACAGAGTGTCCAAACAAGATGTGCTTTAACTGCAGACTGTCAGCTTTAATTTGAGGGTATTTACATCCAAATCAGGTGAACGGTGTAGGAATTACAACAGTTTACATATGTGCCTCCCACTTGTTAAGGGACCAAAAGTAATGGGACAATTGGCTTCTCGGCTGTTCCATGGCCAGGTGTGTGTTATTCCCTCATTATCCCAATTACAATGAGCAGATAAAAGGTCCAGAGTTCATTTCAAGTGTGCTATTTGCATTTGGAATCTGTTGCTGTCAACTCTCAAGATGAGACCCAAAGAGCTGTCACTATCAGTGAAGCAAGCCATCATTAGGCTAAAAAAAACAAAACAAACCCATCAGAGAGATAGCAAAAACATTAGGCGTGGCCAAAACAACTGTTTGGAACATTCTTAAAAAGAAGGAATGCACCGGTGAGCTCAGCAACACCAAAAGAACAGGAAGACCACAGAAAACAACTGTGGTGGATGACCGAAGAGTTCTTTCCCTGGTGAAGAAAACACCCTTCACAACAGTTGGCCAGATCAAGAACACTCTCCAGGAGGTAGGTGTATGTGTGTCAAAGTCAACAATCAAGAGAAGACTTCACCAGAGTGAATACAGAGGGTTCACCACAAGATGGAAACCATTGGTGAGCTTCAAAAACAGGAAGGCCAGATTAGAGTTTGCCAAACGACATCTAAAAAAGCCTTCACAGTTCTGGAACAACATCCTATGGACAGATGAGACCAAGATCAACTTGTACCAGAGTGATGGGAAGAGAAGAGTATGGAGAAGGAAAGGAACTGCTCATGATCCTAAGCATACCACCTCATCAGTGAAGCATGGTGGTGGTAGTGTCATGGCGTGGGCATGTATGGCTGCCAATGGAACTGGTTCTCTTGTATTTATTGATGATGTGACTGCTGACAAAAGCAGCAGGATGAATTCTGAAGTGTTTCGGGCAATATTATCTGCTCATATTCAGCCAAATGCTTCAGAACTCATTGGACGCCGCTTCACAGTGCAGATGGACAATGACCCAAAGCAGACTGCAAAATCAACCAATAAGTTTTTTAAGGGAAAGAAGTGGAATGTTATGCAATGGCCAAGTCAATCACCTGACCTGAATCCGATTGAGCATGCATTTCACTTGCTGAAGACAAAACTGAAGGGAAAATGCCCCAAGAACAAGCAGGAACAGAAGACAGTTGCAGTAGAGGCCTGGCAGAGCATCACCAGGGATGAAACCCAGCGTCTGGTGATGTCTATGTGTTCCAGACTTCAGGCTGTAATTGACTGCAAAGGATTTGCAACCAAGTATTAAAAAGTGAAAGTTTGATTTATGATTATTATTCTGTCCCATTACTTTTGGTCCCTTAACAAGTGGGAGGCACATATGCAAACTGTTGTAATTCCTACACCATTCACCTGATTTGGATGTAAATACCCTCAAATTAAAGCTGACAGTCTGCAGTTAAAGCACATCTTGTTTGTTTCATTTCAAATCCATTGTGGTGGTGTATAGAGCCAAAAATGTTAGAATTGTGTCCATGTCCCAATATTTATGGACCTGACTGTATATGGTCTGATAGGGGTGATTAATCCCTCGGGGAATGTTAAAAGGTTAACTCCACTTCTGTGAAAAAGAAAAATGCAGCAAATAACATTTTTATTATTATCCTTTTTTAATCAGCAGCTGCTGGAATTTTCTGTAAAATTCAATGCAATATGGCAACCTGGAGGTGTTCT